>NC_080105.1:51518985-51835485 GCF_950005125.1 Chionomys nivalis | reverse complement strand
CTGTACTATTAAATCGGTTTTCAATTCAAGTATTTTCTTTGCTTGGGTCTTCATTAGTTAATGTGCTGTGATTTAAATTCTAACAAACTAAATTTACATGTGCAAGCATATACATCTCTTAAAAAATGAAAAATGTCACATTTAATAGTACAGGATTCAGGTAGAGGGATTGTATTAAATTAACTTATAAACACCAAGGCCAGCTGGCTTGGGTCTGAAAAAGCATGGGATAAAACCAGACTCGCAGAACATAGCAGACAATGAGGACTACTGAGAACTCAAGAACAATGGCAATGGGTTTTTGATCCTACTGCACGTACTGGCTTTGTGGGAGCCTAGGCAGTTTGATCTGGATGGAGGTGGGTGGTCCTTGGTCTTCGCACAGGGCAGGGAACCCTGATTGATCTTTGGGCTGACGAGGGAGGGGGACCTGATGGGGGGGGGATGGAAGGAGGTGGCGGGGAGGAGGCAGAAATCTTTAATAAATAAATAAATAAATAAATAAATAAATATGAAAAATGTAATTTACCCACATTTCCAATATGAAGAGAAAACTAGGATTTTGTATATGAGAAGCAGCAGCTTCATGTGGGGAGCACAAACCTCCCACCCTTCTCAGGCTCAAGGTCTTAGTCACTAAGGTCATTATTATTGGTGCTGCTGGGTCCCCAGAGTTGGGCAGGGTACTTCTGCTGCCTGAGCCAAAGCCTTCTCAGCTCAAGTCTCTTCTGAGTTCTTTGAGAAAACATTAAAATCAATCTCATTTTCACAACAGTACAAATGTGCAGAAAACACCATTTTTTGGCATGTGTGTGGTTGGTCACATTTGCTAGACACTGCCTTTTCTGCTAGAGCCACAAGGCAGGCAAGACGGTACTTTACAAGTCTAGATATCTTTGTTGCTCAATATCTGGTGCTATTTGGAAAAGGTTGAGACTTGAGGAAGTCATGGTAATACCTATTTGTAGGTGACTGGAGAAAAGGGATTTTTTTTTTTTCAAGATTAGGATTCACATTCCTGAGGAGTCAAAGGGACAAACAAGTCAAACACTGCATCAAGTGAAGGGTTAGGGCAATGCTACATCCAGCCCTCTGATTCTTGTAGAAACTTCCAGATCATGGAAGAGCAGTCTTGAGTGACTGTCATGTGCTTTGTAGACATAAAAGGATTGTGCTTTTCTCCGGGCTCACCCTGGCCCTTATCATCACACCCAAGATTTCCTTTTCTGTCTAGAATCCTTCCAGACAGTTAATTCGTTCTCCATGAAGAACAAAATGTAGGTCAGTCACAGAGAAGGGCAGATTATTTAAAATCAGGAGATGATCAGGCTCTGATATCACCCCATGATTTATTGATGGCTTTCCAGAATATGCTGACCATGTTCCAGGGAATGAGGTATTGAAATAGAGAAATTTTATTCTCCCACCAGCTGTTTATTTTCTGAATAACGTATTTCACTACATCTGGTACTCTGCTCTTCCCCAACTATATTTAAAGGATTCAATGGTCCTTGAAATGTGAATAATGATTTCTGTTTAAAGCAGATTCGCACTTACAACATTATTAATTAAATAGAAACCATGCAATATACCTTAGAAGCACTTTGAGAAGTCTATGCACCAGTTCTCAAAACATGCTAGCTTAGCTGAAAGATTGCCATTAATTTCATTAAATGAACATTGCTTAATCTCCATTTAAACACTTTCCCCCAGAAAAACAAACAGAACTAAACAGAGTGCAAGATGGAGCCATCACTAAATAACCTCAAGCACTTAACAAAAATATTAACTTTGAACAAGTGCTAATATCCCTCACAGTGCATATGACCTGTCAGAATATCAGACACCCACAGAAAATCAACATCTACTTTTTAATTTAAATTGTATAAGCAGCAGCTGCTGGCTGCTGATGAGTTATGCTGCTGAGACTCGTCTCTCCACCCCCATCTCCTCATAAGTAATAAATGTTATATGAGATTTTACATTATTCTTTCTTTTTCTGTGAGACATCTGCTGTTGAACTCATGCAAGTGCTGCTGTCTCTCTTCTAGGCAGAGTAGGGAAGTTAGCTAGTCAGTGATGCTAATCACAGATTAGGGAAATTAAGTCTTTAGGACAGAGAGGGGCATAACATTATACCATTGAAAATATACATCAGACTCTACAAATTTCAAAACTAGTCCTGAGCCATGAAGAAACCATTCATCAGATTAATACTTCTTTTTTGACATATTACTCTTTTTAATTTTATCAAGTTTGATTCAAACCATTTGAAGATAATTTCACGTTATCCTCTGTGTTCGTAAATGTATTGAGTCAAAAGACAATGAGAATTCCAGGGAATAGAAATTTTCAAATTAAGTGTTCTGCCCCAACTGGAAACCAGCCAAGCTACTCTCTAAAAATACCAATTTTAAACTACCATCATCTAGAGATATTGGAAAGAATTTTTTTTCTGTACTCAATTTAGGTGAATCTGGTCTCTTCTGTCTCTGTTCATATGTAAGTGAGGTATGAGTTTGAGTTTGAGTTGGCTGCAAGAGGCTGTCAGCATTTCTCTGAGCCTTCTGTTTACCTTCTTGGTTTCCCCAAGTCTAAGTTCAGACCGTGGTATTCACTGTAGTTTAGGGACGATGCCAGCACAGCATGTATCATTTGATGCTGTGATACTGCATTCCAATCCTCAAGTGACCTCACTTGTCTTGCAAAGCAGTTTTCTTGACTATCCACCAATTCTGAGTGTATATTACTGTGACAGTTTTGGATGTATCTTGATGTAGGTCACCTGTGTAAGTGCCTTCTCAAAGCCCAAATGTTTCGTCCTGTATTGGATGGTACCATTGAAAGGGCTTTTTATAAAGTTACAGTCAAAAGATCTGAACCTTGGTAGTGTTGGGCACCGTTCCCAACATCCGTATTTCAGAACTGCTGAAATCACTTCCTCGGTAGAGGAGTATGAGCAGACAGAGAAGAGGAGAACAAACCATGCATCCTATGGGCTTCCTACCTGTTCACTTCAGGGAGTGCAATAAAGGTCGGACTCCCTCCAAATTAAGACAGATAAACAGGAGCTTTCTTATGAAACTAGTAAACAGATAATAGAATTGTGTGTGTACTCTGTCGTCAGTGACAACATAGATTTGAATGCAGAATGTGATGTTTCCTGAATATTCCTGGTCACAGCCTTCAATCCCCAAGAGCTGCCCTGTGGCAATAGACATTAGAAATTACCTCTCCCAGACAGGGGCACAGCTTCAGAGGAAAATACACCAAGGCCATCAGCAAATTCTCCATGCTGCTCTTCCCGTCATTGTTCTTCATGCCCTATACTAGGAACAGTAGGTGTTTCTCCAGGTCCCCAGTGAAGGATACAGGTAGATAAACTTTGTGTTTAAAGGGATCTTTGCTTGCAATGTGTATTTGATGAAAGAAAACTCTTCATTGCCTCCCTCTCTGTTTTAAATGCTAGGACTGGATCCTGAGAGTAGGTTCAGTTTCTACAAGCACTGGCTGCTCTTCCAGGGGGTCAGGATTTGCTTCCAGCATGCACATGGTGGCTCACAACCATCTGTAACTCCAGGTCTTTTGGCTTTCCTGGGCACCAGGCATGCATGCAACACACGTGAACACACACACACAATCAGTCAACATTAACTGCTTATGTGCTTATGAGGATTATAGGAGAAATGTCATTGTGTCACCTGGTGCCAGGGTCCACAGAGTTAGGAACCACTGAACTGTGACTACCATCTATCCTGATACTGTTACAGCTCAAGTGTGGGTCAGTTACATACTGCTCTCCTGTCTATATCCTAGTCTCTCTCCTTCCAAATCTCATTTCTGGCACTGAAAAACTGGTCTCCCTGAATTATAGTAGACTCGATGACACAGATCCTCAGAACTCTAAACTCTGCCTTTTAGGGGTTTCTATATACTGACCCCAGTTTACATCTTTCAAAGTATCAATGGCCAGATATAGACTCTCTGGCAATGGAACAAGGAATGTCCTCCTCGGCCCCACTGCATCTTGTTCTTCTGGTTTAATCTGTTTCCTCTGTTGGGAGGGAGACTCTCACTCTGCTCTCTCTTCACATTCTGGATTTTATTAACCAAATGGTCGTGCAGCCATCTGACTTTTAGCTCACATGTGATTTATGGCCAAAATCTCCACTCCTCCCAAGGCAGGTGCATCTCCAGAATGGGGACATGGTGTCCTAAGGCTTCTTTAGGAATCTGAAAATCTGAGCTCCAGACTGCAAGAATATTCAAGCATCTTGATTTGCTCGTGAAAGTCCAATCATGTGACTATCCGATGACTCATTTTCCTCTATTGTCTTATCCCCGTTTGGAGATGCATACTTACCCCATGCATTATGACTGTCATAATTATGAATTTCCATGGACACCATCCAGTCAAAATAATAAGACAGTTATAATTTTCAAATCCTTTTCTAAGTGAGATCATTTCGTGTTGACGTTTACAACAAAAAGGAAGGTATACAGCATCACCTTGTAAAAAAAGATAGCTGTGAATAATACCTTTAAGGAAACTCACTCTGTGGACTTTCAAGCATAATTCATTTGAGTACAGTTCACTTAAGCTCAGAAGCTGTGTGCTGGCTCGTTGTCTACTTTGTTCAGTTATAATACTGGGGAAGGAAGGGAAACAGGAGAAAAGACGGTTAATAATTTAACAGCTAACTGATGTATGCATGGCAATATCGATTCCTTCGGTCCCAGAGAACACAAAGGGCACCAGCCAGACTGGATAATTGAGCAGAAATCATATATCAAAGAAGCCATGACGTTGTAAGAAAGACAGGGCAACGGCTAATTTAGGTTCTGCTGGATGGAGGCAATCGAGAAGAGGAATTCAAGGTGGATTGGGGATAAAAAGGGGAAGTTCCTGATAGACACAGACTGTGAGTTGATGGAAAGATAATTGGATGGAAACGTCATCATATTTACAGTTACCTTGGGAACATAAAACTTTGATGGTCACTTGGTCCAGACACCAATTAAGACTGTATGGTAATAAACTTTTACACAAATAGCTTACTAATGTTTACTGGCATAAGGTTATATTTTCCATTTAATGTAAAAGGTACTTTAATAAATCAAGCTGAATGAATCTACTTCTAGAAATATTTTATATTCTATTTTAAAGTTAAGTGCTGTGCACATTTGATTTAAGGCTGAGTTTTGTAACACTTTTTTAGTCTTTTAATCAATATTTTGAAATATATAAAAGTGAATCTTTGTGAAGGCATTTTCCAAAGTTGATTAATACTTTACAACCAGATATACTTTTGATAAGGAATGAGAGGTGAGGTGCTGGGGCTGGACACCAAATGCATTTCACAGATACCCTCTGGTTGCCTAGTAACACAAGTGCCTGAGATGACTGGAATGAATGTATGGAGTAACAGACAATCTTGCTAATTCTTATCTCTGGGCCCCACCCTTCATTCTGAGGGTCAGATGTGTGTGTGTGTGTGTGTGTGTGTGTGTGTGTGTGTGTGGAGTCTGGAGCAAAACTTTGAGAAATAAAATGCACTGAAGACAAATGGCAAGGGGGCAGTCTTCCAGAGCCGGGAGACTTAGCTCCCTTTGCAGAGAGGGTACTGAAGAACCGTTTAGAATAAAGTGAATGCCATAGAGGAGAGCAGGACACCACATATCACATTCTCCTTTCTGATAGTTGAGAAATAGATGGCCTACGCACCTCCTGATACCTCGCCGAACACACGGTAAGCCACTCACCATGTGTTTGCTGAACGAATACCTGGGGAAAACATTAACTTCTAAGAACGTAGGCATGCCTTGGAGGTAGCATTACTACTACACGTGAATTCACTCTGACTTGAGAGTAGAGCCTCCTACCTTCTCAGGGGTTACTTTCAACCTGATTCATGGTTGACAATACATAAAAAAAAAATTGAACTAAAATCCATACTGCTCTCTACAGTGGCTGTGTTCCCTTGAGTTCCTATCACTAGTTGTGAACATTCTTCGATGAGTGTTTCTTTTTCTGCAGTCAACACTGTGAAGGAGGACAGGATGAACTCTGCTCACTCCACACCCTCACCTCTCACATGCCATCTTCCCAGTGACTACGTGTTAAATGGAGGCTTTGGAAAATCTTTCTAGATCATAATCATGTATAACCCAGCACAAGGGGGGCGGGTGAATGGCCAAAGGCAGCAAGCATTGGTTGACATCTGACAGCTATCTGTAGACAGGGAAGGATGCAGAATGCAGATAACTGCCTCCCCGTCCAAGGTTTAATGTGAAGAATCTCTCTCAAAGCCTCAAAATATGACAATAACTCCTTCAATAAAGAACTAGGTTATACGTAGTGTTGGGGGAGAACACGTTATTTTCATGTTTTAAATTCTTCTTACAAAGTGCAATTGACAATGTCATTTTGAACAGAAGCCAGCCCAGAGTAGCTCCACAGTAAAGATGCCCAGTTACAACACAGAACATTCCTGATTCATTTAGAAGTTTCTACCTTGCCACCAGGCATTCCTTACTTGAGGGAAAGAATTCTCCCAAAAGATTCAGAATACTTAATTATTGAGTAATTAAATGAAGAAACTCACATGAATTCTTGATTTATGTTATGTCTTTTATCCAGTATAATTAAAACTAAGCAAAGGAAAACCTCCCCTCCATCCCCCATGCCAGCAGATCAGGCTAGACGAGGAATAAGCATGTGAGACTTGGGGGGGGGATTTTTGTTTTGTACAGAAAACTGTTGACTTATTGTTCCTGTGTTTCTCAAAGATTCACTTTATTTCATTAAATATAGACCATCATTTCCCCTAAGTTTTAATGTGAATCTACGTTTGGTGCTGAGAGCGTAGACGGGAATTCAGGACACCATTCTGGGGCTACATTGCCAATGTTGCTCTTAACAATGACCCAGAATGCAATAGCACAGAGCATCTCTCTCTGATCCGCAGATCAGAACTTACATGAGGGTGAGGACAGGCTAAGATCACCAGAGAGTAGCCAAACCCCAAACAAGAAAAGTCAAAGAGTGATGGTCAATACTCGTTATCATCTTAGTTGAATTTAGTGTCTCCTGAGAGACACACCTGGGCACATCTGTGGGGGTGTTTACTTAGAGATATTTAACTGACAGTGGACATTAGCATTCCATAGACAAGGGTCCCTGACTGAACAAAACAGAGAAAGCAATCTAAGCACCAGCATTCATCTCTCTCTGCTTCCTGATCACAACGTTTGTCTGAAGAGATACCTCACACTTTTACCACTATACCTCCATTCCCATGATGAGTGTACCCCACACCCTGTAAGCTGGAATAAACCCTTTATTAACCCCATTGCTTTTAGCCACGTCTTCTGTCACATGACCAAGATAAGTAGCTAACACCCAAGGTTTGACCCTGGGCTCTGGGAACAAGGAGAAGAGTTGAGATTAGAGACCCACTAGGAGGCACTCCACAGCCGTGCCCACCAAAGGCAGGCAACCCTACAGGCTGAGGAATTGTGAAATGACTCTATCCTTCTTCACCTCACACTGACTTATACATCCCGACATACAAAAGAGATTTCAGAGGTACAGATGCATTGGTTCCATCATTAACAAGTAGAGGAAGGAAAGAACCCACCTACACTGAATTATAGAATACTAGATTAATCCTAACCTTAATTTTATTGTAAACTTAAATTATTCTCACTTATACATATTTTGGGAATAGTTCTGAAAATATAAATATTACCCTTTCATAGTCTCTTTCAGGATTTAATTCTCTTCTCTGACCAGTTTGTAATTCTCTGGCTTCTGCATATCAGCTGCTGTTCTCGACCAATCCTTAGGCTGGTGGATGCAGTAGCCTTCTTTTGTAATGTTCCTGAGAAGACTAATGGCACCTACTTTACAAAAAAAACTTAACAAGCTAGGAACTCCTTGCCACAACAAACTTATCTTAGAATGGAGGTGTAAGTCAGGGGTGCAGAATGACACCCTGAGTTCAAGACTCTGGTCTAAAAATGAAAAATAAACCAATGTGTAAATTTAGTTTATTTTTAGAACTCATGGGGGTAGGTTCTCTCAAATGAATCTTGTGTGTGGTAATTCACTGGAGCTCAACCGGAAAACACTCTGGTCCAAGCCTTCACAGAAGGAATTTCAGGGAGTTTGTTCACCGTGAGCTCCACACAGAGATGGATAAACAAAAAAGCCAATGCGCACTTCCTGTTTTACTTGGTGGTTGTTATTTTACCAAACAAGGATAAACAACACTGGAGGGGGAAAAGACATTCTCCCAGGAACACAAGGCTAGGCTGTAAGAAACAATTAAGTCTAATTGACGCAGCAGGTGCATGTAGCTAAGAGACTGGGCCTACTGAACGAAAGCGTCTGGGGTAGAGGAGACGCCTCCTTTTGAGGCAAGGATGATGAAGGAGGAGGGATGGGGCGATTCCTTCTAAAGTATACTCCCCATTGCAACCATTACAGGAGAGCTGGGGAATTCCAAATAAGCCAGGCATCTGAACAAGTGCACCCTTGAAATATAATACTATCTGAAAAGTCACACCAGATACATGTCGATCTAAATAGCTAGTCCTAAATGGGAAGCAAGAACCTACCCTGAGTCTGGATGTTTCTAGTGAATCACCTTTAAAGTAATGGACATGGATATTTCAAAAACACAAGATCCACATGTACATAAAAGTAGAGTCTAAATCCACAGAGAAATGAGTGTTTGAGGCTTTGGGGTAACAATCTCCTGTGAAGTTATGAGGTTTGCACATGAGACACCTAAGGGAATGTCCACTCTCCTCCACAGCTGCCTGCTTTCATCCAAACTCTGTCCCGTGAAGGTGGTAAAATGCAGGGTGGATCCTACAATGTGAGGATCTAGGCGTCATGATAGGAAATTCACTGTTCCCAGACTGAGACATCTTTCATCTGTCACAGACGACTTCCACCCCGAAGCATATATCCTGCGGCTTTCTAAGTTGGTTGGGACAGAAAACATGTCACAGAACTTCCAAAATGCTGTCACAGGAGGGATGACAATGTATAGCATTCTTTATTTCCAGGAGAAAGTTTAACTCACACAAGGGAAAGTTTTGAAATATCCCTGATCTGAGTTACAGAACAAAATTAAAATTAAACCTTGAAAATAAATTGGTAAAGTTAAGAAGAGAAAAAAGTGTGCCCAGTATATACCTATAAAATTCAACTCATGTACAAATAAGAACTTTGCATTGAATCTAAATATATGCTTTACTAGTATGAAATGATTAAATTATTCAAGTTACTACTGAATTATATTGTCAGTTCTCACCAATGAGTGTTCTAGGTTAGGGGTCAGCACACTATGGCACAAGGGCAGGTCACCTGCTTTTGCAAATAAAAGTAATGTTTTTTTTCGATAATCAAATGTGTTATTTTTCTTACAAATCTTGGTTGCATCTTTTTTTCACTTAATATCTTGTAGTATACTTAGTATAGTCAGAATACCTTCAATATGGTCAATATTGGGGTGTGCACCTCACCTTTCTCTGAGAGTTCTAACGAATTGTTGCTATAAGGTGCCAGCATCAGTGAATTTTTTCCTCTGGGAGTATCCTGCTGGATTTCCCTCACACTTGCTATGGTTTCGCTGATGCATCATTTTCACTTTGGAAAATAAAACTGAAAAGACACCAAGCCCATCCAGTTCAGCCGATCATGTGCACAAGCCTTTTCCCATCCCAGCTCCTAAAGGAAACATGGCTGGAGTCAAAGACAAGCTGATGATGATGAATAACAAGGAAACTCATTCATTGTTTCTTCTTTCCCTATGCACGGTCACAAGCCACAGCAGAGAGAGCAGAGGCAGGCGGCCCAGGGGTCACAGCTATCCAGAACAGTCATCATATTCTGTTCAAAGGCGCCCAGGAACCTGACTGCGCGCCTCCAGCACATCGGGCCTCTCTACGCGCTGAGCTTAGCTGTGTCACAAATAGTCTCCGCTGTAACATTTCATCACTGAAAAAATCCAGACCCCAGCGCAGACAGCCTAGGGAAAGTGTAAATAAGAGATAAATCCTGTTAATTGCACTTTGCTGGTGCCAGAATCCTTTGGCGGAGACAGCCTGGGGACTCCTTGGCATGCATTCTGGGAGTTGGTTTCTTGAACCTCCACAGTGCTTCTGACTACAGCGCTCCCTCCGGCCATTGCCTTACTCCCTCCAAACAGTTGTGGAAACATTCTATCCTGTTAAACAAACGCTCCTTTCCCTTTCAGCTACAGGGGAAACGCAGGTGATAAATTCATGTCC
The DNA here is from genome assembly GCF_950005125.1 of Chionomys nivalis. NCBI lineage: Eukaryota > Metazoa > Chordata > Mammalia > Rodentia > Cricetidae > Chionomys > Chionomys nivalis. The sequence continues at coordinate 51,825,180 of NC_080105.1, read as the reverse complement.
CTCACCGGGACTTGACTCATGAATGTTTGATGCATATCGCCCACCGATGCATTGTATTTGGGAAATATTTACCAGAGGGGCCTTTGCATAGCACAGTCAGCACACCGCCACCTCTTTGCCCATCATACTGGGCACACAGAGAGAAACTGTGGGTTTGCCAGTAAAGCAATTCATCTTTACCCCTTCACTAAGGAGGAGTATTAAGACATGCTTTCCTGGAGCCCAGGCCCTGCCTCCTGCCCTGGCTATCAGACTGGGAGGTTGGTGCTAGTGTATTATCTACGACTAATTATGACCTTAATCAGGAGTGATTTAAAAGCCACTCCCCAACACAGTGGAACTCAAAACAGTTGGAAGAGAGAGGGGGGATTGTGCCTCCATCAATCAATGCTAAGAGCCTACTCTATTAGCTTTTAAGCCATAGCCATGGGAAGACTTCAGCTAGGGGTTGTTCCTGTCATCATTTCTCACCTGAAGGAAGGCTGGGTTATCCTGAACCACCTGCACTGGGATTTCCTAGGATCTACCTGATTTCTACCCTGTAGCTGCCCCATGCTGGAGACACATACCTACCTCCGAGTAGTCCTTCCACTACTGTGGTGCTGGTGTGGCCTATGTCACAGTGGTAGCTGTCCAGTCAGGAAGTGTTGTCCACTCCAAATCAAGTGAAATAAAAGATGATGAGCTGTGAGGCCTGGTGGCCCATGGGGCAAACGATTCCTCCTAATGCAGGTTTATATCAGAAACTCAGACTCAAACTCTGTCTTAGTACAATTGAGCTTACACCTGAATACCGCCATGTAGGAGAAGCAAAATAGCTCTTTAGCGCAGTGATCTCAACCTGTGGGTCACGGTCTCCATGGGGGGGGTGTCAAATGACCCTTTCATAGGTGTCATGCATAAGATACTATGCATGTCACTTACTTACATTATTATCCATAATAGTAGCAAATTACAGTTATGAAGCATCCACAAAAACAGTTTTGTGGTTGGGGATCACCACACCATGAGGAACCATGTTATAGGGTCATGGCATGAGGAAGGGTGAGAACCATTGCTCTAGTGTCTTCTCTCTGAAGCGGTGGCTCTGCACCTTGTCAGCCCGTGCTTCACCATGGGTCTTGATTGTGTACAAGGGCATATTGGGAGTCTTACGAGGGGATCCTGAACAGATTTATATGCAAATTACTCATAGTATAAATGAGCTTCGGATAACAGCCATTCTTGACTTTGTGTGTGTGTGTTTATATGTGTATATATATTGAGAGGTTGTGTGCATATATTGGCATGCATGCAATGGCCAAAAGACAGCCTAGGGAGTTGTGCCTCATGTACCATCCAGTGCGTTTTTTAGGAGTTTCTCTAGTTTTCCACTTTTTTTCAGACAAAATTTCTTTCTTTTAGACCTTTCTTTTTGGCTAGATGCCAAATAAATTGGCTGGGTAGGCTGGCTGGCCTGTGAGCCCAACTATCTTCCTATCTCTACCTTCCTATTTCTGGGCTGAGAGGTGGGCTATCACAGGCAGCTTTTCACATGAGCTCTTGGTATGGAATGTATGTCTCCATGCTGCTCGGCTGGCACCTCAAGGACTAAACTATCTCTGAAGACCAGCAATGACTATTTTCAGCCACAAGAATTCATACCCGCCCAATAATTAAGGCACTTCTCCCATAGACCAGCACAACTCTTCTCCCAGCAGGGACACATTAAAGATCCAGCAAACTAACTTTCTTCCCACTAGGTGCTTGGGTCAGAAAAGGAAAGCAGGACACTGGGCAGCCTATTGATAGGACTTTGGGGCAACCAGCTGCCTTCTACGTTTTCATGGCCTTTCTTAGTGCACATGAACATCTTACGAATGCAATAGCAATTATTTGAACTTGCAATAACATGGATAGATAGAACCTAATTTTAATTATAGATCACTCTTTTGGGTTCATCTTATAATAAAATTACAACACATTAAGTTTAAAGGAGTCTCATTTGAAGATGAGACTATAGGCATGGGCCATCCTGCAACAATCCCAACTTACGTCGTAAGACATCTCAGCTTCTCACTACTTTGCTTACAAATTCCTACATCTTGCTTTTCCTGTTGATACTGGAAAATTGATCACACTGGACAGCTATCTTCGCTGGGAGTTTCTGCACAGGGCAACTCAACTGTGACTCAGACTCCTGCACACAAACAGCTCATCTTTCTTTAGTTTGGTTTCCTCCCCCCGTCAAAAAAATGCAAAAGTGCATAGATCTTGATTCTGTTATTTTGTCATTAGTACCAACGAGTTCTCAGATTACCTCCTCCTGTGTGTCCTCGCACTGTCTTCCACGCTGCCAGGCTGTTTCACATTACAAGTCAGTTTCTCTATTCTGCTGAAACTATACAGTTTGTGAACTATATATGCTCAATTTATTGAGGAAGAAAATAACCCTGGATTTGAATTCTTATTAACCAAACTATTCCTTATTATTCTCCTTGATATATACTTAAGTTCAAGTCAGTGTCTTATTAGAGAGTATATACTCTACTCTTTCAGTATGATTCTGAGAGACATCGAATCCTGCCTGCCAATCATTGAGTTAGCTGTAATTACAAAAATATATTTCTTTTAAAATTAGAGGAAATTTCACAGCTGTCAAATCCATAGATGATATGTCACACATGTACGTAGCACATCCATCTCCTCCATCTGAAGCATATACAGTAAATTTATGGCATATGAGAGCATTTAGATACTCAGGAAATAGAAGGAAGCTCATTGATAAAAATATTAACCTTGGACCCCTGGTCTCAGAACCTCTGTTTGTAAACAGGATAAAGAGGCATGGGGCACTGGAGAAAGCTACAAGTGAGCCCCAACTGTGGCGAGTTTGCTGTCATGATGGGATAGACCTTGCTGGCATAAAGGCTTTGAGTCTAGACATCAGCTGGCACATCTATCTGTAAGCACTGCATGGAAATTTCCAATGTAAGTTGCCATGCATTTGAAGCAGGCCAGGATTCAAGCATGGCTAAAAGTTCAATATCTAGAAAGTCCTTGAAGAAAGGACTTTAGAAAAGATTTAGAAAGGCTGGTCAGTATGGGTAGAATACATGATACAGGACAACACGTTGGATGGCCTGCAATGCTTTAGTTGATTTTTGAGGAAATGCAGCAGGGTTTAGAACCTGGGCAGCAACAACCTGAATATCAGTAAATGTATAATTGACAAATAAGTTGTATAAACAGAATATTAGGTAGAGTGTCACTATGTAGCTTTTGCTATATAAACAAGCTGCCTCGAACTCATGGCAATCCTCCCGCCTCTGCCTCCCAGATTTAGACTGCAGCTGGCACGACCACAGCCAGCTCTGGTGGTGGTCCACCGGACTATGAGTTTATTATTACAAAGGGCCATGGCTTCAGTGTATTTACCCTTGGTGGTCTATACAACTGGAGAGGCACAGAGCAGGAGAATTCTTTCAATCCTTCTATCCCTGTCATTAAATGCTGAGTTCTCAGTCTAACCCATTTCAAACGTATAAGCAGATGGCATTTTACAGAGCATTTTCTATACAGGGTCATTCTAAGGGCAATGCTATACGAATGTAAACATTTACAGAAAGACTTTTCAAAAATCATAATGACACAGAAATGTTGAGTATCTAAAGGGGATTAGAATAAAACTTTTTTGTTAAATCCTAACTATGTAGTAACTGAATATCCTCACTTGGTGACTGTATGTTGTCCCTTGCATTTTATACACGTTGTCATATTTTTTTCTGTTTGGTACAGATTTTCCCTTCACAATGATTTTGGCCCCTCCCACATCTCTTTTGTCCATATCCATTAATTCTACTAAAAGAGAGGTCAAAGGTTTTACCCATTCATAGAGATTTAGCAGAATAAAATGAAAGATAACGTGTGTACATCTGCATTAGTTACCTTCTATTACTATAATAAAACACCATGACCAATGGAAGCTTTAAAAAGAGAGTTATTATCACAGTTCCAGAGGGGCATGAGTGCACAATGGCAAAGCACAGGCATCATGTTGGTGGGAACAGGAAGTTTAGAGATCACAGCTTGAACCACAAATACAAAGCAGAGAGAGCAACCTGGAAATGCAGAGTCTTTATACTCTAAGTCCTCTTCCAGGGGCACTCCTGCTCCAGCCAGTCCAGATCTCCAAATCTCCTCAAACAATATCACCAACTGGGACCAAGTATACAAATACATGAGCCTGTGGGGATAGTCTCATCCAAACTACCACAACATGGCAATACTTGAAAAAAAGGGCATAATTTCCTGTGGATATTAGTCAAAGGATCTCTTTATACAAAGGAACAGAATCCCGAGGCAAAGAATCAAGGTTGGCAGGGAAACTGGAAAGATGGGACACCATAACAACAGATATAAGTGAGGACCTGCTCACCTCTGGAGTGAATCTCTTAATAACACCAATGGGACTTATGTCCATGAAAGGATGATAGTAGACTTATATTTAGTTATATTTTGACTCAGAAGTAAAATTATACAGTTCCAACAGACGTTGACAACATTAACATCCAGGTAAAGGGTTTTCAAAGTGGGTAGTCATATAAAGCAAAGGTATGGGAAGACCGTGTCACATCAGCAGTGCCTTCCACCTTCCACTAGGATGCTGTAAGTCCTAGAGAAAAAAGATCATCATGGTTTTCATGTCCATCAGTGTTGATCACTCCCAGTCTGTTCAACCGATCTCTTGCTGGAATTCACACTATTTCACAGGAGCTATCTGTGAGGGAGAGATAGATTTCCTATGACCATAGTAGGTCCCAAAGACTGAGGGATGCATCACTGAGTCCAGAACCCTTAGTCTGTTGGTCTAGGGGTGACCTACAAGCTGGCATTGTGCTAGTGACCTGCGGAGATTTAAGAACTGATCATCCCGACTGTGGGTACAATGATTGCTACTACAAAGTCCCCTGTAGCCTCAACACTGTGCTGTTGAAAAGCCATTTGGTTGTAAGGGTCCTGAGTGTCAACTGCACCCACTGTCCACTTCAAGATGTAAGAGAGACTTGAGGTTCAATCATCACAGTAAATTCAGGGGGCACAGCCCTTCGTTAATAATGAACCAGTTCATTGTGCTATATGCGATAACACATTGATTGCTCACAATGCCCTGTGAAGTGGACTAGATTGCCCTGATTTTATCCATGAGACACTGACAGCAGAAATGGTTAGAGGGCTTACACTCAATCCTAAGATCTGTATTTAAACCTTGTCAACGACAAAACCAGAGGCCAGGCTTCCCTCCATCTTCCCCTGCTCTGAAGTGATCACCAATGGCAAGAAACACATATTATACCACATCACAGATTGGTCAGTGTGTGGATCCAACAGCACAGCAGGTAGCTGAGAGAGAAAGAACCGCATGAACACGTGTGGTTTGAATAATAAATACTAATAAGATGCTTATTATGCACTGAAATGAGTGAGATGGGAGGGTAAATAAACTGGATGCTAACTTCTGAAAATGTTCTTTCACAAGCCCTGGCAGCCAGCCTCCATCGTCATCACACACATGTCCCATCTGACATTTGTTCACAGAGCTTAGCACTTTGCCTTTGTGGAATTCCATGTGTGGGTTCCGGGAGACCCCACCCCCATTCTATGGATAGAGCTCTGACGTTTAACTAATTGATGAGCGAAATTTCCCAGCCACAATCAGTTCCAGGGTAGAGAGAGAAGAATCAAATCCCTGGAAAACCAAAACCTCTTTTCTGCTGGAAGTTAGCAGAAAGGAGTTTATTTTTTTTCCAAATTATTTATTTATTTATTTATTTATTTTACAGCATTCCTTCCATGTATGTCTGCAGGCCAGAAGAGGGCACCAGATCCCATTACAGATGGTTGTGAGCCACTATATGGTTGCTGGAAATTGAACTCAGGACCTTTGGAAGAACAGTCAGTGCTCTTAACCTCTGAGCCATCTCTCCAGCCCCCAGAAAGGAGTTTAAATCTAGGGTGCTTGCAAGTGTTTTCACATCGTGCCTTTTGATCTTATCAATAGATGAGATCAACAGAAGCAAAGTCAGAAGACATAAAGAGAAACCAGCTGCTGGTTTTATAACCACAACCAACCACCCAAGGGCTTCCTGAAGACAGATCCTGCCTGGGTTTGTTGTGGGGTGTGTATCAAACATTGCTTCCATCTGTCCTCCGTTTAGGTGAAACTCTCACTTAGGAGGACCCAATGGATTCCCGCGCCTCCCTTTACTTTTTCCCTTTTTCATCTCCTTTCTACAGATATTTTAACTTATTTTCCCTCGTGTGTTTCTTGTACTGAATAAAGGAATGCCAAAAATACGTGTTCTTTACACTGTGAGCATCCATGATTAACCATAAAACCCATGTGATGACAGAGCCACAATTAGTGACCTCCCCAGCTTACATTAAATGATTTGCTTTTAGTGTTAGCTTTGACTGTCTGCCTCCTGCTCTTTCATCTTTTCTCCCCCTCCTTCCTCCCTGCTCTTCTCTTCTCCCCTCTTCTTTATGCCCTATTAGTAGCTATAACATCATACAATTCTGTATAAAATGTATATAAAATTGAAAGTGACAGAGTGATGAATGATGAACACACACTCCCATCTACTTGTACATAAAATGCATGATTCCTTATAGCTTTCAGATCCTTAAAAATAATTCACGAGCAACAAGTAATTGGCTTTTAGAAATAAAAATATGCTACATTGTAATTCCAAAGAACCTACATTTTGCACATCTACTGGATGTTCTGTAGCCATGTTTTGAATCATGCTGTTTCTGAGCTCATCGGCTCTTTTGAATTGTCTGCATTTTTCTATTCCTGTTCTTTCTGTGGTTACTATCATCTTGCAGGATTATGTGCCTACAGAGCCCAACAGTTGTCAGCATCCACATGCCATTAATGGCAGAGGAGAACTCTTACATTCCTCTTGGATACTACTATTTTCTAATAGTCTGTAATTATGTGGAAAACTCAGTTTCTAATCAATGGGCTCAGAACCAAAAGGAACAATTGTGCAAAGGGCTGCCAAGAAGCTGTGCTCAATTACGCAAATGCCCATTAGGACTGGGCATTTGTCACTGGTACTATGCAGGCCAGGGGCACTTGTGCTATTTAAAGTGGCCAAGCACACCCAAGGCTAAATGTGAACAGGAGCCTCATACAAACTTTGGCTAGTCAAGTGTTTTTGCCCTTCACTCTATAGAAAGCACAATGATTTAAGGGAGGTAATGCAAAAATATGATATCTGAATATGCTGGATTCACAGTGGAACATCTAATTCACTGGAAATTGTGCCTGAAAGATCTAAGAGTTTTGTGTGTGTGTGTGTGTGTGTGTGTATGCACAGGTGCACTCCTGTGACTCCTGTTTGTTTTCGGAATTCTTTTGTCTCGTGTATATAAAACATAATTGAAGTATGAGATATGTATGAAATAGAGGAGAATTTGGAAAAAGATAAACAGCTAGGGTGGCAGTATTTTTTTTCCATGAGAAGAAGCTAAAGCCACCCAATTGTCTTGTCTCCAAACAAAGCCACACCAGCTTACGATGTCACTGCTTTCTTACCCCAAATTACAAATGTTCTGTGCTTTTGAAACCAGGAGCAAGTATTCTGGAGCAAGAATATAAGGAATGGAGACTCATTACCTCTGGAGAACTGTGATCGTGGGTTCAGGGAAGGAGGAATCCTAATTGTCCCCAAGATTTCTTTGGAACATGGATACTTGTGTCATCTGCTTGTACTTAGAGTATAACACACAGGCAGGGCCTCTTCAGATTGCAGTAAGTGAACTGTAAAGCCCAGTTCTCAAGTGGAGCCAGACGGAAGATACTGCAGCTAGGAGAACAGCTGGCTACTTATTATTGACTGAACTAATTGTGCCTGTCCCCTCTGTATCTGCAACTTCAGGGGTGCCCCTGTGCAAGTACACAAGCATGGAGGTCAGAAGACAAGCTTTGGAAGTTGACTTCTTTCATCTCTGAAGACAGGACTCAGGTCACCAAGCTTGGAAACAAGTTCTTGTACACACTAAGCCACCTTGGCAGATGACATCAGACTTCTTAAACAATTAACAATTACTACTTGATACTCTGTTATTTCTGTTGCAGCTATTAAAAAATAGAGGAAATACCTAAGGCTAAGTTCTCTGTGTGTGTGTGTGTGTGTGTGTGTTTGTGTGTAGTGTTGCTATTGTGATGACCAAGGCGATGCTTTGATCTCATCCCATAAGGACGCGCTACCTAGGAGAGATTGAGCTGGAAATCAGAAATCCAGGTCGTGGGAGGATTATCTACCTCAGCTGGTCCCAGACCACATAGAAGGTGCAGCTTTGCCTATGAGACTCATAGGATGGCCTGCTGGCATCTCTGGCCTTCAGTGGCTTTCAAGCAAGGCAGATGACAGGTGACCAGAGAGGTCTCAGAATGTCCTTCTGCTGCACTTGAGACAGTTTCTCCTATGCTCCGGGCTTTTGAATTTTCCCAGTATCTACGTTTAAAAGCCTCAACTTACATTTTACCATTTTCTATCTTAACAGGCCACGTTTCACTGCTGCTAAAGTCCAGCCTTTAGATTGCACATGAGAGTCAGGACAGGCAACATTTTAGATGTCAGTGACTAGCTTCTTTCAGTAAGCATAAAGCCCTCCAGATTCATCAATCTTGCTCCAATTAACTTGAAGGATACTTAGCATTGTAGGATGTGTGTGTGTGTGTGTGTGTGGTCTGTCTGTTTCTCTGTTACATTTTCTTCATACATTCAGGCACTCAACCTGCTCTCACTGCTACTGTGAAATGATCATGGGAGTGCAGATCTTTCCTTGATGTGTCTGTTTCATGGTTTTTTTTTTTCCAATATTGTTGGACTTGTTGTGTCTCACATTCATTTGGGAATGAGTCTCCACTATTTCCCTATCTTTACTCCTGTTGCGTGTGGACCCACACTATGAAAAGATTCTGCCTAATCCCCATTCTCAATCGTACTCACTTGCCCTGTTAATAACAAGTATCTTAGCAAGTGCTTTTTATGTGTGTACTTCAGGTTCATGAAAATATATCTAAGAATTTTTGCCAGGCTTACAACCCATGACTGTCTTTGTCAAAGACCTGGAGTCCCTCCCTTAGAAAGCCATTCATCAAAGTAGACATGTGTGCAAGTTACAGAATGATGATCAAAGACAACAATTCTAGCAAAGGAATGTTTTATATTGAGAAGTTATATTAAAAACAAGTTTTGTTTGTAGGGGAAATAATTTATAGAAAATATCCAGTTTTTAAAGAGCACTAGTGAAGGATTGCATATATTAATATCGATGCCCTCTCATGCTGATAAAGACATCATTAGCAGAACTTCAAAACTAGAAGCTAGAAATAAAATATTAACTGTTTTGTCTGCATAGATCCCTCATACCCACTCTACATATTTGAAATGTAGTAAATAGTATGAAAAGATGCAACAAAGTCCCCAGCCAAACAGGAAACCCCTCCCTGTCTGTATTTACCTTCTATGGCTTGTCTCTCCCTGACTCCATCCCCATCTCCCATACCTGTTTCTACATTGCCATGACATTAGCTTCTTGCCCTCTGATTCCAAGTTGGGTTGTCCAGAGAGAGGCACAGCCTTGTGACATCACAGTTCAGGGTGTGCACTCCAAGGCTTTGTCCATCTTTCTCCTATGCCATCATTGTCAATGGCTTGTTCTCTCAGAGAAAGTCATAGGAACTGTTCAGTGTTCTCCCATGCAGCGCCATGCAGTGTCGAAGGTTCTAGAACATTTCTATAGCCCACTACTCCCAGCAGACAATGTCACTCAGTGCCATTGTCCTGGCACACCTCATGTCTGCAGTCACTTCGTCAACACTGCCCATGAGTCTGCAGGGGAATTCACTAGCTACCACTGCAGGGCAGCACCAGGAATACAGTTTCTCTTCCACAATGGGCCAGTTTAATATATGAAGGATGCATCTTGATAAGGCTTCAGGGTGATGGTCACTCAGAAGTTAATGAGAAAACAGGTATAATATGTAACAATGAAATAAATTGGTGACATTGGTACAGCGATGGACAGCTAAGCAAATATCTGTAAATATCTCAACCTCTCTCATACTCATGCATACAATGCATAACTGTTCTGTGCCCACCAAATCATGTCAAACATTTGTAAGATATGGTAACCCCATCCTGCATACAGCTATGAGAAAACTGAAGACATTCATTCTCCCCACTTTGAAACAAAAAGAACTAGAGCAATATTTCCTGCAAGAAGTTCACATTTTGCATCAAATTACATTGCATTTTGATCTGGAAATTCCCGTTCTAGGAATACTCAGAGGTGAAGAATACATGACAGGGTGTAGGCGTGATGCACTGTCAACTGCTTTCCCAGCATCTCCACAGACTCTGGCTGATTCCTACAGCACAGGTGAGAATTGTAAAGACCGCAAAGTGAAGGAGATGTGAGAGGGTGTGTCTTGAAGTGTAGTAGGGATCAATCCACAACCATCCACATAGCAAACAACCAAAATGTTTCAGAGATAATAATTTAAAATAATTTTTAAAATGATAAACACAGAGGTAGAGAGATGACTCAGAAGTTTAAAAAAAAAAAGCACTGGCTGCTTTTCCAGAGGACCCAGGTTCAGTTCTCAGGACCCACATGGAGGCCTGTGAAACCAGTCCCAGGGTATCTAGGACTCTTGTCTGGCCTCTGTGGGACAAAGCTTTTCCATGGTGTGCATACCTTCAGACACAATATTTATACACATGCTTAAAAGTAAATAAATCTTTTAATTTTTTAATTTGTGTGTTTGACTATTTTACCTGCATTTGTGTCTGTGCACCATGTAAGTATATTGCACAAAGAGGCTAGAGAATAGCATGATGTTTCCTGGAATGGGAATTACAGATGGGAATTAGCTCACAACAGGGCGGTACTAGGAATCAAACCCAGGTCATCTCAAAGAGAAAGCAGTTCTCTTAACCACAGAGCTATCTCTCCATCTCCCAAAAATAAATAAATATTTTAAAAATGCTAATCACATTTACATACACACACACACACACACACACATTGTGGATTTCACTATGAAGCCCATGACTTGAAATCCTTCTACCTCAGCTTCCTGAGTGGTAGAATTCCAAGCATGTACCACTATGTACAGTAGAAAGGTATATTCTTAAATATATACTCACAGATATACAAACACACACACACACACACACACACACACAGAGAGAGAGAGAGAGAGAGAGAGAGAGAGAGAGAGAGAGGAGAGAGAATACACCCGAAGCTCCTATTTTTCTTAGCATAAGAGAAAAAATGGAAAGAAAAAGAAATCAAATGATAGTGTCAATTACATTTTGGCTTGCATAAAATTGAACATTCTGGGAACTTTTCATACAAAGAGCATTCTTCTAGATTTTCAAGCAGTCATAGCATTAAAAAAAATGGAATAAATGTTTATTAGCTTTTGTTTTAAATTAAATTTCCTAAAACCATATGCCTAGAGAGGTCTTCAGGAAAAAGCACTTTGTGTAAGAGTTGTTCTATCACGAAGCTGTTGCCTAACTGGAGATAGAGAAAGAGCAGAAAACTGAGCAATGGTGTCACCCACAAAGCTGCCTCCTTGGGAACACCGGAGCCTCAGAATTTTCCAGGTCAGTCACAGAAGCATGTAGGCCATTGCTTGTGGCTGCAGTCAACCCCATATACAGTGAGCCGGCCTCTGGTCAGTCAGGGAGACTGGCTCAGAGGAAAGCAAAAGGACCAGAGGAAGGCAGGTGGGCTGGCTATGTGTGCCCTTCTGAGACAGTGATCAGCTTCTGGCATCCACACCTGGTGGATTTTCACTTTAAAATTAGTTTTCTCTTATCACACACACTGCAGCTGAAATAGATCTCTCCACACTGAAATTTAGAAATAGTCAAATCAGCGTCGTGACCCTAAATCCTCAACAAGAAGCCACACTTCTTTTTGCCAAGGCTTCACATTCACCGTGTCAAATACAGAAAATGAGGGGGGTGGATTAGCCGTACATACTAAATCCCAGTGTGTGTTTGTCTGTCTGTCTGTTGGTCTGATACTGCTCACCAGTTGTGCTACAGTAAGTATAGTGCTTCTGTGATCCTGGACCCTGTCGTGGTTTCTGTCCATTGCTTTGCCAGACCTGAAGGCAGCCTCCTCAAGGACCAACGTGCTCCTGGCAAGTGTTTTCAGGTCATCTTCAATTTCAGAATAAAGTGTGAAGCTGCACAGATGAGAGGAAGGACCCTAGGGAGGCAAGCTATAAATGCCATCATTGCCTGAGCCTGATCCAAAGCTGATTAATAGACACTGCACACTCCCCCAGGGCCCTCTTCCAGCACTGCAGCCACACTTAATGCATTTGAGCAAGGCTGATGGGCTAAGGATGACTTCTAAATGCAATCCTAACAGAGAAAAGTTGTTATGATAGGGAAATGTCCTTCCCACAAATCCAACTCATTCCATACCTCAATTGTTCTAGTGACTGACTTTTGCCCATGGCTACTGGACTCAAAAGCCAATGACCTGCACCATTTTCTGAACTACCTAAAAGGTTTGGATTGGGTCTCTCCACAAGTTCACCAGTTGTCCTCACTGTTCTTCAGTAACCATTTAAAACTACAGAAAGTATCTGTTAAATTCTAGAGGGCAAACAGGAGCCTTGGCAATAGCCTGTGATGCTTGGGGATCTATGGTGTACCACCGAGCAGCAACTCCAAAAGAAAGGTAATCTATTGCTAGCACTCGGATTTTTATTTGCTAGCCTTTGGTTTTCTAAGACCCAATTGATGAAGACATATATTCAAATCAGAGAACATGAAGAAATCAAACTGGTACTAACCTGCAAGTGTCAGCTCTATTGGCTAGCTTTCACAGAGCTAGAAGGCGTCATGCATGCTACTGGAGGAGAAAAACAGCCATTGTCCCCTGGTGCGATAATGGTACAAACGTTATGGGAGTAAACAACCACTTCCTGATTGGATTTAAGGTCCACTCTCCCAGACAGAACTTATGCCTAGCACTCTCATCAGGGCCAAGAAACTGTAGCGAGCCGGGCGATAGTGGCGCACGCCTTTAATCCCAGCACTCGGGAGACAGAGGCAGGCGGATCTCTGTGAGTTCGAGACCAACCTGGTCTACAGAGCTAGTTCCAGGACAGGCTCCAAAGCCACAGAGAAACCCTGTCTCGAAAAAACAAAAAACAAACAAACAAACAAACAAAAAAAAGAAACTGTAGCGAGACAGGTCTTGGAATCTACTACTATTACTGTAAAGAGCACACCCAGTATTAAACCAACTCCAACTCTTATATCTGTAGGGTAGTGCATTTCGCAGTCTTCATTGGAGAAACTGATTTATGCAGTAGATGGTAAATAAAACAGAGACTGACAACTGGCCAAGGAGTAGAGAATGAAAGTCTGAGGAATTCTCATCCCCCAACAAGACATTTACATTGTATTCCTATTCCTACACCTCAGAAGTCATCATAGAAGAGAAAAGAGTGAGGGTGCCAGAGGCTGAAGAAGGACACAATGTTTTCTGGCTATCAGAGGTCAGCTGCACACACAAATGCACAAGCCCTGTGTAAACTCAAGCCACACCAAATAGCAGAGAGAGGGGAGGGGCACACAAAGTTCCACCTCTTGCTGAGGTGCTATCAGCAATTGTTAAGCTCTGGGAGAGGGAGAGTAGGTTTTCTTTAAAGGTGTGGCTTTTGATGATCCAACATGCTTCAGCAGATGGCTACACATCAAATAGTATATTGGGCTCCAGCATCAAAAAGAGACAGAGGGTGGTGGAGGAAAGAAGAGAGGGAGGGAGGAAAACAGAACAATGATTTGAGTGTGTAAGGATATGGACTTGAAAGGACCTGTGAGGAGGGCTGAGTATGATCAAAATACATTGTATAAAGTTCTCAACTAACAAACATATTGAAAAAAAGTGGCTCAGTAGGGTGACTGTAGGTAACACACAGAGAGGAAAAATGGGTTGGATACTCTCACCACCAAGAACTGGTGAATATTTTAGAAGATAAACATGCTTACAGGATATGAGTGCTTTCACTGATAATATGTCACAAGACACCCAGAAATGTATGACTTCATATATCAGTTGAAAACTCTAGAACATTCAAGAAAAGGAGTTTTGTGGGGTGAATGCAAGATAGAAAGAAAGATGAAAATCTGGGGATAAGATGGGAGACTAAGAGAAGTGCTCTTCTGAAGGACAATCAAGGACAAGCTTGTGCTCTTTGGTTGCTATTGGCATGGGGAGCCAGTGAGATGGCTATGTGGGTAAAGTGCTTACTGCTAAGCCCATTGCCTGAGTTCAGTCTCCAGGAACACAATGGTAGAAAGAGAGAACCAGTTCCCACAAGCTGTATGCTGATCTTCACACTCAGGGCATGGCATATGTACACACACACAAATATGTGAGCCCATTTTCATGGACACAACCTAAATCAATATGTACTAGAAAATGAGATGGTCATGCCTATGAGGGGCACTGCTTTGTTACAGGTGTCCTACTACTCAGTCTTCATATAGAGGCGCTCTCTTTCTCCGGCACTAAGGCTGCAATAGAGCAAAGTTCTGCATCTCATTTCCAGGTTGTAGTCTCACCATAGACATGCATGTGTTTACAAAGTAAATGAATGCATCAGAGAATAATCTAAAGGGTTGCATGTATGTTATTCAAATGGTAGCATGTATGTTATCTAAAGGTTTGCATGTATGTTATCGACAGGGTTTAATGTATGTTAAGGTAGCAAGAAGTATTACAGAAGTAAGCTATCTGGAAGGATTAATATTTTCCTTAAGTCTCATCTCATATTTGATACCAAATAAAAACCAACAGCAAAAAGAAAACAACAGAAATAGGACCTTTAGGAAAACAGGTGAACTTTAAAGTGCAACATTTCACACACAGTTGGTTGAAGGTTCACAGCTGCTGCTTGATCAATCAGTTTCCATGTCTAGGGCATCAGTTTCTTCTGCTTCTCGGAACTGTATGCCTTACTGATATGATACAGAATCATTTCTTGTTTTAATATTTTGTTTGGGATAGTAAGCTTCTCTTGGTAAGGCCTTGTATGGATATCCTCAACCTTGATTCCTTGTATATCCAAGTCTGTGATGTCATAAAGGGGTGATTTGAACTACATTAACTTCTTTGATAATATAATGTGTGCCTGTAGATGCAGAAGAATAAAGCATTTGTGTGTTTTTAGGTGGCATACTTTTAATGCAAGGAAAGAGGCTAAGTCAAGTGTTCTCCACTCTAACTAAGGTAGTAAACACATTTTGTAGACCTCCTCAATTGAGAGCTTGACCTAAAGTCACTAGACATCCATTTTCACTGGCACCTCCAGCTCCAAAGAATGGGATCTTCACATCGTGTGCACATAAAAGCCACATATAGGAGAGCACTTTCTCAGTCATATTTCCTACGTGTGTAATGTTTTTTTTTTTTTGTATAAAATGGAACGTTCCCTAATATGAGTAAAGTGTTGATGCACATTAAGCTGAGTCTGGCTGCATTCCAAACTAAGAATGCATTTCAAATTGTTTAATGTGAAGTTATGCCTTATGGTTACTAAAATGTTTCCAAATGAAGCATTCAAAGTGCCTATTCCCTCTGTGAAAGGAAGAGCTGTGGAGACTAACAAAAATCTGAACAACAGCCTAGTTTCACTAACTGTTGATAAGATTGACTGAATTGACCTGGGGCCATCCCTTCCTTGTCCCATCAGGCCCCGGAAATTTGACAGAAGGAGAGCAGGCTGTAGCCAGAGAGGCCTGCCTTCGAGTCTGGTCCCAACCCTCACAGACAAGCTGGACTGATTCTCAGTTGCTGTGTTTACAAAACAATGGTATGTATTTTGCTGATTTTATATTTTGATGCCTGCACTCCATCAGAAAGTGGTTAGAAACACCCACAATGTCCCTGCCACTATCGCACCACCAGACATACCGTGCCCACTCCCCATGGTTCTGGTGGCATGCAGATTTATAGCTGCATGATGTTAATGATTACTTTTTTCCTCCAGCAATGGGGAAGCTGTCCTGCAGAATGAAACCTCTAAGTGAATGTCAGCTTAATTTTTTCCATGTTCTTCGAGTCCGGTAGATGACGTTGTCAGCAACAAGGCCTTGTCCTCACATTCTAGAGAATAACTGAAGGTATTGAATATAGCCTGCAAGGGTTGGGAGTCTATGAACAATAAATCATAATAAAGAAGCAACCTATCTCCAATACTGGGGATTTTCTTTGCTAGCTTTTGGTATCTAATTAGGGTATGGTTCCCCCCCACACACACCAAGTTGTAGAGAGATAATTGCATTAAAATTCTTTACATATGTATGGAAGCTTCTACTACTTGACTATTTTTAAAAGAGTAAAATCTGTGAAAATTTTATGTCATATTATCTCCACTCAATTTAATTTAAAATTAAATTCATGATGACCCACGTTAAGTTCATCTCTAATTCTTCTACTGGTAGCCTCTTGAAATGCGAACATTCACAATGACACATTTTCCTCTAGTGTGCACTCACTGTGTCATTTGGTGCTGGTCTTGTGTTTTATATGTGATGTCTGATGCCTGACACAAAACAGACTGCTACTGTGATCTTCTAGATCAGGGTTGCAGGTTTTATATAAGGATTAAATAGTATTTTTTGTCTTAATTGATCAACAAAGTGGCTGGGCCAAACTTGGCATCTAAAATGAAATTGTCAGTCACACAGTACAGGTATTTATGGACATCAATATCTCAAAGCTGTGACATTTTCTGTGAGAGACATGCTGCCCTCACCTAAGGGATCATGTCAATAGAGTAGTTGTAGGGACAAGGCCTGTCTCAAAGTTGCTTATTTGTCCCAGGATTTGTTTGTTCCTGCAAAGTTGAGGATCCTTTCATAACAAATATGTGCAATGATTTCTTTAAAACAGTACAACTAATTTCCATTAAGTTCAGAGCACAAATAAAAGATTTAAAATAAATTTTTGAAGTTTCTAGGGACATGGGTCTTGAGTCACGCAAGCCTGGAAACAAACAGAACAATGGATTAAACAGAGACGTGTGTAATGGGATACATGAAGATTTTTAATGCATGATCAATTGACTTTTGTGCAGGTATTTCAAGAAAGCAGGTTAGTATTTCACTAACTTGTCTATGAAATACCATTAAACTGCTAATCACATTCTGTTTTTGTTGTGATTAAGATTTGCAATTATCTGTAAAAAAAAATTCCTGAATTTACTTTATATTAACAGTAGAAAAAAATAAACAAGATTGGAATAAAGCCAGGAAGTAGGAAGGGGGAGAAGAAAGTAGGGAGAGACATAACAGCAAGCAAACTGTATTGACCAAAATACAATACCTGTTAAATTGCTATGATAGCCCTGTGAAATATACAGAAATTTTAAAAAAGAACTTTATAGATGTGTCGACATGGACTTATCTCAGCCTTTATCAGAACTGCTCTCAGAGGCATAACTAGTCAATGTGCTAAATGTCCTATCTCCATTAACCCTCTTACTACAAAAGCTCACAGAACAGTGTGGAAAAGGAGGCAGAAAGGATGAAGACAGCAAATATTTCAGCGTAGATGGGATAGAGGCTCTCCAGGACACACCTCTAATTGAAGAAAGATAGCAGTAGTTAGCTGCTGGGGAGGAGAAGCCTTGCTTTTTTGAGAATGAGACCATTGACTGGTTTTTTATGCTCCAGTGGATAGCTCTACACCCATGACATATACAAAGCATGCCTGAATTTAGTAAGTTATCCCCCAAAAAGAGATGAAATTGGGAGGGAGGATGTTATGAAAAGATGAGGAGAATTGAAGAAGGAAGTGAGATGAATTTATTTTTTTAATTGAATATAGGTATGAATTTCTCAAAAATAACATAAATAAAATTAAGTTTTTCTCTATGCTTTTTTGTTCTGTTTACAAGGTTTGTCCATTCCAGAAAGGCTGATCTAGTGACATGAAACATGATTCTTTTTGATAAACACAGTGAACAGCTCTTGTCAAACAAGGAGGGAGCTGGGCATGTTTGTCTTAAAGCTTAAACAACAGAAAACAGAAGGATTAACCATTAAAGGAGAAAAGAACTTGAGATGGATGTCTACTTCCTGGTAAACTCCCATCTAGAGGAAGGTAGGGTTGAGTGGGAAATAGTCTTTTAATGGGGAGTTCAAATTCAGAGTGTTTAAAGGACCTTCCAGTACTAAATGATCATATAAGACTGAGTATTAAATTAAATTAATACTCAGTGTTAATATAGTTGACCTAATGCTGCTGAGATATTTGTTGATCTTCTGTATTGAGCATTCTTTTGATAGTTTGTAGAGTGGAGACAATGTATGAAGATCCATCAGGATAAAGTTTCAAAAATGTGTGTATATAGTTCTCCACCATGAAAAAAACCAATATATGTGTGTGTATGTGTGTGTGTGTTTATTTATTAACTTTTATTTACTATATCTATTGTACTTTGCATTGGATAGAATGTAATGTCCTCAGGTGTGACAAGTCAGTCAACCTGTATTTTTATTCTCATGGTAATATGCTATGATAAATACTGTCTTAACATTTATGTGACTAAGCCCTTGGCCACCATCACCAAGATGTCCACTGGTCTGAGACATTCGCCAGCATTCTTTAGGTCCTCTGCATCATCCCTCTGCCCTACTTGTTAGATCACATCATTTGACCTTCCTCTCCCACATGTATTATCTTTAAGAGGAGATGAAGAATCAGAGTCAAAGCCCAGGAAGATCTGTCCCTGTTACATTATATAATGCTTATGAACTAACTCCCAAGAAAAAACTAAAATAATTTGCCTGTAGATCACAGAACTGACCTAGTAATGAACAATACTACATAATTTATCCAAATCTCACATCCTGTCACATTCTGGTGAACACAAAGTTACTTTAGACTATATTGCAAAGGAGTCCTGGAATATGAAAAACCAGAATACAATTTCTCCTAGAACATAGTGTAAGTGTTATCATTCAAATCACTATGCATTTATCCACTATTAGGAGCTAATACATAATGGCTCAGATCTGTAAACTCAAGCCTTGTTAGGCTCCATTTTTTTTTTTTTGATGAACATGCCTCTTTTTTCTTACTTGTAGAATATTCAACTAAAGAATTATCTGAAACTCACAAATGGACAGAGAGAGTAGAATGTAGATTCTGAGCACCATGGGTAGACCTGTCCTTGGTATTTCTGCACTAAACACAACGGAAACATCAGGAATCTCTTCATGTGGGATACCAAAACACACTGAACAAAAAAATGACTCCTTTTGAAATGCAAAGCCACCCATTTGAGGAGGACTAAGTCAGGATTCCCTGATGGTCATCAGTCTGAGCCTGGACATGCTGGCTTTTGAGGAGATGGTAACTCCATCCAAGGGTAAATTTCTATTCTGGCATGTTCTAATTTTATTATGAAGTCACCTACCTGGAGCATGAGAAAAATGGAAATACCTGTAGTAACATCAAGTCATTGGTTGAACCAACCTGCTTAGGGTCTACTCTCATACCCCACTTAGCTTACACTAGACTGACATCTGTTCTTCTGGAACACCTACCTTGTCAATGTCACATGGAAAAACTGAAAGAGCCAGAGGGCCAGAATGAGAATGTCTGCTGGAAAATGCTAGACAAGCCTGGGTAGCTGCACTCCAGAATATCACCGATGTGATCACCTAAACAAGGCCGGATAATGACACCACCAGTCTGCCAGTGTGGATGATGGAAATTTCACAAAACCCTACCCAGATGAAGAACTAGCAGTAGTCAATGGCTGCTTAGTGAGGGAGACTTAGTATTCTATAGGGATAAATCCAAGGCTAGGTTAACTATTGCCCAGTAGTCAGCCCTGAACAGACTCAGTAGGGCATTGTGTGTGTGTGTTCGTATAACATATGAAGTAATTAAAGAAAGAGAGATAATGATTTTGAGAGAGAGTGGAAGAACATGGAAGAATTTGGAAGGAGAAAGGGATGTTTAAATACAGTGCTTATTTATGAATAACTCAAAAATAAATTTAAATAAGTTAAACATGAATATGAATGTAATTCTTTCCAAGGCAAGAAATTTAATTTCATATCCTGATATAGAAACTGTAAATAATTGATTCTCATGCTCCATAAAACCTAACCACCTTTTTATGTTGACCACATTTCCAACATGGTGGAAGTAGAATATATCATATTGAACCCACTCATTGACACACAAATTTCACTCAAAATCAAACATCAAACATTTAATCAACAATTTCAGTCATGAGATTTTCTTGAGTTGTTCTTCCATCAATTCCCAGGAGACCAGTGAAGAATTAAAACACCATACAGAAAATGGCTGTTCGATGAAAGCAGTGTCCTTCATATACACTGAATGATCAAGGGATAGTGGCTCTTAAAAATATCCTATTACAGAGACAGCTTCCCACATCATCCTGGGCACCTCATATGTTGTAAATGGACTTATCTTCACATGCTCAAACCATTACATATTTTACTGATTATATGTTATAACCAATGACGAGTGCATGGAAAAATACATGGGAAATGTAGACAAACAACCAAGAAAATTAAGTCTGTGCTTATGTGAGATTATACCATTGCTGAAAAAAATTTCACTCTTTCTTCCTGCATCTCCTCCTCCATTAAACACACCATTTATCAGCTTCTACCACAATAAGCAAACAGTATTTTCTCCAATTTCAAACCCACGGAGTTTGAGATGACCACATGAACAGCTATGCTGTTACTCTTGGTCAGGATACAAGGGGTAACAAATATACCAGTTCTAATATAATTGATAAGAGGCACTGGTCCCTGGATCCTTTTCCATCTCTAGGTAGCTGTCTGTCTCACAATAATAAAGACCCACGGCAGACAGAGGAGCTGAAAGCTGACCCTCAGGCAGTGCTGAGCCCAACCCAAATTTAATCAGCCAAAGTCGGAAAAACCCCAGGTACCTGGAATAAGCAAATGTTTACTTCATGCAGCACTCGATCTGGAGTGGGTAATTCATTGGCCCTTTTGTGGTAACAGTTTATCGTGGTATTAATAACTCCAAATAATCATTAGCATATATGCATGTATAATATATAAGCATGCAGCTCCAGATATATATGTACATTTATATAAACTCTATATTATCAAACCTGTTAAATAGAATGAAATCTACATTATAATTTTAATAATAATATTGAATAATCTAAAGTATCATTTTAACATCTGATATAACTGTATAGTTAAATAAGATTCAGCTCTAATAAGAGCAATGAGAATGCTTCATTATTAGCATCACATATTTAATTTTGAAAAGTCAAATAAATGGTAGCAAACCATCGTATTTATATCACATGATAATTGGAAGTGGCTTTCATATTTATAATTTATATGAATTTGCTTATACAATTCAAATTGATTTTCCTATGAGCAAGTTAAAATGTTTAATTTATTTTTCTTTTCTGAGTGAAAATTTTGGCAGCTTTGTTGTCTTTTCAGCAAATTTCCTGTATCCATTAATAATCTGACCACATTTTCATGTTATGGGAGAAAATAAACCAAGTTGTGAGTTATTGCTTCACTTCTGAACACTTTCAGATGCCTGTTTGAACATATCCGACAACCGTCAGCAACACTTGATGGAAATTAGATATATGACTCTTCCTTTCCATTTGGGATTTGAAGAAACTATGCAGATAATTTTGCATTTAATAGATATTCAGTAGCATCTTTACAATGCTCCCATGAATTCATGAGAGTGGGTCAGGTGAAATTTTTCATGATTCATATGTAACTAGGCAGCCAACTCTAACTGAAAGTTCTCACAAGCTGCCCTAGTTGTGAAGAGAAGAGCCCTATAAGGTACTTCACGGATATGAAATGATTTCAAGGGAAATCATCAGACCCTATATCCAGACTCACTTATGATCCAACTGTTATCTAAGTAAGGTAGCACAGGGCGCCTGCTCATGGAAGGTTGGGAAGGAGTGTCTGCTGTTGGACTTCCTCCCTGCAGGGTCTCCTCACCCATAGGTTGGACACCACACTTTAAGGATGCATCAAATCCATGAGCACAGTGATCAGACTGTGACAAAGCACTTGGTTACATAACTGAAAAGCTTTTTCACAAAACATGGAAGTTGAGTTGAGAAAGATTAAGACTTGTGAGGCATCCACAGGCAATGGCTCCTTAATCTCTTCTCCTTTTGGATCTCAGGAGCATTGAGACACAGTATTGAAGAGAACTGGAAACAAGATAGCTTCTCTTAATTTGAAATCAAGCTGATTTGATATGAAATCTGAGAAGTAATACTAATTTAGATTAATGATCAAAGAAACATTTTTCATACTGTTTTCAATATTAGCTCATTGTACTTATATATAATAGCATTATATGTTCTCAAATTAAATATTATGCTGAATCTATAAAATTATTAATGGTGACCATTTTTGTTTCTGAAGAATAGTCTTTAAAATTTATTTATTTTATATTTTTGTGATTATAATATAATTACGTCACCCCTCTTCCATTTTATGCCTCCTAACCTCCAACCTACCCCTCCCCTCCTTGCTCTTTTTCAAATTCACGGCTACATTTTCATTAATAAACATTATATACCTATATGTATATATATATACATATATTCCTAAATACATAAATATAACATGCTCAATCTGTATAATGCTGAAGAATATATGTTTAAAAGATGATACCTTATTAACTCAGAATTTAGATAACATCTTAACACCTAGTAGCAAGAAATTCTTACAAATATTAATTTGAAATATATATATGAATGCAATTTCCATCATTTTTATCTCATTAAAACTTATACTGGCTGGTGACTCTTCTTTAGTTCTAAATATTGATATGATACCTACAGAAATGTTTTCTAATTGGAAGTCCCACTGGCTAACTGAGCTACAGAAGGGGAAAGCTTTGTGCATGTTTGTTTATTGGCTTCTTTTAAATTTTTCACTCTATCCAACAGCAGATTATTTTAAGAATGTAGTTTAAGATAACAAGCATTGCAAAAAAATAGAAAAAAAGCATATTTTGCTTCTCCAAAACACAGTGAATTGAGTAACACAGTTGCTTCAGTACAGGGAGACAGAGCAATGTCCCTTAATTAATTGTTTGCTTTTCTCAATGGGATTTTCAGGGGTTTAGAATAAGCCATGTAACTGCCTGATGCAGTTTATTAATAAATACAGAGAAAAGTAATGGTTTTCTATTACAGTAGGAGGCCAAAAACAGATAACAGTCTATATGTCTTGCCATTTGTAAAACTTCCACCTCAGAAATTCCTATGCAGTTAGACAGGTGTCGCCAGCACTGAAAATGCAACCAATTACTTTCTTCTCTGAAGCTTGTCATCTGCCCCTTGTGCATGGACGAGATAAATACAACTGTTCCTTATGCTGCCTTTCTGGAGAAAGATGCATGCATAGTTTAGGTCAGAACTGCATATAGAAGCCGGTCGAGCCTGAGGGAGTGTTCTCTTCCCCTCTCGGGACCACTGCTGCTTCCATCAAAGACAGGTGTCCACCCCTTTGACTCAGGTGTACATGGGTATTTCCGTAAGTATGACACAGCATGCTCCAAATTCTCTTGTTATACTTCTCCTTCTAAAAATAGCAAATACTACTTAAAGAAAATGCTTTTTTCTTAATTTTTTGAAAGATAAAGACATTTCATTGTTGCTTTGTATAATTATTGCGTTTTTGTGTGCATGCTTATATGTATAAGACATTGCATTGTTGCTTTGTGTAATTATTGCGTTTTGTGTGCATGCTTATATGTATAAGACATTGCATTGTTGCCTTATTTATTTATTGTGTGTATTTGTGTGTACGTGTTTGTATGCTTATGTGGTGTGGAGCAGCAGGCTGCATCCTGCCACCCCGGCTCCCGCATTGACTAGCTTATGCCCCGAAATAATTATATGGAAACTGTGTTTTTTTAAACACTGCTTGGCCCATTAGCTCCAGCCTCTTATTGGCTAGCTCTTATATATTAATGTAACCCATTTTTAATATTCTACATAGCACCACGAACTGGCTTACCAGGAAAGATCTTAACCTGTGTCTGTCTGGAATGGGAAAATCATGGCGACAGCCTGACTCAGCTTCTCTTTCCCAGCATTCTGTTCAGTCTACTCCGCCTACCTAATTTTTTGTCCTATTAAAGGGCCAAGCAGTTTCTTTATTAATTAACCAATAAAATCAACAGATAAAAATATGACGCTCCTCCATCATGCTTACAGGTGCACATGTGTAAGGAGGTATCTATGTAAACATGTGCACATGCAACTCAAGTCAGACAACAACAGTCTTAGTTAAGATGTTTGATCTGCGAATAGGTGCCATGACTATGGTGACTCTTATAAATGAAAACATTTCATTGGGGCTGGATTAAAGTTTCAGAAGTTTAGCCCATTATTGCCATGGTGGTAATCAAGGCGGAATGCATGCAGACATGGTGCTAGAAAAATAGCTGAGAATTCTAAATCTGGATCAGCAGACAGCAGGAATAGAGCTTGACACTGGGCCTGGTTTGAGCTTCTGAAACCTCAAAGTCCATCCCCCCAAAACACACTTCCTCTAACAGGGCCAAACTTACTGCAAACAAGGTCTTATTTTTAATACTGCCACTCCTTATAAGTCTACAGGGGCCATTTTCATTCAAACCAACACAGAGTCTTCAATGTAATTTCTCAGAACCGTCCACCTTTTTATGTTTTCAATAGGTTCTGTCATTGGTAGCCATGGGCTCAGTAATTAGACTTGGCTGGCTGGCCGGGAAGCCCTAATCATACATACTTGTTTCCTGAACTCTGAGCACTTCATGCAGCTTCTACTGTATGTTTTCCTCTATTACATGTTTCATGCATTGAACACAGATATTTTGCCCTCAAGGGAAGTCTCTAAACAATTGAGTCAACACCCCAGACTCGCTTTTGTAATTTTTTTAAAGAAAGGATCTCGATAGTAATATTTTATTTGCATTTTAATAAAAGTTTCCTGGAGATCAGAGAGCAAAGCTAGAAACACTACTCAGCCGTACAGGCCAAGCAGTTGTGGCTCAGACTTTTAATCCTAGCAGTCACTCTAGTTAATCATAGAGGCCCGGCTGTGGTGGTGCACTCCTTTAATAACAGCACTGAAGGGAAATATAAGGAAGGATGAGACAGAAACTCACTCTCTTGTTTTCAGTCTGAAGATTTCATAGAGTTAAGAGCTTTCTAGTGGATTGGCTACTTTTCTTCTCTCATCTTTCAGCTTGAACCCCAATATCTATCTCTGGTATTTTTACTAAAAACCCATGATAAAGATCTCACTCTGTAACCCTGGCTGGGTTAGAATTTACTAAGTAGACAATCTTGGCCTTGAACTTCCCTCTTGATGTGCTTGCCTCTACCTCCTGAGTGGTGGGGTGAAAGGTATGTGCCATGCCTGATTTTCCTTGTACATCTTTGTTACAGAGTTCCCTTTGTATAAGGATGGTACCCTTACACAGTGGAGTACTAGACAGCAGAAAAATAGTGACATTTTGAGATTTGCAGGCAAATGGATGGATCTAGAAAACATCATGTTGAATGAGGTAACCCAGACCCAGAAAGACAAATATCATAGGTACTCACTCATAAGTGACTTTTAGACATAAAACTAGCAAAACCAGCCTACAATTCACAATCCCAGAGAACCTAGACCACAAGGAGGACCCTAAAAAAGACATGCATGGATCTAATCTACATGAAAAGTAGAGAAAGTTAAGATCTCTTGAGTAAATTGGGAGCATGTGGCCCATGGGAGAGGGTAGAATAGGAGGGGAGAGGAAGAGAAGAAAGCAGAGAAAAATGTATAGCTCAATAAAATCAATAAAATGTTAAAAAAAAAAACATGAGCACATCTTGAGGATCTCCCTAGTAATGTATGTATTTACTTAGTGAGGAGAAACTACTTATAAAAATATATTACTAAACCACTGAGAGAATGGTTCATTGATTCATTTACAAACTGAAAGAATACCTTCAAGAAAATATGCTTTAAAAATCAAGCATAAAATGGCAATCATGATCTTTCTGTTACAACATAAACAAATCACTCTTCTGTTAAGAGCACATACAGAAAAAGATATTTGCTAAGTCTGGATAAAAAAGCAGAATTACAAAACCTACCATTGATCCTATCTTAACTCAAAGGTTTTGTGTCAGCTCAGTCTTAAAAATAAATTCTATTTTCTGTATTCTTTGATTCTAAAAATAAGTACCAGGCATTTTCAGCCCTGCTTTTCATCCTATGCACAATCATCAAACACGAGTGAGTGAGGTCTCTCAGATCGCAAACCCCTGCTCATCAAACTTTGAGTCTCAGGTGAGTTTTTCTCCAGTGTTGCTAAATAGAGCCACAGCTTCAGCTCACACCTGCAAGGGAGAATGTCCCATTCTTCAGAGATCTGAGAACAGTCGGTTAACTCAAGTTACAAGCACATAACAGAAAACCCTAAGCATTCCTTTAGAAAATGACACCCCATCATGGAGTAAACAGGAGGCAAGTTGAAAATATTTTGGATGACCACTGAATTTTCTCAGGTACACAGAAACATTTTAAAATGAGTAACTATGTTCTGAACTAGAGAATATTGTTCTAGACTATGCAACTAAGTTCATGCCTATGGGACTGTATTCTATCCTGCATGGTTACACAACCATGTTCTATATTGTGATAACAAGTTCATGCCTGTGGGACTGTATTCTATCCTGCATGGTTACACAACCATGTTCTATATTGTGATAACAAGTTCATGCCTGTGGGACTGTATTCTATCCTGCATGGGTTACACAACCATGTTCTAGATTGTGATAACAAGTTCATGCCTATGCAGATGCTTTCTAGACCACACAACCAGATTCTAAACTGTACAATTATGTTCTAGACTTTGGGAACAAGTTCAGAACTGAGTGGATATTTTCTAGATGCTACAACCATGTTATCTGTTCTAGAGTGCAAAATTGTGTTTTAGATACAGAACTATATTACATTCTATACTGCTAAACTATATTCTACAATATAATTTATTCTGTATATAGTCTATATATTCAAACATGTTCTAAACAGTGTAGTCACATTCTACACAGCATAGAAGCTGTTCTAGGTTTGTAATCATATTCTATGTTATATTATCATGTCCTAGAACATGGTAGGACTGCCTTCCTCAGTTCCTTTATACAGATAAGGGACAAGTTTCTGAAAATATGGCCACTCAGGCTTGTTTGCTCTGTGTGAGTCGGTTCAATATGTGCATATGCAATATTTGTACATAAGTATAATATATACTACAATATATAATGCACTATACATCATGTCCATGGGAATAACATTTTAACCATAATTTGTTTGCATTTATGAAATATGAAAGTTTATTCCACTGATAAGTTCCAGAGCTACCAAACTAAAGTGTTTGTTAAATATTTAGTCATTTCTATTTTCTGCAATTTTCATTTACAAAGATAAGTCAATACTCCAAATGAAAAGGCCAGGCCCACTGGCAACCCATCCCACATACATTGTCAAAGAACAGTGCATAGTCTCATAGCAGCAGTACGAGAGCCATCTCCT
This sequence comes from Chionomys nivalis, assembly GCF_950005125.1. NCBI lineage: Eukaryota > Metazoa > Chordata > Mammalia > Rodentia > Cricetidae > Chionomys > Chionomys nivalis. Next base: position 51,797,473 of record NC_080105.1, on the reverse strand, counting down.
AGGGAGAGGCCTCTCCAGGTATGCCAGAATAAGCCAGCTCTTTTTGTGGTTGAATATAACCTATGTGACATCATTGTTTGATCACAGTGCAGCATGTTACTGCATGACATCGTGGCTGTATCAGAGCGTAGTGATTTACTGTGTGACAACATGGCTTTATTATCAGTACAGCGTGGTTTACTGTGTGACATCGTTTTATCAGGTGCAGTGTGGTTTACTGTGTGACATCATCGCTTTATCATAGTTCATCACGGTTTACTTTTCAACTTAAAATTGCAATTTCCCACTTTTTCAGTTTTCTTATATGATCAGAGAATAATTTCTGAATCAAAACAAGCAATTTAATCATACTTAAAATCAATGGAATTACAGAGCTTATTTATGAAAAGGGAGTGCTTTTGCAATCAATATTTTAAATTGCATTGTTTTGTTTGTCATCAAATTAATATAATTCAGCTATCACGTTGAATATGTGCTCTCGATATGATTAGAAATAAATCATCAGGAGTAATATGGTAATGCAGGAAGCTTATGACTGTGGGAGCATTTGGTGAAAATTGAAAATAGTTAATGACTTGATACAGTGTTGGCGAAGAAAATTAGAACAATCAGCCACAAATAGCATCTGCTCAGGCACAATATTTTAACCTGTCAATTTCCATATTATAAGAGCATTAAAAAGCTAAATTTTGTATTCAGGTACAATGCCTCATTCCTAACAATATTCAGTCAATCCTCTTGTGACCAACACTTTCCGAGGGTGAGTTGTAATGTCTTGAAATCAATTCAGCTGTTACTCTGAACTAAACACTACCACAGAAATAACAGGGCATTCACAAATTGAATAATTCATACAATCAGCGAGCTTTAAGAATTCTTAATACTGCCGGGCAGTGGTGGCGCACGCTTTTAATCCCAGCACTCGGGAGGCAGAGGCAGGCGGATCTCTGGAGTTCGAGGCCAGCCTGGTCTACAAGAGCTAGTTCTGGGACAGGCACCAATGCTACAGAGAAACTCTGTCATTCTTAATACTGCATATACTCTGAGTTTCCCTAAACAAGTACCTTAAAATTTATAGCAATAAAAAAAAATGTTCTAACTCCTTAGTGATTTTTATGATAAAATCCATGACTTATTCAAGAATATAGCCTAAATAATAATGGCCTTACAAATTGACCAAGCTAAAGAATAAAAAGGTAAGCAATGTTTAATTGTCTATATCTCTTTGTGTCCCTTAAATAAATGTTGTGCAAAATTTCCACTTGAGAGCTAATTTTTAACAGAGCACACCAAGCACAAGAACGGTAAACCACAATATACAACTTTGGCTGTGTTTCAATCCAAGAAAACAAATCCAGGCTGTCTCACAGCTCAAAGATGACTTTAGGTGTTAGGCACATGCTAAATACACATTGGAGGTTAAACAGAAATGTGTATGCATCTGCATAAGCATGAATACACACATGTTTACACACACACCTATACATGCATTAAAAAGGACTTGGCTCTGAATCAAGTCACATGACAGATGCTTAAAAGAAAGAATATCAATAAAAGGGCAACATCTATAGAAAGGACACAGAACTATGACAAATGGAGAAGATTCTAGTAGACGGTCAACCAGGGTGCATTGCTGAGTCAGCTGTCACCAGGAAGATTTCCATTGCGTCTAGGTCTTAGCATCACCACAGAATACATCAGCTCCACCCACTCCCCACACACATTGCAGGTAGGAGCTCAGACACAGCTCATTGTGCCTAAATGAAGTTTCATTTACTGCATGGGGAGATGAGATGTGCACCTGGGTATCAGACAGCAGCATTCATTACTTATGTGATAAATGCTGTGTTTTTGCTTTTTGTTTGCTTGGTTGGTTTTCACGTAGAAGAAGAGGAAAACTATGGCATTAATTTCATCCCATGGCCACGGTGAGCATACCTAGAGCACATGTTAAATGCGTCTGCACACTTGCAACGAATTTGAGGTGTAATTCCTTCCACTTTCAATGCTCCTTTGTTGCCAGTTGAGATATATTTATTTTATTAACAAAATAAGAACAACTATTTTTATAACTACAATATCTACTTAGAATTTTATAGATAGTGAAAACTAAGTCTCGGAATTAGAAGTGAGTTCATCTGATCAGAAGATAGCATGATACAATATTGTGTGTCAAGGGACAGCCCCAGCTTGCTGTAGAGCTGGAATTCAGTTCTCAGCACACACATAGCAACACAATCACCTGTCACTCCAGTTATAGAGGATCTGATGTCTCTTATCCTCTGTGGATATCAAACCAGTCCATAGTACACAGACATCCATGCAGTCAAAACTCACACACATAAAATAATAATAAATCCTTAAAAAACTATTACCAGCATCCAAACCCTCAGATACGGAACTTTGATCCATTGACTTGACACAGAAACAAGCCTCTGCCATTTGTTTCATTTGATATAATTATTTTGCATGATTTATAGAACAAATAAAATTTCCCAATTAGCTTCTAGAATTATGGTTGTCAAATGTTGAGCCAACACATACATAAATATATGCTGTAAATTGCTCTACATCAATTCTGGCTTTCTTTGCCTTTCAACTTCTGATGTCTGTATCTCAAGAAGAATTTATGTATCCTAGTAAGCGTTTTCCAATTTTCCCCTCGTAAGATTGGAATATCAAGTACTCAATCAACAAATGTCACCTGTCCTCTCCCCTGTCTTTTTTGACCTTTCTGTATTAAATGATGAGTGTGTTTTTCTGGAAATGCTTCCATAGACTTCTTTCAGATGAAATCATTGATTTGAAAATGTTGAAGTTATTTATTCACCAAGCAGCTAATGGCTTATATTAGATCTAAATGTCTCCAATTATAAGAGATGTTTTTCTTTTTATTATTATTTTTTAAGTTATCACAGAAATTATGGAACTTCTATGATGATCTCATACATATATGTCATTATATTTTGCTTATCCATCCACCATCTCCTTCCTTCTCCCCTTGCTTCTATTCTTGGCATTCTTTTCCCCCAAATTAATATCTCTTTTTCCTTCATGTCATATATCACCCAACATTCCTACCTCCCACTCCCTTTAGACTTGTTTCTCCCCTCTCATGTTCCCCTGTCTACTCTGGTGTCAGTTGGAAACACACACACACACTCACAGACATATTCAAGTGACTCTATATTCTACATAAGACTATTTTATATATTCTTCAAGTATTTGTCTTTATTCAAACAATCATCTCTCACTCTAATCATTTTCCTGGAACCATCAGGATTTCATTCTTCTAGGTTGAATAATTCATCCACTGTGCTTATAGCCCACCTTTTCCTGTACTATCACATAGGAAGGATGGTTATACATCTTCTTTCTTATGTCTCTGGCCCAAGGAAACCTGGGGAAACTCTTGACCATTATAAAGGAGACTTTTTTCCCAGATCTGCACCCATGGAGCTATGTGTTTGACAATATCAGTTTCCTACCTGGCACAATATATTCACAGTGATCCTCCTACCCTGTGGAGTTTGTCCAAAGGCCATCAAGTACCTGTGCATTATCACTCCTGCTCTCTGAAGTCATTGTATTAAAAATAAGCTTAAGCACTTCTGTATTCTGACAGTTGCTCTCACAACAGAGGCAGTTGCCCTGTGACTAACAAGCTGGCCGCTTATACAGAGAGGTTACACTCAACACAGGGAAGGTCCCTCTCTTGGGTGGGGTGTCACAAGACATCATGAAATCCTCCAATACTCCTCACAGTGGCATGCAATTTAGTACTTAAGAGTTGTATATTTCTGGAAAGATCTGCTTAATGTTCTCAACCAACCCAGGTTGGATACCGGCAACTGAAGCCATCAGAAGCTAAGCTGTGGATTGTCAGGGATGACTGTGCACTTCAGTAGGCAACAATACCAATGTATAAAAGACAAAATCCAAATTATCACCTCATCAGGACTGGGATTGATCTGCAGTATTATAAGACAACAACTTATGCTGTCCTTCAGTAAGCACTATTAAGGCTGTTTACCAATTAAAGTATAAATGTGAACCTGATTAGCTAGTTTTTCAAAATCTTTCCTCTTGGTAGAAACTGAAAATTCACAAAGCCACACAAGAAAGTCATCATCCTTTGAGAGCGATAACAAAAACAAAAGAGCCATAGCAGCTAAACAAAGGGAAGCATAAGATAAATCTCATTGTTCTCCAATATCACTGTATTAAAATGAACATTCAGAAAAACTTAAGTCTGTTCTTATTCCCTTAACTGTCTTTTAACTGTGTCCAAAATTCATGGCCCTTGATGGAGTTTTCCTAGATCTGTGTTCAAATATGTAGATATTTAGTCCTGGTTTTTGTTTGTTTGTTTTTCTCTCCATAACTCCTTTATGTGAGCTAAGGCTCTCTGCTCTGTCCTGTAAAATGAAGATGATGGTCCTCTGGTACACAGTAGTTATGGATTTAAGGTCCTTATTTTACTGACTCGTATATGGAGAACCTGGGATTTTATCTAACCTCAGGTGTGTTCCCAGATGTTGCTCCTTTCTATGCTCCAGCTTTGTTTTGGTGAACATATCCATTGCCATAATTGGTGTGAGATCTTAGGTCATAGATCTTAGATTCCACCACTCTGGGGGGAGCCTGTGCCTTCCTTCTGGGGTGTCCCCAGCAGGAGACAGAATATCCTGAGTCATCCCTCCTCCTCTAAGCTGTCTCTGGACCACTCAGACATTCAAGATGCGTCATGGAAGCAGGAAGGTATTTGTTGATATAAAAAAAAATTATTGGCCAATTTCTATTTAGAAATACTGGAAATTCAGGCAAATGTAACTCGGGAAGATGTAGCAATGTAGCATCACAATTTAAAGAATCTATTAGTTAATACAAACTAAATCCTAGCATGTAGAAGAGAAGTGGTCATGAAGTTCCACACCTAGCTGATGAGCTCTTGACAACTGTTAGCTGCCAGGAAAGGGAGAGTCAGTTTTTGTAGTTTTGGGGGTTTTTTGTTTGTTTGTGTTTTGTTTTCTTAGATTGTGGTCACTGGTAGGTGCAACATTATTTGGTGGATGGCCACACACCTGAGAACATACAGACAACGCTAATTGGACTGGCCAGGTCTACATTAAAATGAAGGCACAAAGCTGACTGGGTATGATCTAGGAGGAGTTGGGGACAAACAACTACAACCAAAATACAATCTATGTAATTCTCAAATTAATAGAAATGTGTTTTCAAAAAACAGAAATAAAATAATAATTCTTCACAAAGGCATGTTCATTCCACTTAAAAGAAACCTGAGTGTTATTTTGAGCTTTCAAATCCATGGAAATTATATTTGAAATGCTTACACACAGGAAATGTAGGTAACAAACATTTTCAGATTTCATGCACACCCCATCAACATAACCAAACCTAGAGTCCTGATCAAGGAGTCTGCAGGAAACACTAAAGTACCCTGGTACAGAAGGCTCTTCTCATGGGGTTTTACAGAGCACTTTCTGCTTGGAAAAATGGTAAGTTTGCCCAGCCTAAGGAAAGTTCACTTTGAATGATGAAATGATGACAAAAAGGACAGCAAGGAACACATTTTATTAGCAATGGTTGAATTTCAGCTCAAAGGACAGGCTGGTTCCGTGAATGATGTTAGAGCCCAGAGTTCTTGCAGAAAGATCATGAATGCACTAAGTGTACAAGGGGCAAAAGAGAGATCATCTCTGTGCCATGAGATGTGTTTGGTCTGTTTTCCTTCCACAAGGTATTTCTGTGACCTTGGATGTGTGAACAGCTCAGCCACAAGATGTAGAACCCTGTGGGTATCAAGAGACCAGAGTGAAACTGTGATAAACTAGAAAGAGCCAGTGCATCACTGTTCTTCCAGTGGTTGTTTTTCTATCTTCTTTGCGGTACTTCGTGCCAGGCCTGTGAACCTTCCACCTCAACTATGCCATTCCAGTCTAACAGAGTAATAAGGAACACTCCCTCCTGATAACAACATCCTCTCATCTCTCAAGTTTTCTGTTATGATCTTCAGAATGTACCTGTGTGTTACTACAGTCAAGAAAAAGAAAATGGAACTGTGCCATAGATTTTCTGGACCAGCTCCTGAAAGGGGTAAGATTATGGGTGTTCACAGGGCTATAAGACAGGTATCACTGAGTCATCCCCCAAGAGAGTTCATTAAAATCCAGCATGTTGTGGGAGGAAACTCACATCTCTACTTTACACCCTCTTCACTTTCTATAACAGTTTAATGACTTTTTAAAAATGTATTCAGGTTGATTTAAAATGAGCAGAGCCAGTAAAATGTTTTTGTTTACCTGGGCTGGGGACTTTCAGACCATTTATATATTTTGAGTTTAACAAACTATTCCTAGAAACAATGGCATTAGCAAGGCTTAGCTCATGTGCCTTTCATATAACATTTCTCAGGGACATTTGAATGGCAATATATTTAATACTTTGCACATTTGGACATGTTATCCATCTTTCAAAAAACTCTATGGAGCTTGACAAAATCTGCATATATTTGTCCCTCAAATAATCTCCTCCACCAATAGGCTCACAGGCTCTTTACCTGTATTTTATGCTAATTTGAGCAACACAAGGGCTACCTCCTGTGACTAATACTTTGTTTTGATGATTGATGTATTCTGACTTTGTCTCTAAAGTTTCTGTCTAGCCACCATGGGGAATCCAGTAATTAATTTTATTGTACTGTGCCTATTTCTCATTCTGTTTGTGTGTCTGTGAAAAACATTATGCCTCTGTGTCCACTCAATTTGTGTTAAGTGATGTCTTGTTAGAGCCTGACATGTCCATGTCACATTGCAGATGCTGGATGCTCTGTCTGGCAGAGTCATGACAACTTTTGGTTCCTGGTGAATCTGTTAAACTAGGGGTTCTTGTTTGCTTTAACCCAGATGTTTAATTTGCACAATGTTTGCAAGTTTATTCAAGTATACAATGTATATGGTCAAATTCAACCCCTTTTTCCCCAACCTATCCAGCCCCCATCCCTGGTTGTCTCTTATTGTCATCCTCCCAGTTAGCCTCCTGTGTCTCTCTCTGTGCAGGTAGCCACAGCTGCTGTGTGTTCAGGATTGCAACAATTGTCCAAGTCTTGTACCTGTGTTTTCAAATTCTTGAAATTGCAAACACAAAAATTAAATATAGGTGAATGCTAATTCCCATACTAAATCATAATACTTTGGTAATTTTTCATGGACTTGTCAAAACATTACACATGGACTTGTACTTTTTTGTTACAATTTATTATATTTTAAATTTTTTCATGCAATATATTTAAATCACATTTTATCTCCCCCTCAAGTGCTCTAAGATCGCTTCCATCTCCCTACCCTCCCAATGTCATGTTCTTTCTCACCCATCACCAAAAAAACAAGAAAACAAAAAGATAAAACAATTTTAAAAATTCCAAACCTTGACCAAAAAAAGTGTGCACGTGCATGCACACACACACACACACACACACACACACACACACACAGAGAGAGAGAGAGAGAGAGAGAGAGAGAGAGAGAGAGAGAGAGAGAGAGAGAGATTAAAAAATAGTGACCTCAAGATTTATTATTCTGGACTTTACACTGAATCTAAACTTCTCTCCCTGTTACATTTTATCTTCTGCAAACTCAAATCCATCCTGTTTTCATATTAATTTTATTCTGTAAGTGCTTTTTGACTCATTTTGCAACCATCCACAGCTGTGTTTCCTGGGCCTTCACAAACATGGGAAGGAAAGCATTGGCCAGGGTCTAGAGCCAGGTTTCTATTTGTTTCATGGATCTGTCACCTTGGAACAGTTACCACAATATTCTAAACATTAGTGTCTTCTTATGGATCAGATGACATGCTTGGTGGATGAGGATTAAACAGAACACTGATAATTAAGTCCCTGGCGACATCTGTATCCCCTGTACAAGGTCTTAGGGTAAGCCTACAGCTTCAGGAAGGAATATCATTCCTGAACACAGACCAGCCAAACACCAATGCTAGGCCCTTGTCCATACAGTAACTGTGTTGATCTCCATCTATGTACCCACAATATGCATTGTTTTGTATTAAGATCTGGAGAATAATAGAAACAGATGCTGGCATCAGGCAGAGAATATTACAGAGGGATAATACAATGGGATAGGAATAATAAGAAGATAGATAAATGATATGAAGAAACTACTGCTAGTACAGTAGTCTCTCTCTCTCTCTCTCTCTCTCTCTCGTGTGTGTGTGTGCGCGCGATGGAGTAGTGGCAAAAGTAAAGGAGGGACAGCAAAGATAAGAGATAAATGATGCCTGTTAGAATAAAAAGGGATTAGCATTTTAGCTGACCTCTGAAAGATAATAGAGTGTTGGTGATATAGGAAAAAGTCTATTGTTCATAGACACCAGAGCTAACACAGATTCATGCAAAGGGATATATTAACTTCCGCACACACATGTTTGTGAGACTTACATGCCTGCATGTGTGCACATGTATAAGAAATAGGGGGATACAATCAATTCCTGTAGGTATATGGACCATAGAGTTGAATGCACCCCTGCCAAGGATGAATGTCAGACAAAGGAGCAATAGCATGGGTAAACAGATGATGGATGTTCCTTGGGTACATGTCAATTTGAACTAATGGTCACTACTGTTAACTTGTGAAATAGAGAGCTGACAGGGCAAATTAGAGGCCATGTCTGAATGAAACACAAAGAGTTTTTAATGTTCTAAGATATCAAAACTGATCAGACAAAGTATTTTCATCATAACATAGGACCAATTTTATTAGCTGAGGCTCAGGGAACATGGTAGTAGAGAAGGTGGAAAGATTGTACGAGCCAGAGGATCAGGGACTTTGCTGTGAGATCATGTCTCCTAGCAACATCAGAAACTGTGCTCATAAAGTATCATCAATATGACTGTCCAAGTGTGAACTGAACAATAAGGATATCAATGGTCATGCCAAACTGCATGTTAAAAGTTCATGAGGCCTCAACACTACACAAAATCCACATACAACAGAGTAAAGCTGAGAGTAGAAGTGGTCCCCCTAGGAGAGAGCACAATATTTGGTTGCCCAGTGCCCAACATTCAGCCCTAAAACAAACAACACAAGTAAACTTATACAGAATCAACAGGTTATATTTAAGAATGTGTAGTACATGTACAAACACATATACAAACAATAACAATGGATGAAAAGGAGGCCATGAATTTTTAAGGAAAGTGATGAGGGATATGTGGGAGACCTTGGAAGAAGAACGGGAAGATGTTGTAATTGAAATGAAATCTTTCAAAACTAAACAAAAATAATAAAACAGGGTCATTTTCTTTAGCTTAATGTATGGAGAGGTTTGTAAAAATAATAACTTTCTATACGTGTCTGGATTAGAATGTTCTGGAGTGAATACAGTTGTGTTAAAAATTATCCTTAACCACACAAAACAGTTTTAAACAATGCATTAGAATTTTCTGCAGTGAATACAATTGTGTTAAAAATTGTCCTTAATCCCACAAAACAGTTTCAAACAATGCAGTTTTCATTTCAACAAAAGTAGTGGATAAAGCTGTGTGTATGTGTGTGTGTGTGTGTGTGTGTGTGTGTGAGAGAGAGAGAGAGAGAGAGAGAGAGAGAGAGAGGGAGAGAGAGAGAGAAGGAGAGAACTAAATAAGAAGTCTCATACTTTTAAAAATGGCAGCTTCCAGTTATACAGTTTGTCCCATATAATAGAAACAGGCATCACAACATGCTTGGAAACAAAACTTCAGCTAATTCTTGCTCAAAGCCAGAAGCCATCAAGAGTAACACTGAATATGGTACTGCCCTAACTAGTAACATCGTGGCAGCTCTAGTCTGTGTCTAAGAAATAGTGAAAGCTTCTGAGTGTTGTAAGTGATCGTAATGGACTGGCCATAGAATGGTCACAGCCACATAAATGCCATAATCATGCCAAGACATATATAAAGATGAAAGTAAATGTTACTGATAAGCTCAGTTAGAAGCAAGACATGCTGGACACAGTGCCTTATGGAGATGTGCAGAATATTGGTTCCTGGTTCCTGTGCCCTTCAAATACATTCCTTTTGTTTGCTGGCCACATTTACTTTCAGATCTACCATATTCACAAATATTTAAAGAAATATTATTATATGACAAAAAGCAATTGAAACCAGGACATCTTTGAGATATTAGTCAATGTCAGCCTCATTCACAACAGATAAAGGATGAGGGGAACCCAAACTTCATTGATGAACAAGTGATAAACAAGATACACCTGCCAGCATACAAAAGAATACCTATTGAAAAGAAATAGATATGCCTTGAACAAAAATGGTGGGCATGACTCTAAAGGGCATTTGGGTTAGGCATAATCAACCAGCCACAGAGTTGATGAGTTTTAGTTTTTTATGCTTTGTCTGTGAGAAAGAGAGAACTTGAAGGAGATTGTAGATTGTTCTTAGTTGCCAACCCTACTCCCTTTTCTTGGCTGGGTTTCTTTTTCCACCTCATAACTAAACTCAAAAGATAGCTCTAGTTTAAGGGTATGTAGCTTGTGCATGATATTGACTTTGTCTCAAAAAACAAAGCAAACATTCAAGAAAATTATAATATGATCCTCTTGCTCAAAATATGCCCACTTCAGGTATGGAACGTGGAAAAATCATGCTGATACTTCATCTCTACTGACTAGCTTTCACAGTGATGGAAGGGGATATGCATACTAATGCAGTAGAAAAAGAATCACTGCTCTTACCCACCTGTGAACCCCAAGAGCTACACCATGCTTAAAAGATATGACCACTGGTGTAATAGTGGCATAAATTATATTCATGGGAATAACCACCCACTCTTTAAGTTGAAATCCATGCCTAGCATTGTTACTGTGGACAAGAACCTATGACACTAGGTCCTAGAAGAGAGCTTTCTCTACTAAACAAATATATCTCTACTAAACTATCCTACATAGTATTAAACTACCCTGCTTCATCTAGTATAATATCAAACTACTCTTTTAGACAAGCATTGTATTAAAAGATGCATATATTAATGCAGCTCCTAACCTTCATAAAAGAAGCTTTAACTTGCAGTTGATGAAGATTAAGATGGAGAAACACTGTTGACCACAGTGCAGAAAAAAAAAATGTGGAATGCTTAGACCCAAATGGAATGTCTATATAATGCCCTCTCTTCCCAAGGCTCAGGAATCTTTGCAGCAGAGGGGCCAGGAAAGCTGTAATCACAGAAGCAGCATATGACTACAGGGGACAGAGTTTTGGGACATATCAGGGCAGTTGCACATATGAATTCACAACAATGGAAACAAGATGCACAAGATTCAAGCTAGACAAAATATAGCATGCAGGAGGTTGTAGGCACAAAATTCTACCCAGAGTTAAGGAACTATTTGCAGTTGATAGTGGGAAAGGGAAAGTTGCTTTACTTAAGGGTGTGGCCCCTGGTGTATCAACACCTACCTTCTAGTGAAGCCACACATCTCAGAGTATATGGGAAGTAAAACTATACTTGATAAGGCTTTTTTTAAGATGACATAAGTTTGGATGGTGAGGGAAGGGATGATGTATGTGGGTAAAGTGGAATGGGGTTGAATATTATCAAAATAGTACATTATATGAAATAACCAAAGAAGTAATAGAAATAAAAAAGCAAACAATAATGAACTAGATACTGAAGAATAAGTTCAATGCACACAATCAGATCCCATTACTACCATGTGACCTATAAGTTATTAGTGTCAGTTTCACCTTACAAAGACAACATACAGAGAAAGGATGTTTTTTGTCTCCAAATCTGAGAGCTTAATAAAGCTTGTGCTGTCTGACCCTGTCTGTGCTCCTTAGCTGTGTAAGTACAAACTGCAGTGAATAGGGACATCACATGGCTTGGGTGCCTCAACTGAATGGCAGTCATCATTGATACTTATGGATCCCAGCACACAGAAAATGAAAAATAACTGAATCCATATTCTAGGAATATCAGTGTCCTTAGGATGTGAGTCACTGAGTATAATTTAAATTAAACAAGTGAAGAACATATCTATATTAGTAAAGATTTTTTTTCCTGTAAACTTATATAATTGGAAAATTGGAAGTTTTTCCTGTATTTGTGAGCCTTTATATTTATTTTAAACAGAAAAGGGGAAATGGCGTGGGAAGTCCTTCTGTATATATATTGCTTTTATTGGTTAATAAAGAAGCTGCTTTTGGCCAATGGCTTAATATAATATAGCCAGGGCTGGAAGATAGATAGATAGATAGATAGATAGATAGATAGATAGATAGATAGAAAAATTGGAGTCACATAATGCCATGTAGCAATTAGAGGAGAAAGATGCGAGCTGCCAGCTGGAGCCTTGCTGGTAGGTCATGAGTTTTGTGGTAAAATATAAAATAATGGAAATGGGTTAATTTTAGATGTAAGAGCTAGCTAGCAATACACTTAAGTCATTGGTCAAAGAGTATTTCAAATAATATAGTCTCTGTGTGATTATTTCAAGAGTCTGGGAGGCCAGGAAACAAATGAGGAGGCTCCACCAACAACCCATGTCAACATAGAGACCAGCATTCATGCCATATCATATACACTTTTTTGCCCCTCTATTCCATGGCAGGAAGAGCAAGGCAACAAGAATCTCGCTCTGCCCAATTCTTTTCCAAGTTGATAACGATGCGAAAGTCCCCATCTTTGAAGAGGTCTCTTCAGTCAAAGAAAACTGAAAGCATCTCAGCTGAGCTCTATAGCTATTTCATACACGTCCAACGTGTCCTAACCAGACTTCTTATAAAGCTTTTTGCTAACCATGTGAAGGTATTTTTCATCTTGAAAGTTATCCTGATTTTTAGGATATCCATTCTCAGATAGATGGAATGCTATATCTTAGAAAGATTCAGTCTATTTTTACCTTGATTTGACTGAAACTGTTTGTCCTTGGGTTTGTTTTCATTTTCTGCACATCCAGAGATGATAACAGCTCTGCGTTTGTATTTACAGAAAGCTTTTGATGCATGTCTATCTCAGGCCTTCTGGGAGGTAAGACTGTAATTCACAGGTACAACTTATTTAATTCCTCATTTATTTGCCCATTGGTACTTAATATTTTTCACCTTTCCTCAAATTATTGTTTGTTTGAGACACAATGAATAATGACAAACCCTATGCTTTTATGAATTTTAAAATTACAGTGATCAGAAGACAGGATTTTAACAACTGTATAATAGTCATTTTAGTATTATAAAAATACATATTAAATACTTAAGCTGGTTTCAGGCCAAAGCAGCTTAGTGGGTTTTTGCTTGTTTGTTTTTGTGTGAGAACAATATTCTTCAGTTTGTTTTGACAAAATTATGCAAAGTTAATTTTCCAACAGTTTGCTACCCCATTGCATAATTGATTTAAAGTCATGAAAACAGAGATCATTTGAATGTATGAAAACTACAATTTTCATTTAGTGGTCTATATAGTAACTGCATATTTATCTAAAATATATAGTCTACACTCTCAGGATTTTGATAACATCACTGAAGCCTATATCATATTTTTTCTCTTCTTTCTTACAGGCACAAAAATCCAAGAGTATAAAAAGCCAGCTGTCACTGTACATGTGGTTGAAGATGTCACCCTATGGATGCTCAACATCTTCTAAAGTGGGTTCCATGACTTCTATTCTCTCATCTAGAAGCTTCTTATCATCATTTTATTTTTGCCTATGGTTCTGATCCCCAGATCCTGAAGTTATACCTTTAATGACTTAGCCCTCTCATCCCTTGAGGAGTTCCCCAAAATGAGGCTGCCCTTGATACCTCTCCTAGAGCCCTTTATTTAAGGTCCATCCCATCACTTGGGTTGAAATCAGATTCTCAAGAACCAGACAGGCATGGTTTAATATCTTCTCTACACTGAAACTGTCCTCAATACATCACCCAACTTTGTTCTCAGTTTCCCCACCCTGAAAATGTACTGTAGTGGCATCAGTCAGATCATTGTTCAAGAATGCCTACAAAGGGATAGGTAGACAGTTCAGTGGTTAAGATCACATACTTCTCGTACAGAAGATGCAGTATCCACCCCAGGCAGCTTACAACCACCTGTAGCTTTCTCTCCAGGGGGAAGCCTTTGGACTGCAGAGCCAACTTCACTAACATGTACACACATAATTAAAAAAAAAAACACTAAAATATTACGCCAGCAAAATACCTGAATCAGAATGATCACAGCTATGTCTTATTCATGTACATTCTAGCACTTGGGGAGTTCTAAAAAGCTAAATGGCTCTGGCTAACAGGCAAGGAAATGAGAATGTTGTCTGATTCCTGAACAGAGAGCCATTACTATTATATCATCTTAGTGAGAACACATTCTACAAACATGAACTACTGGCCACTGTTAAAGTTCTGTAAGTTGATAACTAATGATAAGCCATGGTTCTGGAAAGACCTGAACTTATCAAAAAGGTGAAAAGTGGGTCACATGTCTTCTTAAGTCTCTTTGGTTTATAACCAACATTGCCTAATAAGTAACAAAATTAATATAAGTTCTCCTTTCAATGTTTTCGCCGTGATCTCCCAACTTGTTGAAATCAGAATATTAAAACCACTAATTATCTTTTTAAAATATTTTTTTCAACTGCAGAGTATGATACAACCTTCACTTAGAAGGGATACCCAGTCAGGTAAGTCCATCAAATGACGTTGTCATTTAATATACAAGACTCACCAGGCAGTGGTGGCATATGCCTTTAATCCCAGCACTCAGAAGGTAGAGGTAGGTGAATTTACAGAATGAGTTCTAGGACATCCTAGGCTACACAGAGAAACCCTGTCTCCAAACAAAGAAACAAACAAAAAACAGCAACAAAAATCAAATACTCACTGGTTGAGTACTTGCAAAAGGCATTATACCATGTCAAATGATAACACAAAACACACGTGATAATTTCATTGTAGGTCTTAAAGCAAAGTATGTCCAAGTCAGCTGTCAGGGCACATTTAATACATGAGTTATTGTTACATACCCACTCATGCCAAAGGTTGAAGAACAGAAGGAAAGAGAAATGCTTCGAGGGAGGGAGGCGACTACCCATGAGAGGAGACAACCTCCTCTCAAGGCAATTCTTTCACAGCCCTAAGAAGTGATGTGCTCCACCTGAGCATCATGTAGCAAGCTCACACTCCTGTGCTCTGATCCAGGCTTGTGAATGCACTGCCCAATCCAGGCTCTGGAGAGAAGCATACTGTAAAACTCAGATTGACAGGGAATGAGTCAGTACTAATCAATCCAATAGTTCAAATGGAATTGTCTTCCACATGGGATTCAGAAAAAGAAAATGGCACTCACAACATACAGCACTGTATCAACCCCGGATGATTTATCTCTGGCAGAGTCATTGCCTAGTATGGATGGAGCTCAAAAACACCATCTACTGTGAGAATGTGCATGGACACAGATAGAAAAACAGACACATGCATGAACACACCCACTTCTGTAGACATGCACACATATACATACACACACACACGCGCATGCACATACACATTCCTGTCCCCCAAAAAGTTGTGATATTATCAACTCCCATCTTATTCCCACTGTCAGAATATACCAAAAGTTGTGTTGACACTATATGTGTGTGTATGATAGAAAAATATATGATAGATAGATAGATAGATAGATAGATAGATAGATGATAGATAGATAGATAGATAGATAGATAGATAGATAGATAGATAGTAGACAAATGGACAGACAGAAAGAAAACAGACAGATATGGAACTAATCATAAATCAATAGGAAAAATACCTTTAGCTTTAGCCTGGTGGTCACAGAGGAAACCATACTTGTTACTAAGAACAAATTTCCACAATAGCGTTGAGATCCATCTGTATCTTTGTTGAATTAGAATCTTTCCATTGTAAGAAATGAAAGCACAGCGCATTACAGAGTTGAAAGCACTCTACTCTGAGATGAACGTGGGATAAGTAGAAGAGGGAGGAATAAGAATTAGATGGGTGGGGAACTCTGAAAATAATTACTGAAAAATGCCTCTAGAATAGAGTCTAACAAGCTTTCAATGAACTCACTTCTTATATTTTCCAGAAATTCTCTGTTGTTTGAAGGAGGGGAGGATGCATCTAATAGAGGAAGTATTCGAGCTCCTCCCTTCCCACGGCTGCTCCAGGCAGATGGTGAAGAGAAGTGTGATCTGGCCTTTCCTTCAACTCCAGCCGTGTAAAGTCTGCAAGTGGGAGGGCTGTTCCCAAGCGCGCACAGAATAAAGAGATGCTGTCGAGCCTTCACTTAGTCATTGCGGCTTCTATGGACAAAGAATATTGAATATGAAGAATCTAACTATTTGCAGGCATCTTTTCGCTTTCCAATCTGACAAAAGAGAATCAAGCAAGACTTAGTCAAGCAGCTTTCATGGGGGACTTGAAATCAGTGCTCCATTCACAACCTTTAGTTTGACTCTCATCGTCTTTCTAGACCTTTCCAACTCCTGTGGCCTATGACAATGGGCAGGCTCAATGTTGTCAATAAAACAATAATAACAAATGATGTCTGCCTGCTGCTAAATGTTTACAAGTGCCAATACTGTACATCAAGCATCTTGGGTATATCGTTGACTTTTGTCAGCTCTCAGTGGTATCGTGTTCAGTTCACATGGGGGAAGAGCAGAGGTTGTATAGGGTTGAGGTGGCTTCTCCACAAGGTCATATAGTTCAAGGCCAAAGTCAAGGTTTCTCCTGATCCCATATCTACTTTTGAGTGATGCTCCTCCTTCTTTATCACTGTTAGGGCTACTGAATGAGGCCTGTTTCTGTCCTTTGTTCTTCAATGCAATGGTCAGGAAATATTCCTGATGTGCTTTTCCTTAGCTGACTAGGCCTAGCCTTGTAGATCTGGCTTAATCCATGCAATGAGTGACAAGTCACTGCAGAGGTCTCCTTGGGGATATGGACAGGGAAGAAAAATAGTTGCATAATATGAAGATATGACAGCTGGTGCAGCAGACAGACAAGTCCTGTCTAGCCTAAACTCCTTGAATAGAAACAGAACCAATGGAGTCCTCAACTCCCCAGATCACATACACAGAAATAGATGGAGATTCCCCTAAAGCAATCTTAAAAGTAATAACCAAATGTAGACCTCTTTCAAATTCATCCAAAACACTTAGTGGCCATCTTATTAGAATGATCTTAGCCCTGCATTCTCAGCATTCCACCGGCATCCGCATACGTCAGCAAACCCAGGTTAGATGCACCATGATTGGAGGCACTGTGAAGCGAGGCACTTTGTAGGGTGAGAAAGTGTCACGGTTCAGCTATAAACAGCCATCCAAAAGCTTGGTTTCCAGTAGAATGTTCAGAAGTGGGCCTTTGGGGATGTGATTTTGTCATAAAAATGCTGACATAACCAATGAGTAATTCGCTGACAGATTCATAACGTCCGGGTGGAAACAGACAATGGGGTCTCACAGGAAGAAGGCAGTAGCAGAATGCCCTTGAGAGGGCATCTTGTACCAGAACCTCTCCTTTCTCTCTATGCAGACAATCCTGAGGTAAAGCACCTTGGGCCACCACATTCTTCTCCATCATCATCTTCTGCCTCGTGACAGCCATGAGCAAGGGAAACAGTTTACCGCAGACTGAAACTCGGAAATGGTGGTCCTCAACTTCTGAGGAGACTGAAGAGAAGAGACAGTGTGGTCCCTGGATATGTAATGTGGCTAGGGAATCCAGTATGAAGTGTGCAGTGAAGGACTGGGGGATGAGATGCCCAAGGTCTTACTGAAGGAAGGGTTAGTGAAAAATCTAAATAAGTTCTGTTTACAGAGTGCGCAGAACACATGTCAGATGCATATTCTAAACACTCTAGAGAGGTTATGTATTTTGTTCTTCATAACAACCCTTGGGGAGATAAATAGAGACCTGTGTCTCTATTGTTAGAGAATACAGCTGTACAGACTTACTGACTGTACAAGAGCACACATTAGGTGTTGAAAGAGGACACAGCTAATACAGACACTTGCCTTTGGAGCTCAGGGGGTGACTCTTGTAACAGAGAGAAGTGTAGTTACAGGAATGTTTGGAGAATGGAGAGTAAGAAAATTCAGTGATCCTCCTCTGCATTCTGTGTCTAGATTGTCTTAGTCATTAGCTCTAATGAAACATTATCAAGTTTACTGGCCTCACTTCTCTGTTCACTTAAAACATTTTAGAGGAAAGAT
Organism: Chionomys nivalis; assembly: GCF_950005125.1. Lineage (NCBI taxonomy): Eukaryota > Metazoa > Chordata > Mammalia > Rodentia > Cricetidae > Chionomys > Chionomys nivalis. Next base: position 51,779,224 of record NC_080105.1, on the reverse strand, counting down.
ATATGAAACTTTCTAATTTTTATTGAATTTAAATATTATGTAAATTTTCATATAGTCACACTAAATGTCTATGTGGAGTAAATTGTCACATCCAAAACTGGCAGAGAATTATTGAAAAGAGTCACTGCAAATACACATGTAGTTTTGGCGTAGCTCTGTTATGTCACAATTAGCAATATACTGGATGCTTAATATCTACTGTAAAGGAGGTTGTACTTCATACACATCCAAGTAACTAATAACTGATAAGACTACTATGGATTGTTTTAAGATATGATCTCAAGGAAAGATACGCTGACTCCGCAGAATAGCCCCTGGATATTCACAGGTTGGTCAACACTGGATATTCACAGGCTAGTCAACACTAGCTCTACTGTAGTGAAGCTTGCAGTTAGAAACAGGAAATTTCACTTGGATGGCTAGTCAGGACATAATGGATCTTTAAGGGCCTTCTTTGGTGTAGGTCCTCATGACCTATGAGTCCTCTCTAAGACCTCAGGTCTGAGTGTCTTCCACCCCCAAAACAATAGATCCAGATGCAATATCACAGTTGGCCAGAAGGTGCCACCATCAACCATATGATTTCAAAATTGACTTCTACAGATTCTTTAAGTGAATCCTCTCATTTCTTATTTATGCAAATGTTATAAATAACATCTATTTTTATAAACATTGAATTCGTACATCTAAAACAGGCATGCATTACTAGGTTTGATTTTAGTCTGTATCATTAGAGGATAATTAATATTTGAACAGCTTACAAAAGTAGAAGTGATTTGAAAATAGGAAGTTGACCATGTATGGGGTGCTCATGATGGGTGAAAGCAGATTTTAGTGGAAGAAGAGCTGAGGATTTTTCCTCTGATTGGAATGTCTTATCTCTGAGAAAAATTCAGAGAGAAACAAAGGTGTAAGTTTGACCAACAGCGCTGAAAAGTGGAATCATCCAAATATTCATGAATCTGTGGACATGTTTGCCAAACAAGTAAAGCTTGAGTTGGACTGTAAGGATCCATTATGTCCTGACTAGCCATCCAAGGAATATTTACTGTTTCTAACCTCATGCTTCACGACAGTATAGCTAGTCAACGTGGCCATGTAAAGTGGATTGGATGAGTGTCCTAAAACTGAATGGTGGCCTTTCAGAAAGAGGGCAAATTTAAACACAATGCATCCAATGCACCTGCAGAGGAGGATAGAGGCAGAAAAGGCTAAACAGTGAGAAAGAGCGGGAAAGAAGCTGCACAGGAACGTGAAAACATCTGGCCTGGCCCCACACATCCTGGGAATGTAGGAGCCATGTGTGTTCAAGTGATGAACGTGAAGACCGTCTAACAGGAAAGTTAAATGGGGAAGGACAAAGCCAGAACAATGAGCAGGCCTTAGTATGTTATTATGGGAGAGATGGAGCAGGGAGCTTCAACCCCAACTATGAGAGTGGAGAGGATCAGATACAACTGGTATAGACTGCACACATGAGGGCGACTAAAACAGAGCTCAGGGTGGATGGATTTCCTTGGCTCACTAACTTAGCAACCTGAGCCCACAAGCTGTTTAAAATAAAGCAAATGAAACTGCTATTCTTTTGACAGAGGTCGGAGAGGCAGTGAATCTTTGTGATTGATGTGGCACTTAATATGCCCCCGCCCTAAAACACATGGATACATAATCCAGGAAGGTTCAAACAGCTGATACTGGTTAAACTTGATAGCAGAGACCCTGGAATTCTGGGAACATCAATTATATCATTGCTCTTTGGGGTACTAAGTAAGCTGATTTTCCCCTAGTGACCGAATTTAACTAAACTTGCATGAGTTTACATATAAGAGAGCTATCTTCTCTTTTATTTGCTAAAGTAGACTTCCTTTATTTTTGGTACATTTGCGTTATTTCAACATTTGTCAAGTAACTCCCAAGTGGCCGAGGATGCGCTAAACTGTAGCTGAAAGCAAGACTGATTCTCATCAGCATGGTCCAATGGGAATTCAGACACCAGGACCTTCAGAGATTGACATCACAGATTGGTGCACCTTGGTCACCAAATTGTGAGGGCTTTAAACAGCAGATTTTCTATCCTCCCCAGAACATTTTTTTTCTTTCATAACAAATTGCAAGGACAAAGAAGGCAAATCTAATAGATTTCTTGAGAATGCACAGGATGGATTCAAATATGAAAAAAAAAATAGGCAACCAGGTTCCACAGAAGTATTTCGCCTGCAGATAAATTTGTGGCTTCAATGCATACTTGGATACCACCACGAGTCCTGCCAGGAAAGATCAACGCTGAGCGCTTCAGCTGTCTAGTTTTAAATACAGGTATAATAAGGCCACTTTAAAGGCAGGGTTATTTGAATTGTTAATTGTGAATCGATTCAGGCATTCATTACCTTGAGGTATTAGATAGGTTAATTAACTACCATGACTCATTTTTCAAATTATAACATGAAGACTAATTTTCCTTACCTTTTGCCTCTAAGATATTAATTAATACATATTTCCCTCGCACAGTTTCCACATGCGATGAGCACTTATCTGTGGTACAGCGCTGTGCCTGGATGAATGACAGCGTGACCCGGCTAGGGTAGGTGCTAGCACGCAAGCGGGGGAGATTTGTTCACATTTCCTTAAGTGCTAGTCTGCAGGGCTAGCACTCTTGAATAAGGCAGACAGGTAACAGGAATCATGCATATGCTAATTGTAATAAATAATGAAAATATTTAGACATGATGAAGTTTGAACTTGAACTTTATGAATAATTTGAGATTAGTATGCAGCGCCAGCCGTATAATCTGCTTTTGTTCTTTTTTTTTTTTTAACTGCAGTCATTACCAAATGATGCTTTGAAGTTTTACAGCAATTTGTTCCTCACCCTGCTCCCACTTTCCTACTTTAGAGCCACAAAGTCACATCTCTTCGGCCTCCGCATCAACAAGCATGTGAAGAAAAACCCTGCCTCTTTTTGGGGTTCACTGCTTTAACCCCCCCCCCATGCTTGCTTCCAGCCAGTGAAAGAGGACACCATCGGTAGCGGAAATGAATGGAGAAGGTTCTGCATAGACAATGCTCTCTGTGAGAGGCAGGAAACTTACTCAAATCTAGAGGAGGCTCCTTTCTATTGAGGTTCTCCTCACCCTGTAGTCTCACACTTTCAGTGAGAAGTGAAGCAAAATACAGAAGGATGGGGAGCCTGGAAACATCACACAGAAGTGGGGCTTAGGGACACAGAGAAATGTTAATTAATGGGAGTTTCAATCGGCAATCTCCTGTCCAATAGATCCCAATGATTTTATGTCAACGTGAGAAAAAGAGATAGAGGCAATCTTGGAGATGTCATAGGAGACAGTGGCCCCATTTGCTCCTTTATCTTTTCCCAAAGTACAGATGCAGGGAAGGGAGGCTGGGCAGTCCAGGGGACGTTGCTGCTGATGGCAACCAGTGACAGAAAGGGAATAACATAAAAGGTTTAAAGCTACCATGAATAGGACTTTGTCAACCTTTAACGTTTCACAGTGTGCAATGGCTCCGTATATCTTGGATTATTTAGGGTCTTTCTCTAGTTTCTTCCCAGATCTTATTCGCTCACTGAACAAGTCATATCTCAGCATACAGCAGCTACCGAGCTGGCAGAATCGTTCATGGAAATCAAAAGGAATGAGAAGATCTGCCTGAGGGACTCCACCACCAATTTGCAAGATGAAACAGGTGGCTGGAGAGTGGTAGAGAACTATGTGCATCCACAGGGAAAATGTCCCACCATCTCCTGTGGATGCAGAAATAGCAGACGGGACGAAGCTCCCTCGGCCAGTGCCATCTCCATAATAGCTATGCACACACCATAGTCTGTGGCTCTGGCCTGTCTAGTCTGAGGTCCAACAACATGAATCAGCTTTTCTTCTTCTTCTTCACAATTTCATGGTGAGAAATTTGCTCCTGCTGGTGACCTTAACTATCTCCATGTGGCTTTTTCTTTCCCTATTGAGTCAAGCCATTTCCCCTTTTCATTTGAAGCAAGATCTTCAGATTTCTCTTGAGTATATTTAAATCATCAACCTTACCACTTGTGTACGCTGGGGGCAAAGCTAAGTAAAGTAAGGGCTACTTGAGCACAAGCTTTGTCAGAGAGTGACAGTCTAAAAGCCAGGGTGACTATTAAGCAGCAAATGACAGCAGGTGGCCTGTACACTAAGTGTAATCCAAAGGAGTGAGTGATTCACACGAGGACCAAATGCAGCTTGATAGCCAATCATACTACAAAAAAAAAAAAAGCCACACTATTTAAAACATATAAGTTGTGATCTTCTGAATTTTTTTATTGAAAACAACAAGAATTCAGTGGCCATCTGGTAGCAACTCTAGAGAGGTGAGAAGCTTTGGACAAGGTGGATCCACTGGAGAGAGTCTGTGACTATTAAGCAGAGATCAAACAGGAGCAACAAATGGCCGATACTCCTCTAGGTGTGGGTTAGTGGGCAAGCAAGGGCATGCTGGCGTATCACTGTTGGAGATGGCAGCATGTTTCATGCCCCTCTGTGCTTCCTGTCCTCCAGCAGGGGCATGCTGATTCTGCATTCATAAATGATTGGTATGCTTTGGCAGTCTGGACTGTGAAACTGGACTCAATGCAGACCTATTGTGCTGAGGTGGAATGAAAACCTTGCCAAGAGGCCTTTCTTCTCAGGGGAGGACTCTCTGGCTCCTCCCTCTAACCACACCATGCTGGTCACTTAAAATAAAACAGCAGATCTGCCCGTTGCTTTCCCACAGCCAGTCTTCCCCAAACCAATCCTCAGTAAACGGAAGGTCTCAGCGGTCTTTGGCCCTACTCGCTTTCCTCACATCTCAAGCACACATCCTTCCTTTCTCCCAAATGCTCACAACATGAGACTTCTGCTATCATTTATCATAGCATTATTTTACATAGGACATGATGTTAGAATAACTTAAACCATAAGTCAATTCTTTCTCGCGATGACCTCAGCTACCTCTGCTTTCTTGAGGCTCAACATGTATCATCAGAACCTTGAGGAGCCTGTATTCTGCATGTCTGTTTGTGATTTCTTTTCTTCTGATTTACACCTGTGTCTCAGTACCACTGAGGCACCCATTTCACTTTCATCTTTCATGACTACAGCCTCTTCTGGAACTCTGAAGTATAACTAAGACAGTCTTTCTCTCTCCTCTCAAGTTCAGAGAAGGCAACCATCCCATTTGGACTTGATTCTCCAAGTCTAAACCTTAAAATAGCCTCAGCCAGTCTCAATTAGGCTGTGAGTTAATTGTTCATTGGATCCTCCCCTTCTCTCTTTCTACGCAAACACCCACAGATGAAACAAAGTTAGATCACAAAAGCAAGGGGAGGCACTATCTGCCTTGACATCACCTCACAATTAGTAATGGATAGACCACAAATCATTTCAGGCCCTGCAGTCAACAGACAAATTCTCGGAGTATGGTAAGGATGACAGACCCTCTCCCTGTATGCTAAGGATGTGGTCCTGCCCCATTCAGTGTGCTGTCTCCTCCCAAAAGAGCAGACACATCACAGTGTAACCCACTAAGTGAGATGAGGTACTTTTCTTAATTAATGCCTAGCAAGAAAGTCATGCTCTGATCAGTTTGCATGTGAAACTGTTTAGCTTCAAAATTCAGACTCCTCATTTCTTGTGCAATTCACTGCAAGATATTTCTGAGCACTGAGTTAACTTTGCAAACCTCATTGTCCTTAAAGCATTGAAGCATTCCATGGACAAACATACCCAACAGACATAGGTGTTCCTCAAGAAGGTTTGTCTCGGCACACACCTTCAATCCTAGAACTTGAAAAGCTGAGGCAAGAAGATCTCTGTTACTGTGAGGTCAGCCAGGCTTTTCTACAGAGTCTTACAGAAACAAATCCCAAAACACCCTTTCCACAGAACTGAATTTTGCATGCTCAAAAGTGCTTGCAAGAACCGGGTCCTTGGCACCGTATTTTTTTAGTAAAAGTTTCATCTACTGCACTAAAGCAAATGCGCTAAATCCTGGCGTTTCTTTGGGTACCTTTAAGCCTACAATTGAGGGAGACTTCTAGATAACTGCTCAGTAACTGGAGACCGTGGTCACTTGAACAAGTTTAATGGAAACCATAAGTTAGTTAAATGGTAAACTGGACAAGATAATTCTCAAAACCTTGACTTTCTTGCATACAAAATTGAAAAAATAATAGTAGCTACATGGCTAATGTGCAAATTGAGTTCAGTAACGAAATATTGACTAGTGTCTAGAACATGATGCAGATTCCCAGTGCTGTACTGTTATATAGCACAGTATAGAGGGGAGTCATTTGGCATCACTGTAGCATCTCTGGGCCAGACACAAGACAGAAGGCATCTTGAGATCAAAAGCCTCCACTGTCCTGCTCATCAAAATGTAGACCATTTACCAAGAGTGATCCACAGACAAATATAAGAAAAGCTTAGAAACTACAGAGAAAACCGTTTCCACAAATGGTCTGGGTGGGAAATACAGGAAGTACTTTGAAATGTAAATACTTTATTGCTACATTGGCCAGCACTCAGGGTGTCTCTTTAAGTATTATTCCCATTATAATCATGATGACTGAACACTGAGCTTCTCTACGGCTCACTGGTCACATTTCAAACACACTAAGAATCACTTGAATCAATCAGCATCAAAGACACACACATCAAAGCATGTTGTATCTTCTGTATTATGTATGAAAGACATCATTCGTAGTGAGGTTACAAGGCTGGGACAGGAAGGCATAGATGGATTCCATGATAAATTAGCCGAAAAGAGAACATTCAAAGAAACATGGTAAATGTACAGAATGCAGTTTAAAAAGCAACAACAACAACAACAAAACCAAGATTGCTGGAAAAGAGAGCTGCCACACTTTCTAACACCTTCTAAGTACGAACTTCATTGTTGCTTTTTAAAAGCTACTGAGTTCATATAAGACAATGCTTATGGAACATTATCAGTGTTTTCTTTGTTTGGACTGAACTGAACTACCACAAAGTCCATATCCTCATACATCTAGCTCCCCCACCAAGAAAGTTTGGATGATAGAGAACCATTAGTGACCTGGACCTACAAATTAAACACCACGTCCTTTTTACTGGGTACCTAATGTCACACATGGTCACCACCGTTATGGTGATGGACGCTCATGTCCTCATGCACAAACAAGCGAACAGAAACCCTAGCTAGGCCGATAAGCAGGAGAATGTCTTCACTGGGACTTTGTACGTCATTTTGAGGCTCCACACAGGAATCACTGCCAACCATTTCTTTGATAAGACCACAGGCACAATGAACAAAGTGCCTATTGTAAATGACGAATGCTCCCGGCAGAAATAGCACTTCGGAGCCACGGGAATCATCACCTTTATTACCCAACACATGAACGAGTAACAGAGGATTTCTTCTTTTGCATCAATAGCTAGTGTATCCTGCAGTGATCTGATCCAAGCCAAGAGAAACGTGAGATGATGTGGTCTTGGGTCATTGATTCATAGACTGGTTTCCTTAAGCTTTTATGAAATATTAGCACAGAAATCACGAATCTTTTCTGCTCTTGTTACTGTTGGAGCTTCTAAAGCTACTGATGACAGGAACCACACCTTTATCCTGAATGCCTAGCAGATGTCACCACTTAGCCCAGGCTACATGTGTCACTGAGAAAATAAGAACAAGTGAGTCATGACGTCATCATCCCCAGACTGGAGGCAAAAGAGAGTCCATCCAAAATCTGTGCCTGTTACTCTGACACATGATGAAAGGGTTGAACACCACAGTCATACAATACCTAAGTTCAGAGCTAGAAACCCCTCAACTACACTGTTAGCTCCCTTTTTCTGTGTTCTCTCTGGGGACAATGATGACTTCATTGTGGTACAATGGACATTCCTGTTGGGAATGCTTTCTTTGTTTCTGGTATATGGGGAAAACCTAGAAGAAATGATTGAATACATGGGGTGACAAGAGAGGATTTGTGGCCAACACACATACCTCCTGGAATCCCCCCCCCATTCTCTCTCAAAAGACATATCAAATCAGCTGTTTCTGTGGGTATCCCCATCACAGCCTTGGCCCCTTTGCTCATAATATCTCTTCTCCCTAGTGCCTGATTTCTCAATAACCCCACAATGGCTCCCTCTTTAAAGGTATCTCTTTTCTTGCTCTGCCTCTCTGTCCTTTACCAAACTCAATCTTTCTTTTTTTTTTTTTTTCTTTTAGCTTTTTCAAGACAGGGTTTCTCTATAGCTTTGGAGCCTGTCCTGGCACTAGCTCTTGTAGACCAGGCTGGCCTAGAACTAACAGAGATCTGCCTGCCTCTGCCTCCCGAGTGCTGGGATTAAAGGCATGCGCCACCACCGCCCAGCCAAACTCAATCTTTCTGATCCCTCATGTTCTCCTCCTTGCTACCCTTCTCCCTTCCTTACTCCCCTACCACTCTACCCGGTGTCCCCCATGCTGCCAATTTACTATGGAGACCTTATCTACTTCCCCTTTCCAGGGGGATCCATGTATGTTTCTCTTAGGGTTTTCCGTGTTTCTTTTCTTCTCTGGGCTTGTGGACTGTAGGCTGGTTACCCTTTGCTTTATTTCTAATGTTTACTTATGAATGAGTATATATTATGCTTGTATTTCTGTGTCTTGGTTACCTCATTCAGGATAATATTTTTCTAGTTCCATCCATTTGTCTGAAAATTTCAAGATGTCATTATTTGTTACCACTAAGTAATATTCTGTTGGGTCAATTTACCTACCACATTTTACTTACCTAGGACTGACAACGAGGGAACCAGAATAAGACCAAATTAGTCCTTCTGAATATGAGTAACAGCTGAGTGGCATGAGCAGTTTGTGGGCGCACTATCAGTGGAACCAGGATTTATCTCTAGTGCTTGAACTGGCTTTTTGGAGCCCATTCTCTTTGGGGAGATACCTTGCTCAGCCTAGATACAGGGGAGAGGGCCTTAATTCTGCCTCAAGTGATATGAGACTTTGCTGACTCCTCATGGAAGGCCCCACGCTCTCTAAGGAGTGGATGGGGTAGCGTGGGGAGAAGTTGGGGAGAGTGGGAAGATGGGAGGGAGAGAGAACTGAGATTGGTATGTAAAATAAGATTGTTTTAAAAATAAAAATAAAAAACCACTATAAATAACAAAGAAGAACATGTAAACCACTCAAGTTCAGTTCAAATTAAAACTGGGAACAAATCTATTATTTGTTTCCCTAGAATAAGAGTTATGAAAATTAAAAAAGAAAAAGACATATCAAAGTGTAATCACTTGGCAGGTCATAGAAATTGCAATAGCAGTGAAGAGTCCAACCATAAACATATAGACAAATGTGTAACCTTAAAAAGTGAATTGTCAAGCCTGGAAACTGAGGCAGGGAAGAAACCAACTGTGACTATAATACACATGTTATCCAAACACGACAACTAAATTTGACCTCTATTGGAAAGTGTTTCATATTTGTCTTTGGCTTAAATCAACCCTCTTTCCTGTCTCCCTGCACTTATTTTTCCTTTTCGCAGTCTCTAAAACTTCAAACACAAGCATTATTTTAATTTTTTAAAATCTCCTGAATTACTGTTCCATTATCCTTTTGTGTTTTTCCAGGTACAACTGATAATTGGAGAGAAAAAAAAATACTAAAACATACATCAAGTTCTCCTGATAGTTAACATGACGTGAAACACTACAGAGGCCATTCTTAGCAAAGAGCATGTAGGTGTTTAGGTTTAGGGGGACATCTGGATGCAAACTTGAACCCAACTGTGACCCTTGCTCTGGTTGGGTCAGCAGACAGGAATTATGGAAGTGGAGAAAGGATGGATGAGAACATGGCTGGGATCCCTTCTACATCTGGAATAGCTTGTGCTGCCACTAACACGCTTATACCAATACCATCGAAAAGTAGAAATCACGTGTGACAACTTAACTTACTCAGAGAAGCAAAGATGAGCCACTGTATCGAGCAAGCTTCTGTCCTGTCAGTAGAACACATGGTTTGATGATGAATTTAGAAAACCATGCAGGCTACAGAGGAATAGATGAGAGAATCTTGCATGATTCCCCTTTTCTGTGTGCTTAGAAGCAGTTGAGCACTGTGATGGAAACCCATTATGAAGCGTCAACTCAATATACAAGACATGAATTCATTGTCCTAATCCTGCACATGACCACATTAATATGTGAGAATAGATGAGAGCTGAGAAGAAGTAAGAATGATTCTAGCTGGAGATACCCTATGCTGCAACAATGAACATAAAACACAAAAGACTCTAAACTCTCGGGATGATGAGATAATCTCTCCAACCAAACATATCTCATTTATGGCCTATGACTTATACAGGCACTCCCAAGAAAATCACTTCTGAGGCTTAGGAACTAACAGTTTGCTACAATCTAGACTTTAGGGAATACCAGACTTTAAGAATTATCCTGATTCCTCCCAACTGGTGTTCTTGAGAAATCAGAACAAAAGGAGAAGCTATGGACACAAAGGGAAGAATGAAGATATTCCTACCAATTCCTACATTTCTGCAAGACCTACTTCAAAGAGTTGCCATCTGCAAGAAAAACACCCCCAATACCCATAGTTCCCACAGAACCTTTCCTGTATGTTGTCAGGTGGCTGCATGGTCAACCACACCCTGTGCTGATTGACATATCTCATCACTCTTGTAAGAGGTCATTCTGTCTCCACAGCACCCATCACACTTTCCTGAGCTTGAATCTAAAGTCTCAGGTGTTTGTCAAAGTACCACCTTTGGAGTAGGATCATGAACACTTGAGAGGTGTGGGCACGCATGGTGCCACCTGGGATTTGACAGAGCTGTATAGTATGACTCCCACATGTAGCCAGCTGTCCTTTGGATGCCTGGAGAACTGGCAGCCGAGGGGAAAATGACTCATCCGTGGTCCCAGCAACAAGCGTATGCTTATGATCCTGTGATCATACTGCCTTTGGTGTAAGTATGAGGCCCATGCTCACTGCATGGCTGCTAAGCTCTTTAGATATCTACCCTTCACCAAAAAGTAGTTAGTTTGCATGGAGTTTATGTGATATACAACACGGTTGGGACTTACAAATTATATTTTTCAACCAAATCTGAATAGTGGTTTACTCTATAGAGAATAAGCTGGGAGAGACACCCATTGCAAGCACCTCATAATTTCAAGTAGTACCCTCAGGTTGTCTCTCTACTCCATGTGGCAATTTTGGCCCTGTGTTTGTGTTTACGTGAACGTCGTCCCCAAGCACCAGAGGATTGGCCCTTGATTGAGTCGTTTTTGCAGAAAAGATCTTAGCAAAGAACTGAAGCCCTCCCTGAGGAAATTAACAGATCTAAATGTGGATGCGGCTCCCCACCCACTCCCTTTTATTTTGGACTCGTATTTACTCAGCATAATGCCTCCTTTTGCTCAGAACAGCCTCAATCAGCGCTCTGGGTTGCCTCAAGGTCAGGAGTGCCTGCTGAGAGGGTCTTGCGAGTCAATAAGCAGCTATAAGGGGGGAAGGTGTGAAATGAAATGGCTTCAGATTGCTGTTCCCATTTCTCTACTCAATCAGCCTCCCCTGCTCAACAGAATATAGACGTTCTCCTTCTAATGACTGAAAAAGAAATAAAAATAAATTGTTTGTATTCATTATTTTACCAGAGAACCAATTGGAGCACTATGAATTCTTACGAGGACTTCAAAATTGCCCTGGTGGTAGTGTGGTGAATTCTACAGGCAAATCTACTAAGGAAGTGCTCTCTGATTTACGTAACCATTTAAAGTCAACTTAAAAAGTTTGGATACTAGAAAATATGGGATTATCGTTTGGGCAATATTGTTAAACAGCATGCTTTCAATTAAGTTTTTGTTTCCCAAATTGGTATATTCAACCTGGAAAAGGCAGGCTACAAGTGAATGATTGCGGGAGGAATATATTATTAGTTTAAGATGAACCTGGAAACAACCTAGATGTCCTTCAATGGAAGAATGGATGAAGAAAGTATGGAATATATACATATTAGAGTACTACTCAGCAGTAAAAAACAATGACTTCTTGAATTTTGCATACAAATGGACGGAAATAGAAAACACTATCCTGAGTGAGGTAAGCCAGACCCAAAAAGAGGAACATGGGATGTACTCACTCATATTTGGTTTCTAGCCATAAATAAAGGACATTGAGCCTATAATTCGTGATTCTAGAGAAGCTAAATAAGAAGGTGAACCCAAAGAAAAACATATAAGCATCCCCCTGAATATTAACCTTCATCAGGCGATGAAAGAAGACAGAGACAGAGACCAACATTGGAGCACTGGACTGAAGTCTCACGATCCAAAGGAGGAGCAGAAGGAGAGTGAGCACGAGCAAGGAACTCAGGACTGCGAGGGGTGCACCCACACACTGAGGTAATGGGGATGTTCTATCGGGAACTCACCAAGGCCAGCTGGCCGGGGTCTGAAAAAACATGGGACAAAACCGGTCTCGCTGAACATAATGGACAATGAGGACTACTGAGAACTGAAGAACAATGGCAATGGGTGCTTGATCCTATTGCACGTAATGGCTTTGTGGGAGCCCAGGTAGTTTGGATGCTCACCTTAATAGACCTGGATGGAGGTGGGTGGTCCTTGGACCTCCCACAGGGCAGAGAAACCTGCTTGCTCTTTGGGCTGAGGAGGAAGGAAGACTTGATTGGGGGAGGGGGAGGGAATGGGAGGTGGTGGCGGGGAAGAGGCAGAAATCTTTAATAATTAAATAAATAAATTAATAATAATAAAAAAAAGAATTAATCAATTTTGCATCGACGGGGCAGTAGATCACATATAAGAAGGTAAAGAATGAAAACACTAGGGTTCAGCTGAGTAATACTCGTATTATATTCCACATTTTCTCCAACTTTTTTATTGGCTTTTGGGATCCATCTCCTCATACTGAGTCACCTTGCCAAACCTTAGTGCTTAGTCTTACTGCAACTTGATATGCCATGTTTTGTTGATACTCATGGGAGACCTGATCTTTACTGAACAGAAATGCAGGAGGAGTGGATTGGGGGGGTGAGAGAGAATACAGGGGGGAAGGGAGGAGGGACTGAGAGTAGAGGAGGGAGGGAAAACTGTGGCCAGGATATAAATTTAAGAAATTAATTTATTTTTAAAAAATAACTATCATTCAGAAATGTACAGAAGGCGATGCCCATGGCATTGACACCCCTTGCCAATCTAATTTATTATTTTTAATTATACTAACACCTTATTGCTACTATCCATCAAGAAAGACAATGTTCACTGCATAGTATGTATTTGTGATCATACATGTATGCCCGAACAGCCAATAAAGGCTAACACGCAAGTCAGGAAGACACAGAGATTGCTTCCTCATTATATGAATATCCTGAAACATGTAGACACTCAGGAAAGAAGGGGCTCTTGAGGTTGCTTGTACAGAATTAGAAAATCCTCTCAGGGTGTGCTTGGGATGAGTGTCGGATCCACAGAAAGTTGAAAAACAGCACCAATGGTCATAAAGCAAAAGGCAAAGCATTCAGTGTTGTCAGTCAAAATTCCCTCTGTAGGTGGGATTCAACCCTGTTTGTAGCCACCCCAAGCATTACCTAACATAACCACACTGCAATTCCAAAGAACAGACGAGCTTGCTTTAAATAGTACGCAAGTTAGAGAAGGTCTCTGGGTACACGTTCTGAATAAAATGTTTAAAGTGTAAAGTTTCCTTTTCCCAAAACTTATTGATGAGTTTTTATTGAATTTGCAATACAGTGTTAGTGACATTAGGAAGATATAACAGGTTAGATGGAGGGAGGGAGAGAGGGAGGGAGGGAGGGAGGGAGGGAGGGAGGGAGGGAGGGAGGGAGGGAGGGAGGGAGGGAGGGGGAAGAGAGGGATATACAGAGAGGGAGAAGGGGAGGATGGGGGGAGAGAGAGAGTTTAATGTTAGGAAGATTGAAGGCAAACAGTTTTGTTTTGTTGTTTTGTTTTGTTTTGTTCTGGAGACAGTGTTTCTCAATAAAGCCCTGGCTGTTTTGGAGCTAGCTCTGTAGACCATCCTGGCTTTGAACTCACAGGGATTCTCCTGCCTCTGCCTCCCCAGTGCTTGGATTAAAGGCGTGTAACACTACCACCAGGCCTGGAAGCAAACTTTCACGGAAAAAAATCTACAATTAATAAGGTCTATGAGTTTATGTTTGGTTGGTTAGTGGTTTTTCATTAATAGGGAGGATCACGACTAACAGAGAGATCACGGTAAGGATAGTTCAGGGAAAAGAATCCAGAGGAGTAGGGACCTATAGCTGACATCTCAGAAGGTACTGGAGCCAAGGATCAATAACACATAACACACAGTATAGTAAAGCTAGAGACTCGATTATAGCACAGGTTCATTCCAGGGACTTAGGGCACTGAGAAATGAGGAACATGAAGGAGCAATGAGGAGGGAGCTGAGGGCCATCCTGGAGCTGCAGAGCTTGTATTGAAACTCAGAACAGGAGCAGCAGCAGAGTCAAGTCAGAAAACGGACAGAAGAGCACACAGGCCTTTCTTGGATCCAGGGAGAGGGAGGATCAACAACTAGCTGGTTCCCTGAGGTGCCGCCCGTGAAGCGGGCATCAAAAATGATACAATAGAAATAGATGTTGGGTGTGTGTAGAATGGTTGGTAATAAAAATAATTGGTAGGTAATAAAAAAAAAGGCCATGATCTTCTTTGCTTTAGTGTTTTTTCCAAATATGGAAGAAAAAGTGATGTAGATTGTTCAGAAGAATGTCTGAGATATGTATGCTTATTAAGAACATAACCTAGAACAGGAGCTGTTATGCCCTGTTCAAGCAGCGGCAGCAATTGACGCATGATAAAATGGTGTCACCAGAGTCATTGTGCACCTTTGACAGGAACACAAGACTGGAGTGCAGAAAAGTTTGTCCCCAGACCATGAGAACCAACAGAACGCATAGGGACTCTAGATCAAGATTGTTAAATTGTATGTGTGTATTCAAGAAGCATTCAGTACTCTCCTGAATGTTTGGGCAAAGAGAGTGCCTGATGGTATTTTTACCCAGTATTCGTTCTTGGATTTACTTTATTGAATGTTGTGCACGGTGATTTCATGTGTGCTCTGGATCATCACTCCAGCCCCACCCTCAATAGGAGACTGCAAAACTCTGGTGTGGCTCTAAATATGTGCATTTCTCAGATCAAATAAATCAACACAAAAATCCTAACATCTTTCCACTAAAAAGATAAGTGTTTCATTAGTTAAGGTCAATATGGTTTATATTTTTGAGAAATGTGTTGCTTTGTATTTTTTATTCTTTGTATGAAAATTGAATTGAATTTGCAGATTAGTCAAGACAAATCTGTGCACACATATTCTTCCTTGATTTAAACTGCCTTTCTAAAATGTTATAAATTAGAATAAAACCAAAGAGTAAGTGAGATGTGACTTTCCTTCAAAAAGGAGCCTAAAATAGATGTGAATGCATTATTCAAATGTGACTTACACTTGACCCAATGCCTATCTATATTTAGTAATCTTCTCTCAGATTGGATTAACAGCACAGTTATTTCTTCAGCTATTGATCCATCCTATTGCCACGTTACATATGAAATGGTGGTGGGTGTATAAAGTGTAGTCTATACAATAGTAACTTTATCTAGAGTTTTTACTACATTGATTATTTCAGAGGATTTATTTCAGTACATAAAGGTGTACACAAAAATGGATCCCACAATACTTCTAAAGTTTTAAAAAAATAATCACTCTGTCACTTTGAGAAATACATACACAGGCACACACATGTGTGCAATATGAAGCTAAAAATTGAGCATAGCAAATAAAGGAATGGTATTTAGATATAAGTGAAAGCAATGATCTGAAATGTGCTTATCTTTCTGTTTTACAAAGTACATTTTTATTATTGTGCTGTCTCTAAATTTTACATTAATCATCCACCCTTATGGTCAGGCATCATGAGAAAGAAAATTTTAGAAATGATTTGATTTTTATTCGGCTTCTGCAAATACAATGGTTTACATGAGCAAAGTTTCCAATGCTTCAAAGTTAACAATGGTCTTCCACCTCTTCCTTCACCATAAGTCACGAGCTTCCTTTCTTTGTTATTTTATTAACATATACCAAAGTGATCCTCAAACATTGTAAGAGGCTCTTTGTTTCAGAAGACCAGCTCAATGGTCTTATGAAAGTAATAATTGTGCCTTTTGACTGAATGAAAAGAAAAAGCTCATTTGCTTGATTCCAATCGGCAGCTGAAATCAGTTATTTCACCTTCTTTCCGTTCATCAGTGATAACTCGGAGACATCTTCTGCAGCATCTGTCTGTTGTGATGTCCACTTTACAGAGGATTCTGTGATCTTATGTAACACTGGATCCTTTGGGAAGAAAATGTGTCCTCACACTACTTTCCAGGACTAGCTGCCACTGTTGTCATGGGCTTGGGGTCCCATCCTTTTGGAGGTCTAGGCTCAATATGCTGTCTTACAACCTTGTTGTCTACAACAGTTGTGTCCCAGCACCAATGTTGCCCCCCCTGCAAAATGTCTGCATGCATCTTCAACATGCTAGAGACAGCCCGGCCTTAGGAAAGGCAGAGCCATGTTCTACTGAGACCCCATCTCAACCATCGCTCATCGCTCTAGGGACTCACTCTCTCCACTTGATTTTAGCGAATGTCAAAAATGATACAGAAAATGAAATCATTATGAAAAGCGTTAATCTTTCTTGGCAGCTAGTTTGAAAAGTCTTTTTAAAAGTACATTTCTGTCAGTTTATGTACATAGGAATCCTTGAGACATAACGTGACACCAAGAGCTAAATTTAAAGGCTGGGATTATGGTATGTTGAGTGGTTCCGTTCTCGACACCTTAATGGGCCCGTGCCTGCACGAACATTACTCCAACCACACAACCAGCTCAAAGGGACTTCAGTTATATCTCGCTGAGCAGCAAAGTCTATGACATCAGTGTGGTAGGCCTGTGGCTACTGCTCTAATTCTCTAGAAGTCTATGACATCAGTGTCGCAAGCCCATGGCTATTGCTCTAACTCAGTGGAAAACTTCCTAGAAAAAAATCATCAAGCCAGGCGGTGGTGGTGCACGCCTTTAATCCCAGCACTCGGGAGGCAGAGGCAGGCGGATCTCTGTGAGTTCGAGGCCAGCCTGGTCTACAAGAGCTAGTTCCAGGACGGGAACCCAAAAACTACAGAGAAACCCTGTCTCGAAAATTAAAAAAAAAAAAAAAAAAACCAAGTGCTACTCAATATCCACATGAAAAATCTTCACTCTTATTTTTTTATCCCACTATAAATACTATATAACAACACACACACACACACACACACACACACACACACCAGAATTCATTAGCTTCTCTAGGGAATTATTTCCAATGTAAGGAAACCAAAACTAGTCACAACTAGCTCTAAAGAGCAACTTCCTGTGAATAATTCTTATAGTTGTTTCTCTGAGGTAACATTGACAAAGGAGGTTTGCCCATGCCATGTTTTTTTTTCTCATATATAATATACATTTTCTCACCTGCTTCAGGCTACACCCCTCTATTCCACACAGGGGAGTCTTCTCAATGTTGACAGAGCACTAAGTGAACATGGACTTTGAGGAGACGCGGCTGCTCCTTTGTCTCCGCTGCCTGCTGACTCCTTGTGGCAATGGGGCATCCAGTTGTCTGTTAGCACACACTTGTCAAGTCTCCCACACTAGCTCTGGGATCTTTTCACCCACAAACCTTCCCCACTGCTACTCTAACCACAAGCTGTTCAAACTTACCAACTTGCTTCCTCATGACTTTTCCCTTTAAAACTGGCAAGGCTTTCCCTACCTTTATTATTTTTGGGTACCTACAGACAGCCATGGTGGCTTTGAATTTCCCCAAATAGACCTTTCTTTGCACCCATGGAGTGGCCCAGTGTGTAACGCTCTGCTTCACTTCCAAATTCCCCACTACCTCATGGTGAGCATAAGACGATGGATGGAAACCAGATTTTATGTTCTAACAACATAGGCGCTTCATGGTCTCCTGCTCCCATTACTTGTAACCTCGCCATTGGGACAACACGTGCACAGCGGGTTCTTTCTATTCCTTATTATGTACCGTGAATGGATGTGAGGAAATTTCTAGCCTGGGCTCACTGTTAATCTTCAGTTCCCTAAAATCTTCAATTGTTAATTTTTTTGGTTTTGCTCTAAAGAAACCATCCAGAAACAATGTTTATGTTGGAATTTTTTAAAAAATGACCTGTGGGACACTAACCGGACACATATCATTTGGTTTCTTTATTAAAATGTATGCTGGTCATCTGAAAATTGGTGGTATGCCTTCCTGTGTTTGGCCAGGCGGAGAGCTGGCAGTCCTTAGGCTCTTAGACATTATGCAAATTGAAGGCCACTCCCTGCTCATCAATTTGCTTCCAGAAAATGAACGGCCCCACTGCTGACATCTTGTCATAGAAAAGCATTTGATTAACTTCTTTCCTCTACATAGTTGACTAACACTTAATTATTTTAAAGGCTTTACTGAAGTGAAGAACCTAAATATATCCGATGTAAATGAGGACATTCCAGTAAGGTGTGGATATTTATAGACAGTGGTTTTCTGAGGCCAATGTTTTCTAAGTCAAACTCAAATATTTCAAGTTTTTCGACTTTTGCAAAGCAAAATTGCAAGTTACTGTCCAAGGCAGCCATAATCAGGTTTGTACCATAGACGGTTATGTTTTAAAGTCATCTTATATGTAACCTTTGATGGCACTCTTCAAATCTGCAGATAGGAGGATGCTGAGAGATGTCGTATGCTAGATGCACCTGATTTGTGTGTGTCCTGATTTTCTTTCAGTTGCTGTGATAAAATATCTTGACAAAAAAAAATGCAAACTTCGATGAGAAGTGTTTATTTGGTGTTCTGTTCCAGCTTATCGTCCATCACAAGGAAGTCAGGGCAATAGCTTGAGCTAGTTAGAAACGTAATGTCCAACAGCAGAGCAGAATGAATGCACACTTGCTTGCCTGTTCTTAGCTTGATATCTCCACTCTTTCATACTTACAGACCTCCTACCCAGGGAATTGTAGTGCCACAGTAGACTGGGTTTTTCTACATTAGTTAATTTAGGACTCTCCATAGATGGGACAATCTCTCAATCCCTCATTGTCTAAACAAAGAGAAGACAGTCTTTTTGCAGGTGATTCCAGATTGTGTGAGATTACCATTTGAACGTAATCATCACAGTGTGTACATGAATTTCCATTCTTCAATCCTTCAGTTATCACCGTCCATGAAAACAATGTGATGGTGCTGATGGACATTGCATTCTGGGTAACACTGATGTGTGTTGGTGTGAATTTGCCATATTCCTGACAATACTGAAGGAAAGTGTCCTACAAATGCGACTTTTCTTTCTGACATGCAAGCCATTGATCACAGCAACAAATGTATTCATTCTGATATAATTGGAAACCCTTATGTCCAGCATGCTTTTAGTGTTTTATGTCCTTACAGTGCTATATATTAACTTGTTGAAAAAGGCAGGCAAAACTTTTTAGTTAAGGCCTTCCTACCTGTCTTCATGTCCACAGAATTACCTGGGATACTCTGCTGGTATTTCCCTGCATTCTGAAATTCAACCGAAAGCCACTATAAAAGGAAGCAGATCACTCCACTGCTTTCCTTTGCTGCTTGTCCTTCCAGACATGGGAAAAGTATGACACAGACCATACTAGGGCTCTTCTACAAACTACTAGGTTTTCCTTAACTTAACTGCAAATAGGAAATCATAGTTGGCTAGAGAATTAAATAATTTTATATGAAAATATTGATCATAAAAGTGCTGAGTGAGTAAGAAGGCTGGGGGAGGGTATAAAATTGTTTCCTTAGAAACTGTATGGTTTGACTCTCATCACCTGAACCCATAGAGGAAGGAGAGAATCAACTCCTGAAAGTTACTCTTCGGCCTCCACATGCACGCTGTGACAAGTGCGTATACAAACACACACACACACACACACTCTCTCTCTCACACACACAATGATAATACATGAAAATGTCTTAAGTTCTCCTTTGGAATGTTGGTTTTCTTATTTGTATTATTACTGCTCTCGCCACTGCTGATTTTAGCACTATTGATTGAAAACCTGTAGCTTTGATTAAATGAAGTCGAGGAAAGATGATCAGGTGTGAAATATTCCTCTTCCCAAACTGCTGAAAACGCTTACCTCGGGACAGAAGCCCACGACTGATGCAGACTCCATTGGAAACATTTACTGTGGAACCGGCTGGCAGAGGCAGTGGAAGTTGGCAGCTATCAGGCTTTAGCTGAGGAACCTGAATCTTTTCTCATCATTGTCCTCTCTCTCTCTCTCTCTCTCTCTCTCTCTCTCTCTCTCTCTCTCTCTCTCTCTCTCTCTCTCTCCCTCTTTCTCTCCCTCCCTCCCTCCCTCCCTCCCTCTTGTCCTTTGATGTTTACAGGGCTATTTTAGGAAAGTGGGGCGGCCTTTTTCCCCCTAATTTTTACCTTTACAATGCTGCCACAGACAAGACCAGACATACAAATGACAATTGATATTTATATTTTGACTATCATTATCTGCATCTATCAAACGTTTTCTTTTCTTTTTTTTTTTTTTTAAACGTTTTCTTTTTAATAGAAACAGCTAGCATTAGACTTAGAATCCCCAAAGGCAACAATGACTCCTGAATAAATATATATGTATGCACGTGATGTGTATGCTTGGACCAGATATCGTATATGCATGGGATTATATGTTTGTCATCTATGTATACATGGGTGTGTAAAGGTTATGTATGACCTGGGTACGCAAGTGGTATTTGTGTGTATTGTGTTCTTGTAGCATTTATGTGTGTACCATGCATGATTGTACCCTCTGTGTGTATGGCTGTTCTGTGCATATGTGGTGTTATGTGTGTTCAAGTAGGTGCTGGGTTTATGTGCACTACATATGTGTGTGCTGTGCATGGATGTGTCTATCTGTGTGTGATATGTGTTGTGTATCTGTGAGTGCTGTGTGTATGTTAGGTTGTGTGTAAATAGATTTTCTATATAAGTAATGTGTGCAGTGCATGTAGGTATGTCCTTATATATACATGGTGTTAAGGGAGAAAGTCTAGGGTGTTTGGAAGGAAATCAATAAAATTTCAGAATTTAATCACAGTTATTTTCAATTACTAAGGAGAGTTTTAAGAAATTTTACTTCTTGAGGTGGCCTTTGGCAGAAACCAATTCCATGTCTGTGTCCTATCCTCACATTTTATCTCCAAGTGGATGCCAAGACAAAAAGTTAAGCCACCCTGTAGGCAAGGACTGTCAGGAAGTAACCACTGAAGGCACTGGCTTCCCACACTGTCCCACCACTTATTCATTCAGGACTCACTGACCGAACAGAGAGGACCCATGAGCTTCGGTGTGGAAGCCTGTGGTGACAATCGATAGTCAGGAAGCCTGTGTCTAGAGCAGCACATGCCACCTGCTATAGGGAAAGCAAAGAGTGCCCTTGTGCTCTCAGGGGTTGCTCTGG
The DNA here is from genome assembly GCF_950005125.1 of Chionomys nivalis. Taxonomy (NCBI): domain Eukaryota; kingdom Metazoa; phylum Chordata; class Mammalia; order Rodentia; family Cricetidae; genus Chionomys; species Chionomys nivalis. The sequence continues at coordinate 51,757,630 of NC_080105.1, read as the reverse complement.
GAAACCCCAAAGATACAACAGTCTTGTAGGAGTGATAATTAAATAGAAATAAGAAAAAGTTATGTAAGAAGCAACAATCCTCACCAAGAAAATGATGTGAAATTTCTATGAAGAAAGGACCACCCTGTGTTCCACCCATCATCTGACTATCATCTACCTACCTATCATCTATGTATTTGTGTGTTTATCTATCATCTGGCTATCTATGTATGCACTATCTACCTAGCTTCTGTTTACATACCCACCATCTATCTCTCTCTCAATATATATATATATATATATATATATATATATATATATATATATCCTGTTACCTAGCTATCTACCTACATACTATCCACTGACCTAACTATCATCTTCCAAGCTATCACCTGCCTGTCATCTATCCATTGTCTACCACCTATTCATTATCCATCTATCTTCCAGCTAGATATTTAATACCCAGATATTTATCAGCTGTCTATCATCTATTATCTATTGATTCATCTATTACCTATCTAGCCATTATCTACCAATCACCCTAATAATCCATATTTTATCTATCAGTTAATAAACTACCATCTATTCTCTATATGTATCCTTAATAAAACTGCAGCACAATCAGGCCTTGCAAAGGCCATGATCAAAGTATCCTGCAATATTAATAGAGATCGTCATTTTCCACACAGTCTTGGTTTTACATTGAGCCAAATAAACTGTGGACATATGAGATCTGTAACATCGAGTCAAGAGTTTACCCAGCCACAGGTTTCACTCAAGAAAATGTGCTACTGTCTTATATTGTGTTCCAAAAACTGAATTTGTGTTTGATCTATTGATGAAATGACTTACTATGGATTTCAGTATCTGTTAACACAAAACAAAGTGCAGGTAATGTGAGATACGCCACCAAGTGCCTCATTCACCTTGGAATAGCTGCCAGCAAGGATGCTTGTTGTAATTACACATAAATCTATGCCTTGGCATCTGAAAATAGGCCCATGTGCTGTGCATTTACACATTTATATGTAGTCAACTGGCCAATCTACACACAGTATGGGCTTTAATAAATTCATATTTCATCAGGTTTTATTTTCCTTATCTCTATATTCATCTTTTTTTCTTTTCTCCTTTTACTCCATTTCATCTGTTCTGGTTCCCTCCCTCTGTTCTCAATTTTTTCACTCCACCACATCTGTTCTAGAATTTCAAATTCAGTGGGACCAGCTGTCTGTCTTCTCTCTTACAGGTTGCTGTGAGTTCTGTCTAGAAATCTTGAACAATTCTCCTTCCTTTCACCACACGGCAGCAATATAAAAGTGACGATTGAAAAAAAAAAAGCCTAAGAAATTGTAAACGAACAAATGTGTTCCCCACGTCAAATCCACGAATTGTGGACTCTCGCTTTGAAAGCATGACCAGGCCTCAGAATACATGACAGTCACCTAATATCTTGGAATTGACAAATGGCCTATTTTCTTCTCCAAAAGCTACTATCTCCAGAATGAATTATTAACCATAGGTTTTATTTTAAATTAGAATTAAAGGGCAAAGCAATTTAGATCGGTTCTGAGGCAAGCTTTTCCCCTGAGCCTCACTATGAAACAAAGCATTGGCATTTGTCTAGCGCCATCTGCTGTTCAAACCAAGCAGCAGCATGAACCAGGTTTCCAAAATCTAAAGTTATTTAGCTTATTTCCAACAGGAAGAGATCAAAAAAACAAGACAACAATAACAACAAAAACAAAAGGAATACAAACAAGCAAACAAACAAAATACAAAAAACAAGCCCAGAACAATCAAGAACTAGAAACACAAGTGGAAATGAGAAACTATGGAAACATCCACCCCTTCACCCATGTGAAGATGATAGACACCACCAACAACCATAGGCTTTGAGGTTAGTCACATACAAGCGCTGTTGAGAGGTTTACTGATATTTTCACCTGTGAGTCAGGGTCTTATACTGCGTCCAGGGATGCTTAAATTCTCTACTTAGTGGCGGGCTTATACTGAACTTCTGGTAATCCCCCTCCTGAAGATTCCCAAGTGTTGGGACTACAAGATTAGGTCCCCAATACTCTGCTATACTCTCAGAAACTACATAATCAAAATGTTCTTTCCCATAGCCCATATAAATAAACCCATATATATACCCATAACCATAACCCAGATAAATTACTTCATTACCAAGGTCAACATTTTTCATATTTTCTTATAAATAACATTTTTGCTATTCTAACAATATGAATTTAGAATTTCAATATTTAAAGAACACAGCATATTCAGATTTCCTAGCACATTAACAATTATAACAAAAGTACAATAAGATCAGCATGGCTTGAACAACAGCAAAAATGGGGAATACAGATGGCTTGGGGTCTAGTCCCCTGCTGGGTAATAACATGAATTTAGCTAAATATGTAGGGCATTTGAAGAACACTGCCTTGCACTCATTTATTACTATGATATAATGTCACCCTCCAAGACAAGATAATTCATATGTTGTGATCATCCCCACCTCAGAAGAGAGTTGCATCCCTAAGCAACACAATTTATTCGGCATCTTTAAGATTGGTTAGCATGAATTGATAACTCTGTAAAATGCAAAACAAATCACCAGGTGTGTACAAGTAAGCTGCCTTTACAGAGATCTCTTTCCTACTGACTGGGGATTTTACTAACATGATGCTTCAGTTTCCAGTTAGATGTTTACTAGCCTTGATGTGATCATTTAAACAAACAGGTATACTTCCGCACTTCTTCAGATCCAACTATATCAGGATACCAGTTCCTACTATATTCTTTGGAAACTTGGCCAATCAGTTGAAAGTTGGTAATTTGGCAAAATGCAACACATGTCTAGTATGTCAAGCACAGTTGTGTTTGTACGGTCTCTTCTTGTGCTGATGTGTTCCTTTATAAAAGAAAAATTATTTACTTACTAATTTCAGATCTGTGGAGTGGGCTGGCTGGGGGTTGTGAAGCAGCACCTAAGTGATATAAACTGATTCAAGGTCTCCAGCAGGAGCAGCCGCTGCTCTTCAACGCTGAGCTAATTCTTCAGGCCCAATTGTGCTGCTTTCTTAGACAACTGTGACCTCTTTCTTTTGTGTTCTCAGCATGGTAGACATTTGAAATTATTTCTCAGTGTTATTTGGGTATTTACTTATTTTCTTGGACATAAATGAGTCCAAGTACTAGAAGCTAAGAACAATAAGCTGTAGCAACAATAGAAAGCAAGAGGAGGAAGGCAATGGACACCCACGTAAAGCTCATCGCTTTCTCTTCACACACAGAAAAGACCGTCATGTGGCCTCATGTTGAAGTTCAACTAAGGAAACATTTCAAGTATTTTTCAAGTTAAAATTGAAAAATATTTGTAATATTGTCCTTTGAAAGTTATTTGTTTTACTTTTGTATATGAGTGCTTTTCCCTTAAAAACAAGTTTCTTTTATACTATATATTCTGATTAAGTACAATAATAAATACACAATTCCTCTACCAAATTCTCCCATATCCTACACTTCCCCACCCATTCAAATTTGTACTCTTCCTTTCTGTGTCTCATTCTAAGATAAACAGGCATTAACAATATTAATCAAAATACGAACAAACCATAATAGGGCCAAACATACATTAAGAAAGGAAGAAAAAAGAAAGAAAGAAAGAAAGAAAGAAAGAAAGAAAGAAAGAAAGAAAGAAAGAAAGAAAAGAAAAGGGCCAAGAAAAAGCAAAAGAAACACATACAAACACTGAGACAAACATATTTGTACATATACACACAAAAAATACATAAAAAGAATATCTGAAGCCATAACATAAACAAAAAAATCTATAAAGTTAAAAGAAACTGTATGAGTGGTTTTTAATGCATGTGTGTATCTGTGTGAAGCATGTGCATGCCATACCTATGATATCAGGTCAGAAGAGATGTTGGGTCCCCTAGAACTAGAGTTACAGATGGTTGTGAACCACATGTAGTTGCTGGAAAGTAAACCTGTGTCCTCTACAGAAGTAGCCTGGGTTTTTAACTGCTGTGCTATCTCTCCAGTCCCGATATCTTCATTTTTAAGACACATTGTTTTTGTTGTGTGTGTTTATTTGTATGTATGTGTGTTGGAATAGATACATGTGTGAGCACTTGCCCATGATCCTAGAAAAGGGCAGGAGTTCCATACAAGTCTGGGCTACCTTGGGAGTTGCATGTTGGCCAGGACTACATAGAAAGATCCTATCTCAAAACAACAAACAAAAAAATTAATGTAATACCCATGGAGATTAAACAAGCATGAGATAGAAGTAATTGGAATGACTGGGTTTTTAAGATCAAGGTCCTGCAGAAGGCCATCATAACCTGGCCAGGAGACTTTGAAGAGAACTTGGTAAACACTATCAGAGCATCTCAGTAGTCTACACCGATATGCACCTGGACTCTGAGAAACAGCTCCTCTCTTTCTTTTGGATTTATTTTTGACAGCTGTAATCTTATTATTAAGCTCTAAGAAACTCTGCCACCCCCTTCTTGAAGATAGTATCAGACAGTCCTTGGGCATGTAATCGAATTCTTCTGAGAGGAACCGAAGGGATGAACACATTTTAAGAGTCCATTCCATGAAGTGGTTCACCAAGGATGAAGAAAAAGGGGGAGATGATTTGGGGATCTCGCACACTTCATTGATCCAATTGCGATCTTATCAGTGGCAGCAAGGATATACAAATTTACCTTGAAATGTGAGCTCTCAAGCCACTTGTTTCTTCTCAGAGTAGGGACAGAGCAGTATGGGGGTCCCTTAAAGATGTCTGGAGAGTTGATGATGCTGCATGAAGGAGTGATTTCCCCAGACACCACTTTCCCCAAAGAGTCTCTGGACAGAACAATTGCCTCTAAATGCCACTCTCTTCTTAGCCCTATTCTCTGAAATCCTCTTTATTTAATAGACACATCTCCTGTGTTCGCAGCTCACCCAGCCTATATTGGATTTTAGATTTACTCACTTTGAAGTGTTCTAGCACAGTAATTGGATGAAGATGGAAAGTTGCTTCTCTGCTGTGCCTGGGGTTGGTGTTGTGTATTCTATAAATATCCCCGTGTATACATGGCAAGATAACGCGAAACAAATCTTCTCCCTTCAATGCATCCACTCCTCTGAGCGTTTCTTTCTTAAACTCAGAATAAAGGGTTTTCCCCGTCATCCTTTACACAAAAGAATTCTGATCAAAGCTATTCATAATTATTTCACGAAACAGAGAATTGAAGGCATACCCTGCCCCTCCATCAGTCCAGCACCCACCACGAGGCAGGAATTCATGTTTTCTCTTCCACTGAAGCCAGTGTGAACACCGTCCTTTCCTCTTCTCCTGCTCATCCCCACATGCCTCTCCTACAGGGCAACAACCTCGCCACCACACACAGTGATCTGGTTCTTTCAACAGTGTCGCTTGTGCTGTAAATACATCATATCTTACTTATTCTTTCTACATTGAGTAGCTCCTGCAGTGTGTGGTGTAATAGTGCCTCATCCACTGACTGCTCCATTCTCAGGTACCAATGCATGTGTCATACATTACCTCATTACCAGAGTGTGTCTCTAGAAGTGTGATCACACCACATTTTTGCCCCTTGACTCTGTAGTGGTCAATGGATACTAGATATTCAACCACCAGTTGGTGAGGAAGTGAATCGATAAATAATCAAACAATTATTTGCAGTATGCAGTGTTTGTAGTGTATTCTGAATAAGTAACTACCCATTGTATATTTGTCTATATCCGTCTGTACCTCTGCTTAGAGCAGGTTCAGGCCTACAGTGTCAGGTTATCTGCAGTTAAAAGGTAGATACTGCATTATTCTTTTACTCTAAGAATCAAGCACTATTGGCTGTAACTGGAAACAGTTACAGAGATCTGCAGTCCATCACAGCTGAGTTCTGGGAGTCTTGCTGAAGAAAGGTAGGAGGGATTATATGAGATAGGGGAACCCACAGAGACAGCTACCATGAGTTCATGGAAGCTCATGGACTCTGGACCAATAGTTAAGGAGCCTGCATGGGACCGACTTAGGCCCTCTGTTTGTGTGTAACAGTTGTGTAGCTTGGTCTGTGGATAAGAATCCTAGCAGTGAGATCATGACCTGTCCCTAAACCTGTCCCTGGTGTTTAATTGTCTTTTAGGAACCTGTTCCCCATGCTGGATTACCTTGCCTAACCTTGAATCAAGGGGAGGAGCTTGGTTCTACCTCAACTTAATGAACCAGGCTTTGTTCAAGCCCATGGGAGGCTTGGGAGGCCTTTCTGAATGGATACAGGGAGCGAGGAAGGGGATTGAAGATGAGGAGGGAAGATAATCAGGTGGTCAGTATGTAAAACAAATGAAATAAAAAGTTCTCTAAATAAAATAAAAACTCAAAAGAATCAAGCATTCGAAATCACAGTTGTGCATTTCCATTTTCCTTGCACAATAATGCATTGTTCTTCCCTAAAGAATACTAACCAACCTAGAATGGCCAGACAAGACAATGAGTTACTTCCAAGAATCAAGTAAAAAGTAGAGACAGAACATAATATTCGTGGATAACAGATAGATGATAAGTACATAGAAGATAGTTGGTAGGTAGATAGATAGATGGTAGATAGATAGATAGATAGATAGATAGATAGATAGATAGATAGATAGATAGATAGATAGATAGATAGATAGATGCAGAGGGATAATAGGCAGGTAGATACAAGATAGGTAGATGGAGATATATGACAGATGGGTTGACAGATAGGTAGTTATATGATAGATGACACAGATGGGTAGAGAGAGATATCAGATTAGAGGAAGCTAAGTTGATAGATGGTAGATACATATGTAGATGGCTGATAGATAAATAGATAGATAATAGGCAGTGAGATAGGTAGATTGTTGATAGATGGTAGACACATGAATAGTTCATAGGGATTTTTATAAGAGAAAACAGTGTCTCTGGGGAAGATTCATGAGGCAAGGAACAGCTTTATGCCATTAGATGAAAACAACAACCTTAACTTCCAGTCAGACACTGCATGTCTTGGTCCTATTACCACATCCTAGCCATCAGGGCAAGCAATCCATGTGGACTTCCACTTTCCTTTTGAAAAAGTAAAATGCATAAATCCCCAATGATCTTTTGTGTTTTCTAGGACATCACGATTACTCTGATGAGCACACCATGTGCAAGTGTCTGACGCTCTAGTTCTTGTCACACTGGGCAGTAGCAAACATTCAAGGACAAATAATTCTACCTGGTGTCTTCCCTACTCACCCCTCAGATCACTATTTCCCCCTCCTCCCACCACTGCAGTTCTGGTGACACCATGACATGAAATACTCTTGCTGTCTGCTTCAGGATTGTATGGAATACCAGGGTCCTGCAGGTATTTGAAGGGATAGGGAAAATCTTTGGAGTGATGTTCCATTAGCTTCTTTTCTTTGGGGTCATCTCCATCAAACTTCTTCCTGTTAAACCTCACCAAGCAGAGGTAGAAAGAATGATGTGTGTCCCACTATTTCCTGTCTTTGTCATCTGTGAGACATTTCACAGCTTTATTTAACAGGGAGATTGTTTCAGAAGAGCTGAATGAATACACCTTTTAATAACATCATTTTAATAACATCATTATGGCATCAGCTTAGAACATCCTGCAAGGATACCCACTCCTCTTTCTTAAGGAAGAAATAAGAAAACACCCATTTGACTTTTAATTGAATATTTTAAATTAAGAATTTTGAGAATGAAGAGAATGAATAAAAGGAATAAATCAAATGGCAAATTCCTTGACTAGTGTAAACAGAGAATGCTTAGGAATTACAAATGAAATGCAACTCAATAAACAAAAGGGAGGAAGACAAATCCCTAAGAGCACTCTTTGTTAGACAGAACATCTGTGGAAGTGCTGTAGATTCCATGGGAACTTTAGCAGAGAATGTAGAACACTAGGGACTGTTTTAGAGTATCTGACAAAGGGTGTTCAAATTTTCAATATCACCATTGTTCACTCTCATTTTTCCTTGTACAAGAATGTGTATGTCTTATAGAAAAGCCATAACTTGGCATTCTGGATAGAAACATGGATTAAATAAAACAAAAAGATGGAATAAAATTGAGAAGGATGGCAGGTGAGACAGATGACAGACAAGGATAGATGATAAGAGGATAGATGATAGATATAGATATAGGGATGAACAAATAGATAATAGCCTGATGATAGACAGGCAGATAAGATATAAGACAGACAGATAGAGTGCTCACTTGTTTAATGTCAACTTAGCATAAACAAAATTCATCAGAGGAGGAAATCTCAATTAAGAAAAGGCCTCCAAAAGTTCGAGCTGTAAGCAAACCTTTAAGGCATTTTCTTCATTAGTGATTTATGGAGGAGGGCCCAGCCTATTGTGGATGGGGCTATATCTGGGCTGGTGGTCTTGAGCTCTATTAGAAAGCAGGCTAAGAAATCCATGAGGAGCAAACAAGTAAGGAACAGCCCTCTACATCAGCCCCAGCCTCCAGGTTCCTGCCCTGTTTCAGTTCTTATCCTGGCTTTTTTGGTAATAAACTACGATGTGGAAGTGTAAGCTGAATAAACCCTCTTGTCCACAAATTGCTTTGGGTCATGGTGTTTCATCACAGAAATAGTAGTCCTTCCTGAGACATACAGTGAGACAGAACGATATAAATTATAGGTATACAGTTAGAGATGAGAGACAAGAAGAGAGATAGAAAAGATGTATGGATATGTGGTAGATATTAGTGAAGGTGTTATAAGTGATAAAATTAAAATGAATAAAGATGCATAACATGTTTCCTTTGTTATAAGGGACACCTTATATCTCATTAAAAAAACTATCTTTCATGTACAGCCCATCAGTGGCAGTCAGCACATTCATATGCACACAGGCACCAACATATATCTAATTTTATCAGGATCAGATTCCACATATCCAGCCATGTGATAGCCAGAAGACATGGTTTGACTGAAAGCCTCCTCATCCTCTGGTCCTTTCCTTCTTTCTAACAATTATTTTGCAATGTTTTCCAATCATTGGAGCCTAGATGTAGATATGACGTTTAGGGCTGAGCACTCTGTAGTTTTTATGAATACTTGTTACTTTGTGTTTTTACATAGGAGTGGACTTGTTGGGTCCTAGGGTAACTTTGTGCCTGTTGTTTTGTGATATTCTCAAACTGTTTGTCAACAATGGGGTAACGTTTTGCATTTCTGCTAGCTAGCGATTGTACCAGGCATCTCATATCACACTTTCTATTGTACTCATGGCTGCCTGAACAGAAGATACCTATTCAGATTCCTATTCATTCAGAGCAATTAATAAAAGATGAGTTTTTTTCCTGTAGTCTTGATTTTGTTGATGGAGTCTCAAATCACTTTTGATCACCTACTGCAGGTTTACCTGTTTGTTTCTTGTGACCTGTTGGGTGTGTTTCGCCTTCTCTCAGATTGAAGTGTTGCTTCTTTTATCCTCTGTAGAGATGGCTTTGAAGTCAGAAATTGCTACCTGCTTGGAGAGGGAAAATCAGTTTTCTCCAATGGTGTATCATTGAATATATCAGCCACACTCTAGGATATGTCTCATGCCTAAAAGTAGTTGACCATTACAAAATGGATGTTTCTTTTGGTGTAGTCCTAAGAACCACTGTTTTGTTTGGTTTTAATTGGGGATTGTTTTGCCTAACTTTTCTTTCTTTGTTGTAATTTTGGTATTTATTGTTGTTGTTTCTGTTTTGTGACATTTTGTGTGGAGGGGAGAAGAGGATGTTGGCTGGGTAGGGAGGTGGAGAAAGTGTTAGAGGAGTTAGGGGGAAAAGAATATGATAGAATGAAATTTTAAAGGAAACAAAAATGAATTCCCTCCTTCTTTTTTATTTCTCCTTTAAATTTTAGGAAGATTTTCTGGATATAATAATTTAGAGTAAAAGGTGAAATATTTATATGATCTGAAGAGAAATCTTGAATTTTGCAGAAAAGTGGATGAAGCTAGAAAACATTATTTTGAGTGAAGTAACCCAGATACATAAAGACAATTATCACATGTACTTACTCATAGGTGGTTTTTTAACATAAAGCAAAGAAAGCCAGCCTACAAACCACAATCCTGGAGAACTTAGACAACAATGAGGACACTAAGAGAGACTTACATAGATATAATCTACATGGGAAGTAGAAAGTAGAAAAAGACAAGATCTTCTGAGTAAATTGTGAGCATGGGGACCTTGGGGAAGGGTTGAAGGGTGAGGGGAGAGGCAGGGAGGAGAGCAGAGAAAAATGTAGAGCTCAATAAAAATCAATAAAAAGGGAAAAATTGTTTACAATGATAACTGTAGTCTTTCAGGACTTGGAGTATATTATTGTGGGAGCCTCTGAAAAGGTTTAAGAATTTCTGAGGTTGTTTTCCATTTTGTGTCTTTAAAAAAAACAAAATCAGGTGAATGCTCCTACATCCCACATTTTCAGTTTTAGTAAAATCCAGCTAATATATCCTTTTTTTTGAAGTTTTACCTGAAAGTAAAAATAAGAGCTCACGCTTTTAGGTTCCTGTGGTCAGAGCTTCTACCATCTGAGCCATCCTGCCATCACTGGAGTTGAACTTTTTCTTTGCCTGCAGAACACTAGTTGCTTCAGCTCCATAAGTTGAAAAGAACATTGCTTTATTTACTGGATGTCTTGGCAGTCTTATTAAATATCAATTGACTGTGGATGTGAGGAATTATTTTTAAACCCTCAGTTTTCCTCCTTGAATTGATATTTCCATCCTTAACTCACCAAAACCCTATCTCGACGCTGTATATCTTTCATGTACACAGTTGAGTTTGGCCCTTGTCTAGTAACAGAAATATTTAACCTGATTTTTGATCATGGGTTTTTATATGGATACCTTAACACTTGCTATAAACACATAAATGAATCTTACAATTAGAGATCAATGTTTCTTTCTTCTTTCTTTTCTTATTCTTCCCTTTTTTCCAGGCTCAGTACTGCATTTTCTTATCCAATCCACTGCTAGAATCTCTTGTGTAGTGTTGAGTAGAAGCAGCAAGAATGGATTCCTTGCCTTGTTACTGATCTTAAGGGGACTTACCCCAGAATCTCAACATTAATTAAAGATTAACTGCATTTTTGGGGAAAGTGTTATTCATCAAATTCTTATAATTTTTGAAAAACTTTGTAATGTGTCTTACCCAATCTTTTCTCTTCAGTATGATGATAATATGACATCTGTCTTTAATTATTATCATTTTGTGAAATTATATGCACTTGACATAGCACATGTAGGTGAAGAGGTCAGAAGACAACTTATTGGAGATAGTTCTCTCTGTTCATCTCGATGCAGATTACAGGAATTAATCTCAAGTTGCCAGGCTCATGTGGCAAGTGCCTTTACCTACTGCACTACCATGGCCTCCCATCCGTTTATTAACACAACTTACAGAGGGCCCTTCTATAGAGTATTTAGTCATGGAAAGACCTTATATAAACTAATGGTCACATATGATTGTACAAAGAATTAATGTCGGGCTACAAGAGCTAGTTCCAGGACAGGCTCCAAAACCACAGAGAAACCCTGTCTTGAAAAAGCAAAAAAAAAAAAAAAAAAAAAAAAAAAAAAAAAAAAAAAAAAGAATTAATGTCACTGCACTCTGTGTTGTTCAAAGGCAATGTAATATTTTAAACATGCACTCTTCAAAATATCATAAGATGTGCCTAATATTATTACATGAAGTGATTTCAGATATAAAGTTCATGGATCTTCCTTTGTTTCTGATCTAAATAATTCTTTTTCATGTTGGTGAATTGGTATTGCTGATGTGAGAGGAATTTTACATCTGGGCACTGGAGAGTTGGCACAGCAATTAAGAGCACTGGTTGCTCTTCCAGAGGACCCAGGTTTGATTTTTCAGCACCCATATGGCAGAGCACAACTGTCTGTGACTTCAGTTCCAGAGGCTTCTACACCACACATAGGAATATATGAAGGGAAAAACATTAATGCATATTAAATAAAAAAAGAATTTTACATCCATAGGTATGAGTAGGTATGAGTCTATATGTATCTTTCCTTGTGTTGTGTTGGCATAATGCTTATAGTGGGCACAATGAATCCACCAGGCAGTATTTTCTCCTCTTGTATTTCTGAATGGGTCTGAAACACTGTTGTGAGTTCTTTCATTCATGAAATTATTAAGGCCCAAGTCTTCCAGCTTGAGAAGATAGAATTTGTTCCTGATAAAAACTAGTCTATTTATAGTCTAGTGAGGTTTTATGTAATTTCTTCAGTTACTCTGGGAATTTTCTTTTTATTATGACCTTTTTCTAACTTCTATGTTATTTTGCTTATTGACATGAAGTTTTATATGTTTATCATTTATTTGTTGAAAATTTCATGCAAGTATACAATGTATCTGGATCATGCCCAACCCCTACCCTTTCCTCCAATTCCTGGACTCCCCCAACACAAATCTCTTCCAACTTTGTCATACATATATTTGTGACTTACTGAAACTATTTTTAAAATGTTATTTTGTGTGTGTGTTTGTGCAGGATTTTTGTTTGTAGGTGCAAAGGGTGACCAGGAAACAACTTTGTGGGGTTGATTTTATCATCATCCTAATACATGGGTCCAAGGGACTGAAATGGGATCATCAAGATTCTGATGCATTTGCCTGGACTTATAGCCTCCTTGAAGCTTAAGTTATATTTTACAATATCTTAATTTTTGTAATGTTAATATGATTTTTCTGACATTGTCAATTTGATGACTTGATAGTCCAATTTCTATCTAAGTGGAAAGCATAGGTGTGTTTTCTTAATTGTTAACAATGAAGAAACATTTATTTTGACCATCATATAGACATTGTATAATGCATATGTAAGGCTTCATGTCTCCTTGTCAACCCAACTCAGTGTGATCTTCCTTCTGCACTGAGATTGTTAAGTCACCAGCGTGCATGTGAGGTTTTATATAATTTCATTTCCAAAGTATTTTAATTTCTGGTTTTTATCTTTATTGGGATTTACTAATTGTTTTATTTCTAGGCATTTTTTACTTTTGAAAATTAATTTCTGATATTGATTATAAGTAAAATAAAGAGTGTATTTTATTGATTATGCTTATATGGATTCTTGTGGGGATAGGTTATTTCATTTTTAAATTTTTGCAAGGATTCACTATTTTATGTATGAGTGTTTTGCTTGCATACGTGCATGTGCATCACAGGTGTGCCTAGAGCCCACGGAGGCCAGGAAAGTACACTCGATACACAGGGAATAGAGTTACAGATGATTTTAAGTTGCCATGTGTGTTCTGGAAATCCAACGTGGGTTCCTTCAAAAAAGCAACAAGTGCTGTTAAACACTGAGCCATCTCTACAGTCCAAATATTTATATGATCCAGGTCTTCTAAATCCATTTTTTTTTGCTTTATCCATCAGTTGAAGTAATATTTTTGAATCTTGGATCGGTTATATTAGCTTGTGATGTGTGCATTTGATTTCTGTTTGTTGGTTGCTCCTTTGTTTATAATTGCAATACCATTGTGGTGTACTCACTATTTAAAGGCTTTAAAACATCCTGTCTGATCTACGACACTTTGTTTTAAACTCTATTTTGGTCAATATTAATACTGACGTCTCTTGCTATTTAAACTGAGATTTGTTTCGTCCTTTAAAAGCATATGTGTATACTTTCATCTGATTTTTGTGCCCTGTCAAGGGGATGTGATTGGAAATCATTTTCCTATCTTAGCTTTTTTACTGGATTGAGTAACGCAACCCCATTTAGGCATATTAGTGGCATAGTTGTAGCTATAGCTCTCATTTTCCTTCTATTTACTCTTTTTTTGAGCCCACATTTTCTTTGTAAACAATGATGATTTCCTGCTCTTCTGCCAAAATCCTGCTTGGGGGTTTTTCACTGATCCACTACTGTTTGTTTATCCACTCACCCACTAAAGGGCATGTTCGTTGCTTACCTATTTAGCTAATTTTAAAGAAAGATTCCACTAACACATGTGGGCAGGATTGGTGTGTGGGGGCATGCATATGTGTGTGTACATGCCTGTTTGTGTATATGTGTGTGTACATGTGTGTCTAGGTGTGCATGTGTTATTTCATTTGGGTTTGTACTGCAATGCACAATTGCTAGATCACAAGGGTAAGTTACGGGTGTCTGAAGCTGGGAAAATGTCTTCCAGAGTTGTATTGATCTGCCCTTTGTCACCATGAGTGACAGAAGTGTTCTTGCCAGAACTTGCTATTGTCAGGGTCTAGATGTTGGTCCTCCTGATAAATGTCTCTTTTGAGGTTTTCATTCACATTTCCCTAATGACCTATGACATATGTATTTTCCATCAGTAGCTCTCTTGGAAAAGAGTCTCTTTAGGCTTTTTGCCCATTTTTTTAATGGAGCCATTCATTTTTTTATCCCATGTGTTCTTATTATTAAGTACAAACAATCTTTTTTTTCTTATAAACATATTTAATGTAATACTAATGTGTGATAATTGGATTTTGTTTTAAATGAATTATCAATGAAATTGTATGGAACAAAATAAATAAGATTGAAGAGTTTAGCATTCCAAGTGAATGGGTTTGGAGTATTTGACAAATGCCAGGAAAGTGTAGACATGGGATAACGTTTGTACAACTCTGTCAGCAAACACTGACATTTCCCATAATGAACTTAAGAGAGAAAATGGACTTTGTAGCTGATGAGATGTTTCGTATTCATTTGAATAACTAAGCACAATTATGTAAGTGACAGAGTTACATAAACATGACCCTTACATTATTCTATTAAATCAACTAATATAAGACCATCAAGGGGGAAAAAACAATTTACCCCTGAGGACACAAAACTTGCGAAGAAATTATTGTGTGTCTGATGAGCTACAATCTTCAAGTTAAAACCTCTTTAATGACTGGATTAAGACATCTAACTAAATTACACTTTGCCCTTTCTTTAGACCATGACACCGCTTCTCAGAACTTCTCTGAAGATCAACACCTAACAATGTAAAACACAGAGGTAGCTATACTCCGTAATTGTAAAATGTTGAGAATGTCCTGAATAGTACGTTTGAAATGTGAGTGAATGAATTATGATTTGTCAACATTTCCTTTTGTACCCATAAGGCAAGGCGATATTTACTAAAATAAATGGAGAAATTCTCTAGAAATCGACAGGGAAGCACTTGCATACTGTACTGAAAGGGAGTGTGTAGTGCATCTCACACACGGTGGTCTGCTGACGGTGATGTATGAGAAGAGGAGGTGAGGATACAAGGGCGAGACATTAATCAGTGAAAATCAAACTACGAAGTTAATAGCTAAGAGAATGGGTGCCTCCAGGAGGCCGATGGAGAAGTGGTCAGAGAAACTGGACTACTAGAGGAGGGATTGATTGAATGGCCCAAAGATCCGGTGTGCTCCCTCCGAACAGATCCGGTGTGCTCCCTCCGAACAGTGTGTGCCTCTTGTGACACTGACACAAAAAGAAACAGTCAACCAGGATGTGTGTGCCCGAAAGCCAAAGAGACACAAAGAGTAAAGACTGATGGGTTTTACAAGTCTGGGTGTACCATAAAGTGGATAGAAGGAGTGGGGAGAATAGCGTAAATACTCAGCATAAATCTTAGGGAGTATTTAGACTACCAATGATTAAATATGAAAATAAAATATTGTATTTTAAATCACAATTTGTTCTTACATTTCTTCATATTAGAAATCTTTACAATTTCAACTTTTAAAAAATCATTCAATAAGCAAATTTTGAATAACAAGAGCCAGATTTCTTATTGAATAAAGGGAGGAGAGAGAGGGGAGAATGGAATTCTGGGATAGTCAGTCGAAGCCAGAGATTTCACATGAATTCAGGGTTGGATAATGTTATAGAATATTATTTTAAAATGTTTTACATTTGTTTGTGCTGTAGAACATTTGTTTAATGATGCAAAGATTGTTGCATTCTTTTATGTTGTGTTTGTTTAACTCTGTGAAGTTGTGTTACTTTGCCTGTTTAAAACGCCTAATGGTCTAATAAAGAGCTGAAAGTCCAAGACTTAGGCAGGGGAAAGTATAGGCAGGGCTGGAAGGCAGACAGAATAAACAGAAAAAAGATATGGAAATAGAAAATGAGGGAATGAGAAAAGGAGAGGAGGACATCAGGGCCCAGCCACAGAGCCACAGAGCCAGCTATAGAGAAAGAAGTTAAAAAAAAGGTATATAGAATACAGAAAGATAAAATTTCAGAGGCAAAAGATAGATGGGATAATTTGAACAAGAAATGCTGACCAGAAATAAGCCAAACTAAGGCCAGGCATTCATAAGTAAGAATTAGACTTAATGTTATTATTGGAAAGCTGCGTGGCAGGTCGCTAAAGAGTAAATGAGTAAAACAAACACCTACAGGAAGATAAACAAATCTATCCTCTGAGAGGGACACAAACATCAGAGCATGGGTAGCAAATAGCAAAATTAGCACCTGGGTCTTTTCTCAAACAAAAAAAACTGGGGTTCTTCTGAGCAAAATACTGATGACTGGGCAGGAGCAAGAAAGACTCAAGGAGAAATTAAGGAGTAAGAATATTTTCAAAAAAAAAAGTCAATGGTTACAATACCCAATTGAGGGGACTCAGGAGAAACCAAATTTCAACAATTTTAGCAACAAGTTAATTATCATTATAATCTGCAATTCACGCTCTTAAATGGAAAAGAACAAATAATGGAAGACAGAAAGATAAAAATCCCAAATTAAAATGGAATTCTAATTATTAATCACCAAAGACATGATAAAAATAAAAAAAAAATCACTTGGCAAACACAACTATACAATTCAATGCTGGAAACAGAAACAATGATAACCTTTGTCAGGTAAAGATGCTAACTGTGACAGGCAGGAAGTTTCACCAGGGGCTGGAGAGGATGGCTCAGCAGTTAAGAAAATTGGCTATTCTTGTAGAGGACCTGTGTTCAGTTCCCGGCACTATATGGTACCTTGTGACCTTCTGTAACTCTAGTCCCAGGGCATCCAGTACTCTTCTTACCTCCACTGGCACTGCGTGCACATGATACATGAACATACCTGGTACATGAACATACAGGCAGGCAAAGTATTCCTTCATGTAAAATAAATAAATCTTTAAAATAATATGAAGAATTTTCACTGGCTGTGGTAGAAAATGAATGAAAGTAGACACCCCAGCACCAGGGATAGCAGGGGACTATTTCCATTACTGGCATAAGTTCGGTGCTATCATAATCATGACTAAACCCTTACAGGAATCCCACCGAAGAGAACTTCCAGAAAACAATGTGTCCATCCTTAAGGGAGACAAGATGCAAAGATTGTTTTAGACAAAGCAATACAGACATTGCAATACAGAGGATGCTACTATGTTCTCTGCATAAATTCTACCAATTTTGAAGATGGCACAGCAATCATTAATGATATTTTTTAAGTTCTGTAAACTGAGGTGTGGTAATCTGGGAAGTTTTCATTGTTTCATTGCAGGAAGCTGGATAAGGAAGCTGAATGGATTCTGCATATTTGGCAACCATTCATAAGTTGTTTATGTTATAATGAAAGAAAAAACTGGCACCCTTCAGGGTTGGTAGTGATGGTGACTGCAAATAAGATTGGAAGGAAAGGGCTGTAAAGGGAAGGATAAAGGAAGAAAAAAGAGCTTTAACTCAGACCTTGGCTGTGTCAGGTGTATGGCATACCCACTCAACAGTCCTCATACATCAGTCAGCCAGAACAGGACTTCCTGGTGGCCTTAACATGCAAACAAGGGGTCATAACTCAGGGGAACATGGCTGCTTAGAGATGACAGAGCCATCAGAGCCTGGTCACCTCAGCAATCTGTGGACCCACCCCAGGAATCCCACGAAATCTCAAAATGGTCAGTCTTGTTGTCCCATCCTGCCTACCTATCAGGATTGTGTTTGGCTTTGTAAGTAATTACTGATAGACCTTGAGGTCCTCAAACCAAAACATAAATGTGATATAAAAAAAATAAAACTACAACAATTTCCTGAATCAGAAACTAGTTCCGAGGAACAAAGATGGTTATTTTACAATACCTGCATACAATCAATGTTTGCCTCTAACATTTAATTAAAGAAATCATCGGCATTCATGTCAAGAACACTTCATGTATATACATGGCCTCTCACACTGGTCTAGGACACCAGGTCCACCATCGTCTCAGATGGCTTATGTTTTATTTTGTTGTTTATTTTCACTTGTTATGTTTTTGCCAATTTCACATATGCATAAAATGCACTGTGGTTGTCTCCATCCCTGTTATCCGCTCTTCTGTCCTTACCCTCCTTTGAGTTCACTTCTGAGCTGGTCACCCTCTGGCTCCCACATCTTAGTTTTAGTGCAGGGACCCAGACCCATGGTTGCTATCTTGCTTCTCCCCATCTCCTGGTGCTTACAATCTTTCTTTTTTCTTCAAATATGTGGGGTTTTTGAGATTATAATATAACTACTTTATTTCCTTCTTCCCTTTCCTCTATCCAAGCACTCTCATTCCTTGTTATATTTCAAATCCATGGCCCCATTTTTAATCATTGTTAAACATCTGATGAAGATGCAGAGTTGTAGGGCCTGGTCCCAAATGATACATCTATTACATAGCTCCCACACCTAAGGGTCAAAGAGTATTGCACTCGAGGGGCAGAAAAACTGTAAGATCCAGAGGACCAGGGAGTTTGCTATAGGCCTACGTTATAGAAATGTCAGAAACAACACCCATGAAGTCTCATCAACATGTTTGCCTAAATATGACCCAAACAATGATGATACCAATAAACATGTTAGCATGAAATGGGAAAGGCCCATGAGGCCTCAACCTTAAATTAATCAGTAACTACAGGCAACCAAAGACTACTGAAAATGGGAGAAAGAGTCTTCCTTAGGGAAGAAAGCATCAGTTGGTTATCCAATATCTAATTACAGGCCTGAAATCATACACACAAGTCGACAAAGACATTGTACTTTTGCATTTAGGAAGGCTTGTGCTTTGGGATGGAAGGAGTGTGACAAGAGCTTTGTAGAGAAAGGAGAAACAGCTGGGGTCTGAGTGGGGGAGCAGATAACTTGGGGGCAAATGACAAAACCTGTAGTCATTGGTCGGGACTGGACAAGGAGGGTGTGGCTGCACTTTCCTCCAGCTCTGTTTGGCCTGCGGCTCCTCCAAGGGTAACGTTCCAGGCATCAGTGAGGTGTATTTCTCTTCTGTAGTGCACCATAGTGAGTTCAAGAAGATGTTTTGAGCCATGGCCCCAGCTCCTCTCCCGACCTCCATGACCATTGCAGGCAAGGAATAACTAAGGCAAAGAAGTGCAGGATGGCTGGCTCTGTGTTTTGTTTGATATTAAGGAATCAAGTCATAAACTAAGACACTTCTACACTAACAGAGACTAGAAACAGCTGGGCTCACCAGATTCCACATTAAGAAAATAGCAGAAGACAGTGTCTAGAGACTCAGCACCCTTCTCTCTATTCAGACCCTTGTGCCATCCCCAAAACCCTCTCTTCCAGTCTATGAAGATCTGAAAAAAAAAACCCTCTGATATGAATTTGTGATAATTATATTTTACTGTTATAGTTAAGTGCAGTTAAATCTCTATATTCAAAACCACAGCTCTGATAAATAATACCAATCTCATCAAGTTCACAAATGTAGTCTTATTTAGGAGACAGACAATGATTGGGGCAGGCTTATCTCTGAGAGTTTTATTTCTTGAATAAATTAACATTGGTTACTGACGAAGCTGGACTTTCAAAGACCTATACATCTTACATGTGTGAATACAACTATATTTTGAAGATTAGTCTTTGGTAACTTAAAGTTTGTAATTACAGCAATGAATTACTAAAAATCTTTCTTCTTTGGGGAGTTTGTCTTCAAAGCCACAGAGTCTTAGGATTTTAAATATCTTTTAGGAAATGTCTTAAGCACTTTTTCAAATGTTTCATTAGAAGCTGCTGAAACAGATTTCTTAAAATTGGAAGCATGCTACAGCTCTCCTTCAGGGCTTGTATCAATGCACACAAATCACTTTAATAGTTTTCAAAGAAACACCAAGTTGTTTCCTGATGCTCGCTCATTATTGTAGTCAAGCAATTAATTAACAGCCGTGAAGCCCTCCTTAATTAAATGTATTTACATTATTTGTTTAGACACCACCTTGTTTCCTCCACTGATTGTACCAGTTGACATCCACTCCTTTGTCTCATTTTAGCAAACAAACAGATGGTGAATTATTGAGGAGGGGAGCTGCAAGAAGGCAGCCTTTAGAGACGGGTGCACTAAAAGGGGTGGGGACCAAAATAGCTGCTTCCACTGAAGCAGGCACTCTCCCACTGCCATATGTATGCCGCCACTCCGTGACTCAATGGGAGTGCAGGAGGGATGAGACCAGACCTCTCGCTCTCTCCCTTCCTGTCACATGTGAACATGTTTTTCTTGCCATCTCTCACCTGCCATTTAACAATGTTACTTCATTTAGATACATGGCATGGCTTTCCAAGATCTCTTTGAAGCATTTAAATATGGCTACTATTAGATAATTCTCTTCTAAAACCAAAGAGGGCATCTGTTCACTGTTGTGCCTCTCTATTTTTTTAATTAATTAATTTATTTATTAATTAAAGATTTCTGCCTCCTCCCCACCACCACCTCCCATTTCCCTCCCCCTCCCCCAATCAAGTCCCCCTCCCTTGTCAGCCCAAAGAGTAATCAGGGTTTCCTGCCCTGTGGGAAGTCCAAGGACCACCCACCTCCATCCAGGTCTAGTAAGGTGAGCATCCAAACTGCCTAGGCTCCTACAAAGCCAGTATGTGCAGTAGGATCAAAAACCCATTGCCATTGTTCTTGAGTTCTCAGTAATCCTCATTGTCCGCTATGTTCAGCGAGTCCGGTTTTATCCCATGTTGTTCAGACCCAGGCCAGCTGGCCTTGGTGAGTTCCCGATAGAACATCCCCATTGTCTCAGTGTGTGGGTGTACACCTCGCGGTCCTGAGTTTCTTGCTCGTGCTCTCTCTCCTTCTGCTCCTGATTTGGACCTTGAGATTTCAGTCCGGTGCTCCAATGCGGGTCTCTGTCTGTGTCTCCTTTCATCGCCTGATGAAGTTTAATATTCAGGAGGATGCCTATATGTTTTTCTTTGTGTTCACCTTCTTATTTAGCTTAACCTAGCTCTGGACCCAGAAATACCACTCTTGGGAATATACCCAAGAGATGCCTTACCATACAACAAAAGTATATGCTCAACTTTGTTCATAGCAGCATTGTTTGTAATAGCCAGAACCTGGAAACAACCTAGATGCCCTTCAATGGAAGAATGGATGAAGAAAGTATGGAATATATACATATTAGAGTACTACTCAGCAGTAAAAAACAATGACTTCTTGAATTTTACATGCAAATGGACGGAAATAGAAAACACTATCCTGAGTGAGGTAAGCCAGACCCAAAAAGAGGAACATGGGATGTACTCACTCATATTTGGTTTCTAGCCATAAATAAAGGACATTGAGCCTATAATTTGTGATCCTAGAGAAGCTAAATAAGAAGGTGAGCCTCTCTATTTTAATAGCATGTCACTCATACACACTGGCATTTGACTCTGCCTTCACTCTGTAATAAAGTTGCACCCAGGAACTAAGATACAGCAAGCATAGTAGTTAGATGGCCAAGAGCGAAGGCTTAACACTGCCCGTTTCTTGCTCCTGAAAATGTCAGCTAGAAATGCCATCTAAAGATTCATGAACCTAATTTTCTTAATTTCAGAACATGACAAATATTTTCAAGATCTCCAGGACTACATTACATCATTAATATTTGTTAAAACATTAGGTATTATCTGACTTCAGGGTAGTGTCATTAAAGGAATAAATAAGGAACAATGTATAAGTCGTGCATTGTATGTGAGCCTACTGACTAGTCCTGCTTAGACCTCATTGACCAGTCCCCTCTTATCAGTCCCACTGACCACCCCCTACTAACCAGTCCTCACTGACTAGACTCCTCTGACCAGCCCTCTCTGACCAACTCTCTTTGACTAGTCCCCACAATGACCACCCCTACTGACCAGCCCTGTATCTTTTCCTTGGTAGTTTATTTTGCTCTTCTTTGGGCTTATTGCTCTTTTGCAGTTATACAGATATTTTGCCTATTGCTGATTTATTGCTTTTACTATTTTTAAATTTGACTCCTATCCTAATTGATCGCTAAATATCGGTCAGCCACAGTGTGGGGTGGAACTGCTGTGCACGGCACGGCCAGCGAGAAAGCACTGCAGTCCATCTGTCGGGGTGCCTGAGGTGACTTTCTCTCCTTTGCTCCCTGAAGTGTTAATGTCTGATTCTGAAGGCATGAGATGACATCAGCATTTTGCATATGCAGTTCCAGAGAGACAAACAGACGCCAACAATTTGTGTCTTGTTCTTGTTTCTTGGGATATTTGGTTGCTGTTTTCATTAATATTTCTTGAGGTTTTTTTATTTATTTTTATTGGTTTTGGTTCTGGTTTTATTTTTACACAAAAGAGAAAGAAAGAACGATGTTGAGTTAGAAAGAGACTGGGAAGTATCTGGGAGGTATGGTGAGGGGAACATGATCAAAATATATGGTATGAAAAAATGAATAAAGGAATGAATGTACACAGTGACAGTTATCCGTCTTCTTCAGCATTGCATAGTGTTTCTCCTTCTGCAATGTGATATCTAGAATGATACCTTATTGACGCTTCTTTTCATTTAATATTTTTTATTTTAATCAAATACATTACATGAATAAATTGTATATGGTGTTTATTAATTGTAATGGTGTTTATACTTCTTCGTTAGTCATATGTGACTGTGTTTTTATAAGTGTTTCTAGCCTACTTTCCCATGGGGATTTTAAACTCATTCCATACGTATTCCAAGGTATAATCCTTTGTTATATGTTTTTAATTTGCCCTTCAAATTGTCTTTAATTTTACTGTAGTAATTTTTTCCAGGATAAAACACGTATCAATATTTGACTCACCTAGAATGTAGTAGTGTTTTCTACAACCCAGGGTAATATGTCACCTAATCAAAAATTATATAAATACACATTTATGTTATCTCTTCATATTGATAAGTAAGTTTGGCTTTGCTCTAAAAGCCAGCACACAGGTGTCAATTACTCTGTGGATGTTGTCATGTGTTCATGGGCATGCTAACTCTGCTAACATTCCAGTACTTTCTCTAAAGAGGGAAACTGTCTTCTTGCAGCAGCTTGAACTGGCTGCATGTTTGGGCAGGTGCCCACATCTTTGGATAGCTGCTTATCTCTCAATGCCTCTGCTCCTCTCCAAGACAGTCTCACAGAGCACAAATTCTCATGTCATTTTAATACCAGCTGGCATCTGCCATTGATCTCCGCGTTCTCATGCTTTCTCCCAATGCAGAAATGGGGTTATTTAATAACATCAAAAATGTTATTTTTGGTGTCATTGACTTCTATAAAACCTTTTAATCCTTTTTCTCTTTTTTGTTGTAAGTCCTTGCAACTGGATAAGCACCTGTCATTATTTACTCTCTTAGTTGTGTTAATTTGTTTTTTTAGAGAGTCGTGTGTTTTATGTAGCTTACCAATGAGTAATATTCCTGCTCCTATCTGGCAGAAACAGATTATGACTCCCTCTCTCTTCTCTATCTTCACAGACTTTTCTGAATCTGTAAAAATTAGTTTAATTTTTTAATCTATTAAATTTTTTTATTTAATTTTATTTTTAAAGATTCATTTCAGTGTTATTTGCCGTCTGCCCTTTTGCTCTGATGGTTCTATGAGGATAAAATTTTCAGGCTGATCACTGACCTCACATTCCTGTCTGTGTTTCTGTCCTGTTCTAGGCTCCACATATGGGTAACCAATGCCATCTTCAACACCATATAAGAAATAATAGAGTAATCATTCATTATCACTCATTACCATGTGCCTATCTTTTTGCAGTGCCATCTACAGAACACCAAGTTCTATATATGCTTGGCAGGCACACTACCCCAGAACAGCATCCCAAGCATGGGAGTAAGTGGATTTCAATGTCAGTTTACACTCTAGATTTAATTCACAATTGATTAGGATGATAGTGATATTGATGGCAATGATGGTAACAATAATGACCATGGTTGTGATGGGGGTGTGATGACAATGGCAGTGGTGAAGATGACGGTGATGATCATGTGTGTGTGTGTGTGTGTGTGCGTGTGTGTGTGGTGTGCAGGCACACGAAAAATTAAGGAGATAGCTTTGCAATTGGATTTTCTTTGTATTTCACCACAGGTAACCTGACCTATGCCAGTTTGCTTTAGAATTTTATTAAGATTCTATCAATGACCTTTCATATTATTGGCCATGAATCCCTGCTGAGAACACATGATTCCAAGATCGTGGGCTTAGGACACAGAGTCAGAAATCACAGAACACAGGGCATCTTCCCTGAGTGACTGTTTTGTCTGTGGGTTTTCGCAGGCTTCTTCATCACCCCAACCTTTGCTTTTGCATGGAAAAAATTATTCAACTTAATACTGTTTACAAACTGACCTGTGTCAGCTTTTCTCTCGGAGACTGATTTCTGAGTGACTTAAAATAAACTTCACTTATTTGATAATTGTTAGAAGATTCGAAAACCATAAGAAAAGACTCAATGTCTATACACAGTAAGACAAATACTAGCCTATGTGATTGGTGGGTGATTTGCACCAGAGCTTATAGCCTCAGATGCTGAGCATAAGGGTGTGTTGTCTGTGACTTAAGTTTCCAAGGTTTGGAGATTCAGTCTAGTCATTATATGAAGAGTCCAAACCCTGCCTTTCACATCCCATACACACTTTCTAATTGCTAGTTATTATTCTTATCCCTGACAAGCACTACGTTCCCACTGAGCATCGGGGTTTTTTTATAGTTTACAAATTGTCCACAGTAGAGATCTAGTCATTATGGCATGTCAGGTCTTTGCATATCTACATCTTGTTAGTTCTTCCCCAGTTTTAGCTGCTGAGGCATGAAGGCAATGCACACTCATCCATACAATGCTACCATTTTCCTCACCTAAAGGCCCAGAGCACAGGTTGCTCAGGTATGACATCAGCTTCTCATTGAACCTTGTTATTCGTGGTGTTTGTGTAAGACACCACATTCCCCCATCTTCAATTACTTCACAATAATTTCAGTGTTTCTAATAGTACATATTAATTACATAGGATTGATTTCAGTATAGCATTCTCATACAGGTACACAGTGTAGTTCAATATACCTATACTCCATAATGCTCTTATACCCCCTACATCTGCTTATGTTCTTCCCTCTCCCAAATAGCTCCCCACTACTTTCCTGACTTTTTCCTTGATCCAGTGAGTTTCATTATGGCTTCTTAGAGAATCAAAGAGAAGGAATGATTGACAGGAGAATAGACACCTTAGTACTGAAGGAGCTGTCTGTCCTCTACATTCAACTGTGTCCGAACACCATTCATTCATCATCCCATAGGAAACAGAAACCTCCCCCATTGCTTAAACATCAGGAACTAGTCACAGGAGATTGAGTCCATATGTGAGGAGAGATGCAAGTCAAAAATAGGCCGGTGAGAACCTTCACATACTACACAGCCATAAACCTGCCCACGATACTACAGGCCGGGAGATGCCCAAGGATGGACCACCAAAAGGGCTACCATGAGAATCTGAGGGTAGAAGCACTTGAACCAGGGCAGGGAAGATGTGTAAAGATAACTTTGGATTCTTTATGTTTTCCTCCTTTCTGCCTTAGAACCCAAAGCACGACTCTCCGTTCTTATCTCTTGTCTTGAACTTCTCTAACTTCTCACAATCTGACCCATCTATCGGCATGCTTGATCAAGTTTAGAAATTAGATGTGTCAAAATCCTGGCTGGATCTTAGAAGCATCTGTCATTTCCAGTTTGGCTTTGAGTGTTTCATGATCTGCACTCATGCCCAAGATTAAAGCGTATCATCGCATCCACGCCGTGAACACCGCAGACTCAGTGGAGTCTGAGGAAAGTCAGGCCCCGCTCCCACTGTGTCCAGTTCTGATAATATCAAGCACACTTTTACATATTCCATTAGGAAATACGAAAGAGACAGAAAAGAAGGCGAAGTAAAGAGACTCTTGCCAAGCATGCTAATGCACACTGTTTGTATAGACTGTGATCCAGGTAGATAGCGATCGAATTAGTTTGAAGAAGGGAAATTCATGATGAATGAGACGTGCTGAGAAAATAAATGGCTTCTCTTCGCTCACTGATAAGAAAGCCTTTAAAAACCTCTGTGGGCTATTCTAGATTCCACTTTTCCCTTCTAATATCTTTACTCACCAAATTATTTGCTTGGTGGTGTTTACAAGAGTACTCTTGTGACTGGAGTGCAGGAATCTTTAGTCACAAGTGCAGTGAAAAGCCCCTGCTCATGGTAATCATGGAACTTCGCTGGCAGAATGATTTTTACGTTTTAATTTCCAATATCGCTCTGCCTATAAAAATAATAAATTGCTACCTAGGTCTTGTTTATGCTTTGCATTATTTTATTTTGGGATTCAAATCAGAGGGAAAGAGAGAGAAAATGATTTTTAGATTTTTGCTGACAATGGAATTAAAAACAAGGACCCAGGCTCCCCAGTATCTGCATCTCATCACAACCTTCCACTCAGTTCCACCCCCCGGCATCATCACCTTGATCATCTAGAGACAATAACAAGGTTCAACATTCAAAACTATGGACGTTATAGTTCTTGGCACAACTCTGAATCGCTGGTCAGTTTACCCTTCCCTTCTTTCTGTGAGGCAGGGAACATGACCAATGAAAAAGCACAGAGCTTGCTCCATGAAGCCCTCCACCTCTTTCCAAAGGAAGAAACATGGCTTTTGCTTTTGCCTTGTTTTGGAACAATTGCCCCAGTGTTCGAAGAAAGCATTTAAGTAGGTCATTTATTTAGTAGGGAATATTTCGGATGAATTAATTGTAACACAAGATTGTAAATAAATATTATATTGTCTGTATGTCTGTACCTTTTTGCCTACTGAGCTGAGAAACACGTGACTCTCTAATATACTGACATTTCTGTATGCCAGTGTGGTGGTATAAGGACCATGGTGTCTGGAGATCAGTACAGAGGTACTCTATAGGCCCAAGAGGTTGACAGCAGCTGAGACACATGTTCTCATGCACGATAGGAATCCATGTCACCATGTATCTTCTCTTTTGACTCCCAGGTTGACCACAGCTCACAAAGCATATCAGATTGCTTGGAGTGGCTCATAAAAACACAGGGCACAAGATGAAATTTTTTATGAAAAGTTTTATGAAAATTGCCTAATTATACAGGCAGGTGAGTCTGAGAAAAAGTGAAATAGAATCGATTTTATGACAATCCTTCAAAAAAAACTCCCTGTGAAAGAGATGCTAATTCAGTGCACTGTCAGAAAATGGGTGGTTACTAACCAAATAAAATTGTATAATAAATCTATATTTCATATGAATTTAAAGTTTGGGCAGAAAATTGATTACAGTGTTCCTTTAAAAGCTTAAACAGAGCATAAGATATATGACTCATGATTTGACGAGATTACATTTAAAAATAATACATTTCATTCTCAGATTATGCTATAAAACTGTCTTTAATCATTGAGCTAGCCATGTCTTCAGAAAATAGAATCATCGCAGTTTTGTGTTAAAGGCAACTCTTCCTTTGGGGGAAGCTTGGTTGGGTAGCTCATGGTTCTGCCTGATTTAAGAAGGTTAGTCACTAGACATCTGTCATAATGACAGTCACTATGACATATCTGTAGGTTGGCCAGTCCATACTACTGACAAGCTGTCCAGAATAAAGCACTCTCTCTCATGTCCCTCCATATTTATGTATAAACATGTATATGTGGGCAAATATCTTGGGGATAAATATCATTTAAAGTAAATGCTTCTTTCAGGAAAGTTTTCTTGGGCATATAAGATTCCATTTAACTTTTCTCAGACTTAATCTACCCATATAATTTGGCAATGATCATAAAACTTTGCAGAACACATTGAATCATTCATCCCGTGTTTGTGAGCCACTCTTGTCTCTCGCGTGTGCTTTGAGAGCCTTGGTCAACCTGGAAGTCAAAAGAGAAGATGCATAATGACTTTTTAACTTTAAAAAGACCCATGCACCCACAGCACAGTCCTCTGTATCTGCACCCAACTATGTGGTTTCTTCGCATCCTCTTTTCTTACAGACATATCTCACAGTGTTCAAGCATCCCACTTATGAGAGCTTGCCATGCCAGCTTCCTCTGAGCCCCACCTACTAGTTAGCCACCTCCTCTGGACATGTTAATGTCATTAGAAGCAGCTCTTCCAATTCCCATCCCATGGTTCTGAATAGCACTATACTTGCCAAAAAATGTGGGTTCTATCATTTGTATCCTTTTTTCGACAGTTCCTTTCTCGTATCCATCACTAATTCCTAAAGGCTTTCTTCCTCAATAACATTCTAGTTTATCGTCTCTTCTTTCCCTACCCTGACACCCTAGTCTAAGATGTTGCTGGTTGCTGGTCTCAACGCAGTGATCCACGTCCTCCTGATACTATCCAGTGCTAACTTGCTGAGACAGTCACAATTCAGAGAGGATGAGTATATACCTCTTAGAGCCAATGCATCCCTCCAGTTATAGATCAGGAGCTTCTTTTCTTGACCAGAATTTATCAGTTTCCCTGCTCACACCACACCATGACAGGGCAGCTAGTGTGTATCTTCTGCCTTCTGCTTGGGAAGTGCACATCTCCTTTGGTAGGACCCAGCTATCACGCAGGTCTTGCCTGGTTGTCACTCACCCATCTATCCAGAGGGTAATAAGAGGCTGAATTAGTAGGAATCAGTACACACTGCAAATGATAAACTCATTATATCATTTTAAAAAATGAGTGATGTGTCTTTAAAATGCAAAACAGTTGTAAATATATAACCATTCACTGCTGCATCCCATTGGATAGTCAGAAATGCCACTCACTCATCAGTATGATTGGCAAATTGTACTTTTCAAAGTATTTTTTGGCCTAATAAATAATTTAACAAAAAATCTACAAAGTGATCTCTTTTTTTGAGATAACTATTATATGCTAAATCTTCAGAGATTATCCATTTTTTATTTCTAAAAAACAAATATGTATTTGAGGGTTTTGTGTTCATTCTTTTCCTATCTCCTCTTCTCTCAACAGGATATTTTGAATATCGTGATGTTAGAAGCACAGTAACCTAGAGAGTGTTTTATTTTATATTCAGTCCACTGATTCTTCTATTGCTTGAACTTTTATAGGACTTAATGGGTTGTTGAGATTTACTGCTCATTAATGCTGTATCAAATACCTTCTTGTAAGTTTGGAGTTTAAAATGAGCCTCCAAAATAATTTATATGATTCCCTCCCCATAGGAATAAGTGGGAAAGCTCCCATTATTTCTTCACCTTTCTGGACTATTCCATGAGATCTTTCACGACTGCTGTAACTAAGAATGAGCACTTTCTCAGAGTTCCCAGGAGCTTCTTAAAATGTCACTGTATTTTAAGTCACATTGACAGTCACACTGCAATGAAGACAGCCAATAGATGAGCAAAGCCATCTCTCCCTTCCCCTGCCCTGTGAAGTGCTAGTTGACCCCATAATCTCAAAGAAATCAGATGAATTTGTATGACTACTGCCACAATACCGAGTTACACACACTTCTCCCTAGCAATGAGGACACTCAAATTTTACCTGAAAACATCAAAAGTGCCATCAGTAAAGTGGTGCTGTGAAACAATGCTCTTGCACACTGTAAAGATTTGTCACTCATATTAGTTCCAGAAAATGTCAATTGGTTAGTAGCCAGGCAGGAATTAGATGGCGCAACCAGACTCAGAGAATTCTGGGAAGAGGAAAGGCTAGTCACCAGCCAGATCCATAGGAAGCAAGATGAGAATGTCTCACTGAGAAAAGGTGTCAAGTCATTTGGCTAAACATAGATAAGAATTATATGTTAATTTAAGTTGTAAGAGCTAGTTAGTAATAAGTCTGAGCTAAAAGATCAAATAGTTTATAATTATTAAAAGTCTTTGTGTTTCTTTGAGACTGAATGGCTGTAGAATAGAAGCTTTTATCTACAAAGCGGGTTCTCCTTCACGAATAGAGGTAAAGCAAAGCTTTACTTTCAAATTTGTACATCATTTCAAAATCACATGCCCAGAAGTCAAGATGGAACATAAACATATTCTAGCTGTGGCCACATGGCCCGGCATCTAGAAGATGGACCCATAAGACTGAATTTTTGCCAATTTGCATAATAATAGAAATTAAATATTGAAGCATATTAAAAGAGCATTACTCTACTATCATTGAGAAATTAATGAAAATTTAAGGTAATCTCTAATGCAAGCATCAGTTTACCAATGAGTTGTACATGAGCCTACCTTTTGAGTGAATGTTATCATGTGTTTGTTACACCTTTGTCCTCTGCTTGGTTTCTGTTCACATTTGGTTGTTTCTTACCTTATGTTGTTTATATTATTTAACTTGTAAATAAGCAGGATATGTATACAGTACAAAAATTAACATATTATAAAATTCAAATGGATATGTCCATCTCAGAATTCTGTGACTTTCATGAACAAACAGTGACTTGCCCTGTGTATTTCCTAAGGACTCGGCATATATATGATATATTTTAATTATCACTTGCATTTTTAATTTTAGGCATGAGAATCAAATATAAGTTTCATTTAAGCAATATACTACAGTAACATATCATCATGTTTTGCTTTACACTTAACAAAGATTGAGGACTCTTTTTAAAGATATATATGGAGTCATACAGAATGCCACTGACAGACATCTAGCTTTGCTTTATTGATGCATACAAAGTTTGTTTTCCACTCTCTGTGTCTTCTTATGTCATGTATGTGTGTGATAACTTGGCCCATATGTATGTTTGTGTATGTACTCATACCCAAGCAGATACCAGAGGAAAGTACCTCATCCTGCTCCACCACCTTCCTCCTTACTGCCTTGATATGAGATCTCTCACTTAATCTGAAGTTAAGTTGTCATGCAGAAAGCTCCGGAAATCCTTCTGTGCCCACCCCCAAAATGCTAGAGTGACAGATGACACAAAACCATGCCAAGCTCTTTGCATGGGGTTGGGGACCTAAACTCAGATCCTCATGCTTGCACAGCAAAGAATCTTATCTGCTGAACCATATCCCTGGCTCCTTCAGCTATTTTTCAATTACATCACATTCTGAAGGCAATAAACATATAGCTATTTGATTACTCAAATATTTGAGTACTTGAAGAAATACATAATTCAATTTTTTGTTGATACTACAGCCACTAAATAAGTTACACAGATAACTTAAAAACAGTAAATATGAATTTCATGGATGTAGATTTTATTAAAGTGCTATTTCTACAAATGCAGACACAGCAGAGAAAAAACAGGAAGAGTGGCTAAGACACAGGGAAAGACAGCACAGAGAAACACAGATACAGTAAAAACAAGAGGAGGGGCTAAGACACAAGGAGAGACAGACACAGTATAGAAGAAACAAGAAGAAAGGCTAAGACATAGGGAAAGACAGACACAGGAAGAGACAGACAAGGTGGAGAAATGATATGGGATTCCCCTCTATGCTGTAATCACCATTAATGAGTAAAAAAACTGCTTTGGACCTATAGCAGGGCAGAAATTAAATAGGCAGGGAAAACTAAACTGAATGCTGAGAGAAAGAAGGTAGAGTCAGGGAGAAGCCATGGAGGTGCCACAGGAGATAGACATGAGGCCACGACCTCATGGTGATGCACAGAGTAATGGACATGGGTTTAAATTAAGATGCATGAGTTAGCAAATAAGAAGCTAGAACTAATTGGCCAAGCAGTGATTTAAATAATATGGTTTCTGTGTGATTATTTTGGAACCTGGGTAGCCAGGAAATGAATAAGCAGCCTCAATACAACAGAGAAGAAAGAAGAAGCAGGGCTAAAACACAGGGAAAGACAGTTTCTTGGTACTTGCACTAGCCTGACTAATACAGACCCTCACAACAACTATTTTATTCTTAGAGAAAAAGAATTTAAGTACCTCTTTAGTTAGGGATTTATGTAGTGAGAACAATTCTACATCAACAACCCTTCAATAGATTTAAGTGGTTAAAATTCACATGTAATTTTCTGGGCTAAGGGTGGTATAGAGATGAAGGGAGTGGCCAACCAATGGCTATCCCAGCCTGAGAATCATGCTATGAGAGTGAGCCTACCCCTGACACTGTCTGGAGCTCCAGGAACTGAGGCTGGGAGATAAAGAGACAAAGGAAAGAACCAAATACAACTGTAGAAAAATAATTCAGAGTAATGATGTCTAATGATATTCTGTTATACTCATAGATTGGTGTTTCACCCAACTGTCATCAGAGAGCCTTCATTCAGCGACTGATAGAAACAGATGCAGAGGCACACAGCTGAACATTATGCCGAGCTCAGAGAATCCTGCTGAAGAGAAGAAGAAAGGAAGAATGGATTGTAGGGGCTAGAGGTGTCAAGGACATTACAAGAAAACCCACATGGGCTCTTAAGAGCCCATAGAGGCTGAACTGACCAGCAGGGAGCCCTCATGAAACTGACCTAGGCTCTCTGCGCATGTGTGATAGTTGTTTAGCTTGGTTGTCCTGTGGGACTCCTAAAGTGGGAACAGGGGTGATATTTAACTCTTTTACTGGTGTTTAGGACCCTATCCCTCATACTGGGAGGCCTTGCCCAGCTTAATACATGGAGAGGTGCTTAGTCAAGTTGATATGCCATGTTTTGTGAATATTCTTGGGAGACTGGCCCTTTTCTGAACAGAAATGGAGAAGTGTGTTGGTAGGGCAAAGAGGAGGTGGGTTCTGGGAGGAAAGGAAGGAGGAAAAACTGCAATCAGGATATAAAAATAAATATATTTAATTTTTAAATAAAAATTCAAATTTTACTATGACTTATAGAAATTAAGATACAAGACTGGGTGTGATCAACCAACCAACTAGTCTCCTCTCACTAAGAAAAGCATTAAGTAGCATCTAAACCAAACAATTACTTTACCATGTCAAAAATCTTGCTCATTGAAATGAAATATTAGCTACCAACTTAGCCACCAAAATATAATTGTAAAACTCCGGCATTTTTATTAATTTATTTTTTAAAATTATCTTTTCTCATTTAACATACCTGTCCCAGTTCCCACTTCCTCCTCTCCTCCCACCTCTTTCACGTTCCTTGCCTCTACACCCTTCCCATCCTCCACCCACACTTCAGAAAGGGTAAGGCTTCCCATGGGAAGTCACCAGAGTCCAGCACATTGCTTTGAGGCAGGAACAAGGCTCTCCCCATTATATCTAAATTGATCAAGGTATACCTCCAAAGAGAATGGGTTCCAAAAACCAGTATAAGAAGTAGGAATAAATCCTGGTCTCACTGCCAGTGGCCCCACAGTCTGCCCCAGCCAAGCAACTGTCACCCACGTTCATAGGACCTAGTTTGGTCCTATATTGGGCTAGAGGGCCAGAGTTGGTGATCCCATTAGCTCAGGTGAGCTGTTTTAGTAGGTATCCCCATCGGGGTATTGACCTCTTTGCTCACATTCTTTGACTGGCCTTGTCCTATAGTCAGATTGATGACTGTCTTAAATGTCATCAGAGAACCTTCATCCAGCAGCTGATGGCAGCAGATGCAGAGAACCACACAAGAGCACTGGGTTGAGCTTCCAAAGTCCAGTCAAAGAGTGGGAGGAGTAAAACTCCATCTTAAACTGCATAAATTCCACAACATGTGTTTTTGTTTCTGGTATCAGAGAAGTTAATGTCAAATTGTACTATTCCATGGAATTCTACAGCTCGCTGAATTATACTTTGATAGTATTTATATACCATGCTTATTTTCTTCTATTTCATTTCAGTTTTAAGACAGGGTCTTGAGTAGCCTTGAACTTGCTACATAGTGAAGGTTGATCTTCAACTTCTGATCTTCTTGCCCCTACACTGTAATGCTGAAATTATAGTCCCGTGACACCAAGCCCAGCTGAAACATATCTGTAAATTGAAATCAAAGTTCTAATGCTATGTTAAAAGAAAACTAAAATCCAGAAACAGTCTAATGACAACACTAACCACAGGCACAAGTACATTAGGATTCATAGTTCACTAAATAGAAAAGTTAGAAAGATATAATCTGAGTATTATATACCACTTTCATAATTTATTTATGTTAATGAACATAACTAAGGAAACTCTAAGGATAGTGGTTCTCATCCTGTTGGTCATAACCCCTTTGGGACGAATGACCCTTTCATAGGGATCATGTAAGACCACCAAAAAAACACAGAGATTTACATTACAATTCATAACAGCAACAAAGGTATAGTTAAGAAGTAGCAACGCAAGTGATTTTATTGTTGGAAGTCACAACATGAGCAAACTGTATTAAAGGGTTGCAGAGTTAGGAAGATTGAAAACCTCTGCTCTAACGGGACTTATTTCCCTTGGAAAAGCTGCTAACTTCCATCTTCAAAACACCACCTTTCCCTGAACACCACAGCACCTGCAGGCTGGCTTATCTAGCAACTGGGTTTCCTGCAGAGAATCACAGCTGACCTTTTTGATTTCCATTTAGCTATTGCTTTCCAGCTAAAATGACTGTCTTTGCTACTTAGCTCTTAAGTGCACGTCTGTGGTTCCAATTCCTAAAACTTCATGTCTTAGGTCTGTGGAGTCTGGTGATGCCTTCCTTCCCTCTGGAGAATGATAAAGATCTAAAAGCACGTAGCAATTGTAGAGATGGATTCCTTTAAATATTGATGAACCATTTTGTTTAGTAAATACCCCAACAGGAGGTACACTTAGAAGCCCGTGTTCTAGTCCGTGTCAAATAAAAATGCCTACACACCTCAGCTTGTCTAAGGATGTCACATTATGAGGTGACCTCTGATGACAAGCTCTTCACTTTTTAAAACATTTTAGAGTACTTAATGTTTAATTGAAAAGGGGCCAATTTGTCCCTGCTGCTCCCTAGAGCGGCATGCCTGAAAAAGAGACAAGAAAACATTAGAAGTTGCTGCAGCCTCAGCAGTAGGATCTGAGGTCAGGTGGGCTCTCTAGGTCCAGGCTCCCCTCAACCCTTCACTATCCCACCAGCTGTGTCCAGATCTGATGAGGGACTTCTCTTTTCTACACATTTCTATTAAAAAGCTTAATGAATAGTCCCAGAAATAGTCAAAGCACATGTTTTTTTCTCTTTGATGTGTTGTTTTGTGATAACTCCCAGAGGACTGGCACAATCGTAAGACAGAGAAAGAGACTTCACAGGAGGGAAAGCTGTAAGAAACGGCCCTAATTTGATGTGAAATACACACGAAGTGTTTGTGGGGTAATCTCTATACACTGCGAGTCTCTAATTCTAGCCAAATGACAATTAGCAGTCAATTAAATTTAGGCAGGGTACCAAGCACCAATCCCAAAGGCTTCAAAGTCTTCAGTTTTACAGGCACTGAAAGTACAGTAAATACGTCCCACAAAATACTGACAATATCGTGTTATAAAACCACACAGACACAACGACAGGCAGAAAAACTTTTCTTCCATAATTCTACCCCTGAACCACACTCTGCACAGAAGGTAGAGCCAACATTTTACATATATGACTTTGATTATTTGAAGCAGAGAAACCCCAAAAGTGGAGCATGTGAGAGACTCGGGTGTCCTGGGCAGAGTTAACCCCTCACCATATCCCTGAGGGCTTTGGAGGATGCTGTGAGCATCTGCAAACACATAAAAGAGTAAGCAGCTGAATGCCTGCATGTGGCCAGCCATATACCCAGTACAGTAGACATTCTCAGAATGAAATGCAAGATGGTAGCCACAGACTTCAGGAAGATTTCTAGATAAATAAAGGTTTATACATAATGCACTCAAAGGCTATTGTGAACAGTTACAGCCTCGTGTACCGGAGCATCCCACAAGAAGGTCTTTATCAGTATCCTATGTCTAATTTCTTTAAGAAATGCAACTTTCCCAGGAGCAGGAACCCTAGAACGTTGCCCAGGCTTCTTCTGGGTTGTGGTTCTTTGAAACCACTTTAACCACCACCTGGGAATGTGTGAAGGAATTATTCACTCTGTACTAGTGTGAGAGGGATATTAAAAATAGCAAGGACCTTCCCAAGTTTTCGGACTCTTTTCTGCCATGATAGGATTGTTACTCGTGTATTTTGAATGTTCTAGACACTCAGTTAAATGTCATAAGCAGTGATATCTTGCAAGCACTATCCCAATACATCCCCAAAATAAAGGTTCTATTTCACCTGTGACAGTGAGTCAAGCCTTTTCATACATGTAACATATTATCCAGACATTATGGCCATTTGATGAAGTTTGGGATAACACTATGTTAGAGGTGGTATGGTCAGTGTTCAGTCCACCCGTCCTCCTTGCCTTTGATTTTCATAGCTTCGGAAACATTTCAAGGTAGTCAGCTTATAAAATACTCAGAAAATTGTAAAAAAAAAAAAAAATATGAAGGCTGTGACTTTTTCTCATTATACCATCTACTGTGCTGATTCAGAGGCTCAGATAGATGCAAGAGAGGGGGTTGAGGCAGGGGAAAAATAGAGATAAAAAAGACGTTGATGTCAAGGGCTTTCTGACTTACATACTTCTAAATGAGGTGCAGGTCGCTGCCACATACTCTTTAGTCCTAGTAATTATAAAGCAGAAGCCATCTCACATCCTTTTTAACGCTTCTGACTAATTCTAACATCCTTCCTCCAATCTATTCTTTCTGATCCAAGCCCCAAATTTCTGATTATTCTGTCTAAGAAGCTTCTGGGAAGAAGAAGAACAACAACAAAGACCAACAAACAAAGCAAAATTATTTGTTGATGTGAAGTCTAACTTTAAAGTAAAAATGCTATTTAATATTTAAAAATCCACCCTTAGGAAATACTATGGTCACTTCCCAGGGCATCCCATGAGCAAATTGTGGAAGGTTGTGTAAGAGTTTTCTGGATTTGAGCTAAATCCCTCTGTCAGATGAAAGTTTCCTACATAATTACCAATATCTCAAGGATGACACATTGGTGTGGCAAGTCCTTGTGTACATGCGTTGCTTTTATTGGCTAATGAATAAAGAAACTGCTCTGAGCCTATAGCAGTGCAAGTAACATATGCTGCTTATGCTGTTTTAGGGAAATGCCTTAAAGAAGAGAGCATTTATCAAATCAACACTCATTATAGTTTGATTGATTATTTTAATTAGAAATACATTTTTCTTAGTACTGTGATAAATGTGGTTTTATCATTTAAATATCAATAAGACTAAGAGAGTTAAAATGGGCACAGAGATTTAATAGACCAAGGGTCACGTTGTCTGTATATATACATATATGTGTGTGTGTGTGTGTGTGTGTGTGTGTGGTACGTGCATGCGTGTGTGCTTGTATATTGGTGTGTTTAGTCCAGACATCTACCTCTTTCCACCTTACCTCTTGAGACAGAGTTTCTATCTGATCCTAGAGTTTATTGATCAGGAAAGACTAGGGATGACCTTACTCTGCCACCCCAGTACCGTGTATTGTGTGCATGTGCCACTACACTCGGGTTTGTGTGTGTGTGGTTGAGGATCTAAACTTCAGGTTGGCTGGCCAGGTGCTTTGCCTCCAGAGCTATTTCCCCAGCCCAAGAACTTGTTGGCTAATCTGTTAATGAAGAAGATCCTTTCAGAAGGTTTCAGGAATTTTGTGTTATTTTCATCTCTCTTCTATACATTGCAAAGTGTGTCATTAAAGATTAATGATTCCACTTGGGTTCTTTGTTGAGTCCACCTTCAGGTATACAAATAAGTTAATATAGGACTGATTTTATCAGCAGGCCTTTCCCTATCCATCTTTCCCGAATGAATTTTTTGGCAAAAAAAAAAAAAAACAAAAAAAAAACAAAAAAAACAGTTGTACAGTTGTATTTATTCGAGACTTGAGTTGTCTACATGCCTTTCCTTCTGATTAAGCACAGCAGTGAGATAATACCATGTTTACGGTTTAGCACAGAACGGCTGCCCATGAGATCCAACCATCTCTCCCTGTATGGAAGGCAAGAGTACAATGTGAGCTGCACCTCCTTAGCCCACTTCCCTGGGATGCTGACTTTGTCCCACAATGCTGCTTTGCAATCTTCCTAGTAAATATTTCTTTTTAAAGAATAGGATACTATCTACTTCCTGATGTGACCTCCGTCTTGCCTTCAGTTACAAAAGACAGAGGGAAGCCTTCCACGGTTAACATGCAGGCAAAATGACCGAACTCTTTTTTTTTTTTTTTTAAAGTTGGACAGTCTCAAGTTCAAATCCCTCTTGCATCAATTACTGTGTCTATGATATAAGCACATTATGTAATGACCATGTGTCTCAGTCTCCTCACCTGAAAAATAAAACTACCCTCCTGATGCTCTTAAAACCGTGAGTGTATCAGTGATTTTGAAGTATATCTGTGGTCATCAAAATAATGAACTCTTTTCAAAATTATGAGTTAAAAAGCATTTGCTAGAAAATCAAAGTAAAATATGCTCTAGGTATAAATATTTGCCCAAGAGTTCAGGAATTCTACTTGGGAATTGTCACCTTTGAAAGACTGGCTTTTCTCTGTGAAATTGTAACAACAAAGTATGACCTAAGATAAAAGGTATGTGATTTTCAGGGTATGAAAACCCTAGGTTAGCTCATGTGCTGAAAACTTGTCCACTCTCCAGGAGCTCAGTCCTTCGGTCATTGGGTATAGGAGCAAATAATACATCTTAATTGACATGCTCGGAATAAACATCAAAGTGTCTTAAGGAAAAGATATCCCTAGAATATATCTTCAAACTGAGTTTCAAATCTCACAAGTCAAAATTCAAAGTTGCATTGAGTGATTGGATGAATGGATCCCTACCATCCTTTCCTTGAGTTCGGTTTTGAAGAATAAGGCGATGCAATGGAAAGGGACACGTGCTTCATGCCAACTCTTGCATGTTACACAGCAGCTATCTGTGTAAGTTCTCGTCTCTGTCTGCAGTAACCTCGCTGTCATTCCAGTTTAAATAAAAGCCATGGCTAATTACCAAAACTCCATGAGATATTTTTCCTTTTACTAATATTAACACAAATATTAAATTTTATGGGTAAGACTGGAAGGTTGGGGGAGACTAGGGTCACTGAGGATGCTTCATGTGTGAGTGTTGCTATTTTGAATCTGTCCAATAACTGGCCCATGGCATCCACATTATCAAATCGTGCAGGTATGGACGTATGCAGTGCCCTGAGTGTCTGATCCTAGGTATTTCCTCTCCTTTTTTTCATTAATTTAGTTAGAGGTTTACCATTTTTAAATCATTTCTCACAGACCCTATTTTGGGTTTCATGGATTTCCCAATGTGTTTCCTGTTTTCAGCTCTGTGATTCCTGCTCTGATCATGGCCACATTGGTTGAGCTTCAGTTATTAGTCTCTAGATTCAATTTTATAAGTTTTGATTTTAAATTATATTGTAATAGATGGACTAACTGGCAGCAATTAGCAATCACTATTTATAATCTTATTTATACAATATTATGAGGTTGGTATGTTAACATCCATCATAGTCTTTGCAGGCACACAGTTTTTCTTAGTTCCAGAGGCTGCAAGTCCAAGCTCAGGATGCTGGCAGATCTGTGCCTTAGACGGGTCATTTCCTCGTTTATATTCTTGCCCCACTCTTATATGGTGGATGGCTCAAATGATGCTCATGGGTGCTCTCTGGGGACACATTTTCCATTCCTGAAGGTTGCACTACAATTGCTTTCCAGTAATCTTTCAAACATTGTCATCCTGGAGTCTCGATTTCAATACGTGGATTTGTGGAAGAAATGGACATTCATCTAGGATTTTCTGAAAATTGATTTGAAATGCAGCATTGTGGCTATTAAAATTTATTCTTCATAAAATAGTAACATCTAGAAATCTGATTGATAACTCGTAGTAAACATACTTTATCCTCAAATTCTGCTTTGTATAATTTTCAAGTGTCCCTCTCCACCTGCATCTCTTTGTGTGTGGATAAGGTCCCAGATACTGGGGAGTGACTGCACAACCCTGCAGGTGGATGGCAAATCTTCCTGAAAGTCACCAGCAAGACTCCTACTGGCTGTTATTTAGTTTTTTTTTTTTTAGATAATTTGATGACTTCAGACACAGCATAAGTATCTGTTTCCCAGAAATAGTCCTCCAAGATTTTGTAAGATTAATATTGAGGCCTATGTCACTGCTACCAACAGTCCATAGTAATTTTCCTTAATATGAAGTCAGTAAAAAGTCTATGACCAACACCTGCCCTCAGCTGCCTCCAGGGATGGCAGACGCCTCCTGACAGAAGCATTTTGAGCTCCTGTGGGGAAGTGATTATATAATTCTTAGAATAAATAACTCTTTTGAACCCTCCAGAAGTGGGTTGAGCTGGCAAATCCCCAAACCACCTTGAAGCTGAGTCAACCTTGAAGGGGGGTGGCTGATTTTTAATCAAGCCCTGAATCAACTCTTCTACAGAGACAAAAATGTATATATGAGTATCTGTACAGATTGACAGCTACTTGTAGATAGAAATCAAGTTGCTTTTTGAAGAGTCACCAATATTTACACCCTCTCTCAGTCAGCACTATTGTGGAAGGCACTTCTGAAAGTACCGGGTGCTTGCAAAAAACAGTGACTTCAAGGTATCTACATGCACGAATTCTTCCCCCTCTAGTCCAGTTTGAGGAAGAGGAGGACTGAGTTATAGTTCATGAGTCAGTTTCTTAATTCTGATTTTTCTATGAAAAGTATTTTGTTGTGTTTTGATCACAAAAAATCACACCACTAATGCACACATACATATTTGAGTGTTTGTATATTTTGTATAATGATGTACGTAATGCCAGACACTTGTAACTTACACAGATCTTAGTAACATTATTGCTATTTATGTTAAATGCATAAATAAGCCTTAAAGGTCAAGTGAGTCTAGCTTCAGGCAATTAACTGCAACAGGTATCTGGTGATTGTATTTGCCCCAGCCGAACAAGTAGAACCAACAGTCTCTTAAATAACATAATTGCAAAAGGAAGAAACTTTGACCCTCTCAGGCTGTAGAAATAAGCGATGCTACTTTTGAACTTCTACAGTGCTTCAGGGCCTCTGTTTAGAAACACCAGCCTTCTGAGACCTCTAGGCCCCATCCAGCATGCAAAAATAATTAAACCTCTGCAGATTCTAGGTGAGGAAATTGAGTTTCCAAAAAGTTAATGATACTTGCCGAGAGAGAGAGAGAGAGAGAGAGAGAGAGAGAGAGAGAGAGAGAGAGAAAGAGTGAGAGAGAGAGAGAGAGAGAGAGAGAAAGAGTGAGAGAATTAGTTGGAGAAAACTGAATCCCAGCACTGTACTGTCCCAAAGCCTGAGCTTTTCTGGTTCTCACCACAGCCCCAGGGAATCAGAAGAGAGGGTGCTTAGAATTAGCGTGTTCTCTCACCAAGCAAGGAGGAGGCCTGCTTTCTAAGCTAATGCTGACATCGCTGAAGAAAACACGTGGAGGCAGCTGACTGAACCAAAATGACGTTAGAGCTTGGGTTGAAGAGGGGTAGTCATAGGAAAGATGGTGAGAAGAGGAGATGCTCATCCAGTGTGCTGGACAGCACAACCCTCATGTCAGGTGAAAGTGTATTTCTCAGCCCCATCTTCAGCATCCCAAGCCTGCACTTTTCCCAGCCACTTTTGCTCAGCTGTCTCTGGCTTCCTGCTAGATGCTGACTACAATTAGGCTTAGGATCACACTTTTCTTTCTTCTAGGTTTCTTTTCCCTCTGTCGGAGAAACATGGGAGAAAGAAAAGGAACTAGATATCCAGACAGGGCTTTGGCAGTGGGTTTTGTAGAAAGTGCTCCTCTGAGTGGCATCCCCAGCTACATCCTTGTTTCCATGTCCTGAATCTGAAACCCATGAACTCTGTGGCAACACCTACCACCAAATAGCAAGATTACCATCAGTGTTTACTTCAACCCAGATCTCCATACTATAGACCATTTTGTGCATTGGAACAGCTCCTCATTTTCTCTGTCTTCCCAGTCCTAGGTACCTAGAAAGAGGCTGTATAAAGACCATGTCACTGATGAGAATGAGAACCACCATCCATCAGTATGAGCTAAAGAATGACTATTCCCAGAGCCCTATCTCCAACAGAAACATATACCCTCAGAGGACACCAGGGCAAGTCTCCAGCACGTGGCTATAAATCATTTCATCTCTACCCACATGGCTTCAGCATCAAGACAAATGTTCTTTCTCACCAGATGCACAGTGTGGATCAGAATTCCATTCTCAGATGTTTCCTGACTTTAATTAATCTTCAGAAGAACCACTGACAATCCAGCAAGCAAGGGAATTATCCATGTGTTTCCATAATCGTGTGTGCAATGCCAAGTCACACACCAACCCTTCTACCATATTCTTCAGGGCATCATAATGAGGAGGGCTCCTCTAGCCAGCAGCTGCCAGGGATATTACTGTTTGGACAGAACCCAATTATGGTGCATCCTTCTTAATTAATGTAATTATCAAAGGAATCTATAAAAATAGGGCTCTAATTAATTGTATCCAATTAAGATTTAAAATTATAAATCCAGTGATTATAATTTCATGTATTAGGTGTGATATTGCAATTCATGAGAAATACTTCTGCAGGAGACAAATGGCAATTTGATATTTTCATCAGCAGAAAGAAATATTTTAAACTTATGGATATTAAATTAGGTCTTAAAGATTATGGCTGACAAATGAAGGTCACTGATCCTGAAACCTCAGCATCATACATATGACAATTATTTACAAATATGTAAATATATAATGCATGCATATCTAAATATGAAAATATAAATATGCTCTTATATTTAACCTATTGAACTTCAAGTTTAATTCTGAAAATGGTTTCTCCTTCAAAACATGTAAAGGGCAAAGAGAAAAAAAAGCATTGTGAGACTTACAGATGGGAAAAGAAAGAGGTAGCGGGGACTTAAAGCAAGCATACTGTAGGGAGGCACCGAAACATTTTATTCTCATACACTGAAGAAAAAAATGGTGAAGTTTTCCCTTCTGTCTCTGGTTCCCAGCAGATCTTTTGCTAGGCTTCAGTTCACACCAATAAGCCCAGAGAGGGAAAATGTAATAAAAATTAGATGTTCTCATCTTCAGGAGCATTGTGGATTTTCTCAACTTATATAACAAGCTAACAAAGTTCACGTACAAGAGTAGCATAAGATAAATTCTGCAAGGCAGACCCTGGGACATTCATAACTTAGCCCACTGCGATTCCACACACTTCTACTGGCATCACAAGAAAGACCAGTGATATTTCCCCAGACGGATAGAAGGTACCTTATGCAAGAAAGTGGGGTGCTTTCTCTCTGATGTCAAAATGTTGGGCAGGAGCCACTGTAATTCATTTTCATAAATGTCCTAAAGGCTATTTAGCTCCTTGTGTCTAATAAGGTCATGCTAAATTAGGGCTTACAGATTGTAGCTGCCAAATGAAGGGCATGGGATCAAAAAAGCTAACCATCACACATATGAAAATATATATATAATACAATAAGCATACACAAATAT
The DNA here is from genome assembly GCF_950005125.1 of Chionomys nivalis. Taxonomy (NCBI): domain Eukaryota; kingdom Metazoa; phylum Chordata; class Mammalia; order Rodentia; family Cricetidae; genus Chionomys; species Chionomys nivalis. Next base: position 51,713,890 of record NC_080105.1, on the reverse strand, counting down.
TTATGTGTTATTTACATTTATATTTAATGCATATCCACACATAAAAGAATATGCGACACAAATACTGATATTTATTACCATACCCACTCACACCGTAGTAGCAGAGTTCTCGCCATGCATTTATTATATTTGGGAAAACTCTTAAACATTTACATGTAGACTAACAACCACAGATTCTGATACACATGTAGACACCAAAGTGTATGCACTGAGACATCGAATCTAGGAGAAAGAGCATGTCTGCATGCTATCTTCCTTGCTCATGCCTAGTCCCAGCATGTGTTTTCTTCCTAGAGTTTCTGTGAACCAGCACACACAGAGGAGACAGCACCAAGGTTTCCTGGGCAGTCTGGAGCAGAAGGTGAAGCAGAAAGCAGGGATTATGACTGCATCAATTTAACTCTCAATTATGAGCTCCCATGTCTCCTGAGCAGACCCAAGGGAGGGGAGAATTAAAGCCTTGGACTGTGGGCCTGGGAAGATGACGGAGCCTCACACAGTCTCTCTAGGTCTGGAGACAGACATCCGTTTGGATATGACTGGCAGAGGCTCAGGCTTTCAACAGAGACACTTGATGCATAGAAGACGTGGCACTGTGGCCACATGGAGACCCATCTGTCACAGTGGCATCCTGCCGATTTCAAAGTTGCTTGAATCTTTCCAGCAAATTCTAGGTACCATGCAGGAGTGGATCATCTCAGGGAGTCAGGGTAGAACCCCAAGTGTCATCTCTTTCATGGGAAAAAAAAAATCCATGTTCCCATCCCCCAGCCCTCCCCCCAGTGTCTTGAACGAAGCACACCTGTGGCCACTTGTGTACGGAATGAGCTCTATTTGCCCTGGAAAGGCGAAGGCAGAACTTCAAAGGATATCCCGATGCCAAAAAGACAGGTGGTGTTCAGCAGGCATCTGATGAAGTCAGGAAGATAACTCAGGGCATAAAAATGTTTTTATAAAAGAAAGTAGAGTACGCTCCACAGGAACACTTTGAGGGCAGTCTGTCTATGGCCACAATTATGGAGCTAAATCGAATGTTAGCACATTTTGGTTGCAAGAACATGGGCTAATTCTGAATTAAGGACTTGTTCTCAGCATCAGCAGATATTGCTGGCAGTGCTCAGGGGTGACATAAAAATAAGACCCAATGTTTTGTAAAGCTTGTCCTGGTGACTTGACTGCATGCACTGGAATGCTGAGTGCAGTGTCCAGTCTTCAAGGCAACTGTGTGCCCGTGAAGACGATTTTGTGCCATGGCCGAGTGTGTGCTCCTCCTGCATTTGCATTGAAATCTGAAAGCTGAAGGCAGTTGTCTAGGAATAGAAAATGTACATGCGCCCTTCAACTTTCATAATTTCATTTTCCCTAACAGCTGACTTCAGTCCCGTTGTGTATATAGGCCACAATTCCTTGACTCCTTCTTCTGTTGGCGCACATCTAGGTCGGTGCCATTTCCTCGTGATTAGGAACAGCGTAGCAAGGAACAGTGCTGGTGAGTGTCTCAGTGGAGGGGCACAGAGAGGGGAAGCAGTCTCAGAAGGACCCGTGTCACAATTTTCTCTCATCTTGGGATCCTAACCTTTAACATGTGTATATGGTATTAAGAAGGGCTGTAGTGGACAGAGGTCACCCACGACATGACAGTGTAAGGGAGCCTGCTGGAGAGAAAGCAGGGTGGGCAGAGGGCTGTGGAATAGCAGGAAGAAAAACAACAAAAGGAAATATGCCTTAAAATATTCCATAAAGAAGCCTAATTCTTTGTAAGGTAATTATTATTTTTTTTAACACGTGGCAATCAACACTTGCCTTCATAGTGGAACAGTTCAGGGACTGGAAAAGATAAACAGAGTTTCCTGCCGTGAAACTCCTCAGTAATAACCCCACTGCAAATACTGTGCCTCAAAAGTCTGACGATTGTCTTTGAGGGTGATTGTATTTAATCGAGTCTTCTATGCTCCTATGGCTGTAGGGACACTATGGGAAAGGTTAGGCTCTCCTGAATCTGAAGGAAACACTAAACTCTATGACAGTGGTTCCCAACCTCCTCAATTCTTAGACCCTTTAATTCAGTTCCTCATGTTGTGACCCCCAACCATAAAATTATTTCCTGATACTTTATAACTGTAATTTTGCTGCTGTTATGAATCGTAACTTAAATGTCCGATATGTGAGCATTGCGAAAGAGTCGTTCGGTCGACTTTCCCAAAGGGTCACAAGACCCACAGTTTGAGAACCACCACTCTAGACTAATATTGAAGGTGGGTCATAGACTTTCCAGCACTGTGAGGGCATTGTACTCCGAAGGAATACATTCTTCTGCGGCTGTCAACAGCACACCCCCCAACTATACAGTGTCTTCTCTCTAGCGCTGGTACTATAGTTGCATGCTGCCATTCTTGGCTTTTTCCAGTGCTGGGAATCCAGGCTCAGGCAGGTCCTTACGCTTGCATAGCAAGCACTTTATTGTCTTCGCCAACTTCCCAGTCCTCTACTGCATCCTATCAATAATAAGCTCAGTAAAGGAATCTAAAGCAAATAATAACTCAGAACCTGTTGAACTCAATGACGGCCACTCACGAGGCAGGTGGTGACACATACCTGCACTATTTGTAAGATAGGACAGGGTTTTTCCTGACAGTTTATAAGGATGAAGCACAACCTTTTAGATCACTCAAAGTATTTATCTCTTTCTCTAATATGTCTGTTACAGATAATTCTTCTCACGGTTGTTTCAAATAACTTCACCAAGTGATAGATTTTGTAATCTATCTTGTAATCTTCACAGGGCAAAGCTGGAATGTTGACAATTAAGTCTCAAGGACGGCATGAAATGCACATTGGCAAGTCTAGCTTACATATCTTGAACATATACTTATGTCCTAAACTCAAGTCTGAGAAAATTACATTTCCAAATAGAACTACCACTCTTTATGAGATCATTTTACCTAGCGGTCATGGATAGAGTTACTTACAACTCTCTCTTAGAAGCTGTGTTTGTGGCTGAGGCTTAGCAGCTTCCAACTTCCAAGCAATATATACAGTTTCATTACATGAGTATATAAAGGTTTCTGGGACTGGCCAAAATAAATGCACTGACTGTTCTTAGCTACAGTGTAGTACACAGTGACCTATTATGCAGAAATACTGGGAAAACCTAAATTACACCCTAAGATCTATTTCAGTCTTCCAAAACTACCTCAAAAGCTATGCTTATTTTGCTTGAATGTGCTGTAGAATGTGATTTTGTAGAATTTTTATCTTCTTTAAGCCAGGTGCAGCATGAGAACCTAGACTTTTTCTAGGCTTTCTACACGGCTGCCAAACACCACCAAGGACCCTCCAGGAAGAGATTCTCATCAATATAGCAGCAGCTTGAGCTGTTAGCTGACCAAGTCTTCCTTGTAGCTAGTTTCCTTTCCTTTGATGCTCATCTTATTCCAAATACTCATGTGTGGGGAACAACTGGTTTCTGTAGCCAAGATAGAGTCACATCCATAACTCTCCCCACCTTTGCCCAAAGTTAAATGCAGAACTTCTATGCAGGCAGGATGGTAAGAGGTTTGACATTTGGGAGGATATTAGAAATTGAGTTAAGAGTATCAGCCCTGCTGACACGGAGTTGGGGATCAGTGTTTCAAAATTCTTGCATAGACCTTAACTGTGGATAGAAATTCTTTACATTGTTTTTCCTTCTCCTCCTCCTCTTCCTCCTCTTCCTCTTCCTCCTCCTACTCATCATCATCCTCTTCCTCCCCATTCTCTTCCTTGCCTTCTTCCTCTTCCCCTTTCTCCTCCTCTTCCTCTTTCTCTTTCTCCTCATCCCATTCCTCTCAGTCCACTACCACCCCTCTTCCTCCTGTTTAGCAATACACTATTTTAACTGATGGCTTGCACTGCATATTTTCATCTTGCAGTACACAACCTTGTGATTTAAAAGCATATGCACTTTGAAAAATGAACAAACACATCCTATTAACACATGCACTGCCTTATGTAATTAGTACAAAAAGGATTGATAGTTAGAAAGAAGCCTCTTTAGGTTTCATTGTGGACAGGATAAGGCTGTGAACTGTGAGTTTTCATCTTCCCGTTAAGCACAAATATCAAAGAAAAGCTTCACAAGACCACCAATGATTAGGGTTCAGACCATTATAGGAGCCCAGGTGGAGCCCTGGGGGAGAAGCCATTCTGTAGCTCTAAGGCTTTGTGCTCTGAAACTGTAAGAAAGATGACAGAAACTACAGCAGGGGGCTTTTTGCAGTAGTCAATTGGATGGGGCAAACTGTGCCTAACATGAACCCTGTCACATACACACTTTTACTGTGAAGGGGTGCCTCAGGTTTGGAACTCCAGCAGCTGGCAAGTCACATTGAATTTTGAAAACAATAATAATTACAGAGAGGTTTACAATACAATTTCTTTCTTTCTCCTTCTGCATCACAGTTCGCTTGAAACTGACATCACTATCAGAGGAGGGGATGGGAGCCACTTTTGCCCTGGGGCTTCTGAGCTGAGCTAGTAGTCAGTACATTGCAGGGAAATGGTTTGGGCACTTTCTACGCTGGGCAGGGATTTGACATACTCTGTTAGTGCAAATATGGGGCATAATTTCTTTTCTGATTTACATGTTTTATTTATCTTTATACGACTAAGATAATTGCAAACACTTTATAAAGTAATTTAATCAAAATTTCTCATCTCATAAAAACTCTTTACAATCTTATGTAAACAGAGCTTTCCTATTTAAAATTTGATAAGTTTCCATGCCATTTTTGTTAGCGATCAATCTATATGAGTTTTGAATAAATTATTTCTCATCAAACATGTTAAATGGAAAATCCCTATAGAACTAACATAAATGGAATGCTAGCTGAGACTCACTCAAGCCTTTTCCACCATGTTCACTAGGTATCATTTCATATTTTAGGATTTGTATCTAGGTATGTTACACATATGTTTATGTGCACTTGAGGGAACTCATGAGAACATGTGGAATTCAGAGGTCAGTGTCCTCGGGTGTCTGTCTCTTCTAGCCTCAGCCATGCATGTGGGAAGGCTGTTCATTGGGCTCCTGGTGTCGACTCCTCTCAGCTTCCTAAGTGCTGGGATCACAGGTGCGGGTCTCCACCCCAGGCTTTATAGTGAGTGTTGGGAATATGATCTCAAGTTCTCAAACATGTGTGGCAAGCATTTTATCAACTGTACCATCTTCCCAACATCAGAATTTTCAAAGACAACGAATGAAGATAATTTCTCCCATGTTTTCATGCACAGCAACAGACAGTGGAGAAAAGAACCCAGATCTTCTCTGAACACCTCACCCACTCTGCATCATGGAACTTGATGATCTTTTACACCAATTGCACTGTGAATGTTGAGCAAATCATTTCAACGTGTTTCTGGGACAAATGATATGAGTTCAGAGAAAAATAAATACACATGATCACTGACGACTTGAGATGTGTGACTCTTTGTGATTTGATTTGTACTTGTGCCAATGGTTCACATCAAAGCAGACTTGAATTTCCAGATGTGAGCGTATTCTGTACAACTTGGTCAGGTGTGGTCATAATTATAAGGCTTCTGTTTAGAGGATGTTTCATTTGTAGCCAAATCAAAACTTAGCGAGAGTAATAAATACTTAAGATACATTGTTCTGGGCTGCAGATGCATCTCAGTTGGGAAATTGCTTGCCTATGGTGCAGGAAGCCTCGGTCTTGATATCCAACACCACATAAAACAGGCATGGAAGTATGTGCCTGTCATCCTGGCACTTGGAAGGTAGAATAGGAAGACCAGGAGCTCAGGATTATCCTTGGCTCTATACACACACACACACACACACACACACACACACACGATAGATGATAGATAAATAGATACAAAAAATAATACATATACATACACATATGTAAATGTACATATTTTATGAAAATTAATTTTAATAATTTAAAATCAACAATGCCATTGTAATCAGTGACTTCTAGTATTGTACTCTTTCTGACATTCTCTATATGGGAAAGTAAGTCCTGTTACATCCAATATATAAAATATACAAAATATTTATATACTTTATTTCTCTACTTTTATGCACGACAGCCAAAGGTTCCTATTTGTGTTCCAGTACACTTTTGGCTGTTTGCTCTTTCCAGATGAGACCTCAGAAGCACAAAATGGAAAGATCATATACAACTAAATGATCAAACAAACAAAGAAGCAAATGCATCTTTTGGAAGAGAACTTTGGCTTATGAATTTTTCTTAAGTGATGCTTTATGACATTAGTGCTGATATTCATGAGACCATCACATCATAACTCGAAAAGACAAATGAATAAACAAATGTGTCAGATGTAAACATGAATGTTTTATGGTCGTGAGTACAGGGGTAATAAAACACCCATCATTCCCTGTAATATCCTTCCCTCTGACCCTGTCGAAAGTGCTTTACCTCTTCTATATTTTCCCTATTTGCAAAATCTGCACGTTTGACTCTGCAGTTCTCTCTCCTTAATGTCACAGCCACATCTCCTAGGAACTTAGGAATCTCAACACTGCATATAGCAGTCGATGCATCAACTCTAGTCACCTTCTTCATTTTTTGTTAAATGTTTTACTTTGGTAAAGAAGCAATAGCAGGGCTATAGAGATGGATGACTCAGTGGTTGGCGTGCTTGCTACTCTTGCAGGGGACTCAAGAGTTCAATTTTCCACAGCCTAGTTAGGACAATCACAACCACCTCTAACTCTAAATCTAGGACTTGGGGACCACATACATTTCTTTTGGCCTCTCTAAGCACTGTACATGTCCACAAGGTAAATACACACACACACACACACACACACATATAAATAATAAAATAAAATAAAACAAAATAAAAGGAAGTGGTGGGGATGTTAGAGGAAAACATCAAAATGTAACATTAAAGGAATGTATATGCCCCTAAATTATTAAATCCCTTGTGAATTCATGTATCTGGTAGGCTTCTGATTTCTCTTCCATTAGCACCAACAACCAATAGAGATTTTGCAACCTATATTGAGCCTTGTTTTATCCCCAATGTATTTATCCTCCATCTGTGCTGTCTGCTACCTACTGGCCTATGTTTTTCCTAAGTGTTTCTCTCTAGAAAGGTCTACAATTCTACTTAAATAATTTTTCACCAGCAGATTTCAAGCTTTCTCCGTTTATGACTTAGTAATAAATATTTACTTCAGTTGACTTATAAACCATTCACTTAGACCCACACCAGGCTTGAAAACAAAAGAAATAGTTACAGGACATACTTTTTTCTTCCTATGGTACCAAGGACTACACATCCTATCCCTAATTATGCCCTTTGATGAAGCCCCAAAGAACTGTACCAGTTGTTTAAATTCAGTACTTAGTGAACATGAGGACAGGGAGGGGGTGTCAGCAGCCTTTCATATAGAATGATCATGTGGGCCTCAATATCGAAGTTACTGGGATCAAGTCTACTTAGATATCCACACATCTGAGAGGATAGTCCATAGCCCAAATATCAACTTAACCATTGAGGACTAGGGGTGTTATATAGAGCTGCTCTTTAGAAAATGACCCTGAGTCTGCATTAGGCTGTCCTGGGTTGGAAGAAGCAACAGGCAAGGCCCACTCCTCGTTTAGCCAGGAAATGAGCCATGGGGACGGGGGCCAAGGGCATGAAATCAAAATTACAAATAGAGACAGGTGAGGCATGTGGCGGACAGCTAGCTGTCACTTGTCCCCTTTAACATCCTAAATGCCATGACTTCCTACGTGATTCTTGCTTTCATCAGGTTACCGGCAAATCCTGTGACTTCTAACGTCAGGATAGGCTGAGTTTTCCCTGAAGCCCCAGCCTTTTTCAGTCTACCACATTCCCACCCAAACAAAAACTCTCCTGGATAGTACCTAGTTAACATCCATAGCGATGCCTTCAAATGCTAGAACATCCCTAGCCAAACTCTAGGGAAGAAGTAGCATTCCTTCAACTGAGCAAATACTCTGCTCCCCACAACCCCACGTGACTTGTCAGAAATATTTCCCAAAGGTCTTAAGTCGAAGGCGTAACCTGTCCTATAACTAAGTAATAGAATTTCCAGTAGTAAGGACATTGGGGGTGCAGCCCTGAAGGGGACCCTCAGACTATGAATTCTGCCTTGCTCTTGTCCTTTCTCTCTCCTTCTTGGCCATCATGAGACAAGCCTCCTTGCTTTCACGTGATCCCTTCTAAGATGTTCTGCCTCTATGCAGACCTGAAATAACCATGGACTGACATATAAGATACTGTGAGTCAAAGTCATTCTTTCTCATCTGCCACAGGGATGGGCAGCTGCCGACCTTCTCTGAACTCCATTCCTGGGATCCATCCCTCAGTTCTCTCTGCAGTGTCTCCATAGCTGTAGCGCAGCCCCGGACCTGCAGCGTCCATCTCACAGCTTCTGCCGTCTGTAAAGCCTAGATGTTTTCCTCCAGGAGGCCAGCAGACCTCCCACTCCTTAACTCCCAGGGTCTCAAGTCAAAAGAAAAAAGAAGAACTCTCTGCACAGGAAATTTTATCTGTTCACCCATACATACACTTCATACCAGCTTCATGGACTTCCATGATCATTAATTCCAGTGGTTCTCCACCTTCCTTAATGCTGAGACCCTTTAATACAGCTCCTCATGTCGTGGTGACCCCCAATCACAACATTATTTCATGAGCAACCAAATTCAGTTATCAATTCATAACTTTAATTTTGCTACTGTTATGAATAGCAATGTAAATATCTGATATGTGACCCCAGTGGGGTCGTGACCCACAAGTTGAGAACCACTGATTTACTCACTAGGCCTTTTTTCCTAAGAGAAAGGAATCTATTTCTGTCATGCAAGCATCTCTGATTACTAGAATTGTCGCACAGCAGGGCCTCGGAAACATTTGTTTAATAAAAATGTAAACTTGAACAAACTCCATGAGATACAAACTCTAACATGGAGGAAAGGGTCCGTGAAGTTAAACCTGACATCCTTCTAATTTATGAGTTTACTTTGCACAGCTGTGCAGAAACTCCGAGCCACTGCAGTGGAGTGGGCTGCTAAGTGTGCCAACAGCTCACACCAGAACACATTCTAGCTGGCTTAATATGCCCTGCTATGATTGGCAAGGAGGGGAATACAATTACATTTATCACCTGTCTTCCCAAGGACTATCTCCTGCCAAACTCCGAATATTAATATGCGCTACCCCAGGTATCACTTTTGAGTTCATTTATATTGTAGAGACTAGCAGCTAATTTTCAATCTTAAATAAAAGAGGGTTAGTGGGCTGTGATAGACTGTGTGACTATACATGTGGAGAATAGAAATTTAGACAGCAAATTTTCTATTTGTCTTATTAACATTGCATCCAGAGGAGGCAGCTTCATCTCTTTTACACTTTCCTTTTCTACCACTGAATACAGTGTACAGCATTACACTGACCTGCAACGCTACAGATACTAATGGGATCTGAGCTGAAATTTAAAAAAAGAAAAAAAAAAAAAAAGACCACAGCAAGAGTATATCTTTGCTTTTGATGGGAGGCCATACAGAAATGAATTCACAGCTAAGCACGCCAGGCATAAGTGGTCCATTCACAATGGGTTTGAGCTCAGTACTTACACAAGCACAAGGATTTACTATTGGAGTAGTATGATTGACTATCGCGTGTTAGTATTTGCTTTTATGTTAAATGTAGTAAAGTTATTTGGGGTAGAGGCAGAAGGCTGACATACAGTTCACTTCCTTCTCTGAAATAGTGCTTCTGCCTTCAGTTTTAAACAGGCTTGTGGTAGAAATGCTTCTGATAGGGGATGCAGTTCTTCTGCCCCTTGTTGTGGGGAGTAAATCTGTCATTCCTTTGATGGTAGGCACAGCTTATACTTCACCTTAAGCCAACACCATATCAGGGAACCCGACAATATTATTGCTCATTGGTGTACTTCTTTGCCAACGTCAAGTTCACAGCCTGATTCTCCATTTAGCCCTGGTGGAGGCTCACTCTGCTAAATGGCACGGAATGACAATTCATCCTACTGGGAGCCATGGCCAAAGGGAACTGCCTAGCAGGCTGACTTCACCAGAAAAACAGACAATCATTTTAGTGGTTTCATTATGAGCTAGATTTATTATGCAAGATGAAAACAACATTTCTCCCCATCTTGTCTCTCTTAGAGAAAAAAATTCAACGCATGTTCCGGTCTGTAAGACCATTTAAAGTAATTGCAGATAATGTACAGTATTAAGCTGCTCCCAGCATGTTCTGATAACAGGATGGGTAGAACATGGTCATCCTATGAGGTAAGAGGAGGCTCAGAATCCCATACACAGATTTCACCTTGCTAAATGGTTTAGGACGTGGTATCGTTTTTTTGTTGATTTCCAGCCCTAGTTTACTGGTCGAACATAGGCAGATATTTTCCATAAATGTCCTTTGGACACTAGATTGCTTGTGGAACAAATATTTACAAACCGTGTGCCTGTCACACAAATCCAATGTAAAAATTAAAGGCTACAGAGCTGGAGAGATGTCTCGGTGGTTGCGAGTGCTTGCTACTCCTGAGAAAGGCCACAGTTTGGTTTTCAGCACGTATATTCGCAGCCCACAACTTCTTTTCAGTTACCAGGGATGAGATGTTGCCCTGACTTCTAGTCTCTGCAGACACCTACACTAGCATGGTATATACTAACACAGACACAAAGTAGAGACAAATCGTAAAACTATTAAAGACTACAACTCATTTGAGAAAATAATATCAATATTAGCGAATGAAATGAAAGTTGCTAAGATCTACACATTGTATATGAAATAATGGCAGGGCTGCGTTCAATAAAGTCAGTTTCTCCTCTTCAACCTGAGCACTGCTGCTCCCACACAGATGGGTTAGCCAATCGTGAGAGATCTTTGCTACTTTTAAAACTGTAAACTGAGTTTTCCCCCTTCTTTTCAGAGGCTTCTTAAATATAACTTGCCTCTTGTTAAAAGACTAGCTTTTATATAAAATTGTTTTTAAAAAGTAACATTTGGTATCAAGTAACTACCCACTTGGGCATATAAAAAGAAACATTTCAGGAACTGATTTCAGAGCAGAGAATATCCACGTGCTCAACTTGTTCCTTCTGGAGACTCATGACACAGGCTTCCAAAATCTCTTTGGCAGTTTGTCCTTAAAAATACTATCTCATTAGTGCCTCGTTCAATTAAAACAAAATATAAAAGAAAGGGCTTAGCAGGATTCTAATTGAAAATGGAATTCTCAGTTTACCATGTAGGAAATCTGGTATTTCCACATGTTGGCAAAGAACAGCATCACTTGTGAGGGTTAGCATGTCTTTATTGGCTTTCAGGATTCTGATCCCATTGACACCAGTGAGGGCTTTTAGATTTGGGCATAAACAGTTCACACGTCATCTTTAAAACAATGCAAGTTTTAAGTAATTTCAACCTCGAGTTGTAAACATCTATCAGAGGCATTCATCCTGTTCTCTGCAAGTTCTGATCCTTGCCTGCATGTCTTCTTGTCCCTAGGAAGCCAATACCGGTTTCAGCAAGCCACTGCCCAGGAGTCACATCCTTGACACGACTCTAGCAAAATGCAAGAACTGAAGATAGAGTTTACAGACCAAAGGAAAATCCCCCTGTGTGCTGATGAAGAAAAGAAATTCCTTTTCTTTCCTCGTGTACCCTAGGACGACAGCAGCTAACAGAGTTTTCTGAGATCTCAAGCAGTTTCTACCTTGTCTGGACAGTGTGGAAGGCTGTATGGCTTTCCCCCTTTACCTTCCTTCTTCCATCTCAAATTCTTTCCTCTCTTGCCAATTCTTTCCCCTCCTCCAGCACTCACTCACTCCTTCTCTTTTCCTATTTGCTCCCTCCCCTCCCCTCCCTCCTACTTCCTCTCCCATTTCTTCCTTTTATCCCCTCTCCCTCTCTCCCTCCCTCCCCTCTTTCCTTCCTTGTTCGCATACTCTGAGCTACATTTTCTCACTCTGCATGCTTGATGGCACTAGTAAGTTGGAGCAGAGCAGCAGCCTTCCCTGGGAAGAACAGTCTGCCCAGCTGTATCATGGTGGATTAATATGCTGTTTAAATATAGTATCCCCCCTTTTGGTAAATTGTCAGTATCTCTGCCTCCTCACCGCCTGTTCCTGTGGGAACAAAAAAAAAGTCATATTTTGGGTCTTTGTGTCAAGATAACGAAAATGAATTTTAAGACCAACAAAAAGAGGACTGTTAGCCCAGAAGGTGAGTAAATGCCAGCCCTCACTCTGAGCTTCAAGACAAGAAGGGAAATTCTTTTGGGAAGCTGCAGACCAGGTGGATGTGTGCGGGTCAGTCCTGCATCCCAAGGTGTGGATGAGTCCCTGTGAAAGAAAAGCAAGCATCCTAGGACACAGGAACTGGCAATGAGTCCCAGCCTTTCCCTTGCCTCTTTCCTCTGGGGACACCAAGGTGGAACAGGTCCAACATTACAGGGAATAAACTTCGCAGGTAGCATCCTCGTGACAAATTAGGGCAGAGAAAAGACTGTCTCAGATAGGGTTTTCCTAGGTTAGTATTGTAAATCATATAATGACCAGAATCCTGGCGCCTTTATTTTGTTCAAATGGCCAGCCGCCATAACAGATGCTTTTGGTCTTTATTCTAGGACTGTGGACTGTAGGTCTTGCTTCATTCTGTTGGCCTGATGACTGTGAATTACTAGGAGTAAGAAACTATAACAATTAACCTGAATCCAATAAATTAAACAGCAACACAGTATCTGTTTTACATTAGGTATCTAAATATGTATTGAATAAATGAATGGCTATAACTCTACATGGAAAAAAGTTTTATTTTATTTCAATATTTGAAGCAAATAAGGCTATAAGCCTCTTCTCATTGGCTCTGACATTCAAATATGTAAAGTCAATATTTCCACATGATATCTTCAATAAAATGAAAGAAGTAAGACTCACGGGTTTTCAAGTCTTGCTTAAATAAGATTGAAAAATGGACTGTAGGTAATTTAGTAGAAGACAATAAAAGCTGAGCTCTGCGATCAGGTAGAAAGACACACAGGAAAGGACACTGAGCAGTAAGTGCCATGCCCGGATTGACCAACAACATGGCCATGGGTGGAAAGAGGCACTGGGCTGAGGTGTCCTTTTCTTCTCCCTGGGGCGAGCCTTGGATATCAAATGGCTCCTGTAAGGGGCACTTATGCTGCCTTTGCAGGAACCCCAGGGATGAATCTGCAAAACCGTGAGAAACAGTGGAAACCCAAAGCACAATGCATTAGGGAGGAAGGTTCAATCAAAGGAGTGGTGGAGAGAAACTGAAATAATCATGAGCAGGCAGGAGAGGTAATTACAGTTACAAAGATCGCTCCTAGTCCTGGTTGTGTGGCTGACCCCAAGAGCCCAGCAGTCAGTGATGGAGATCCATTAGGGCTCCACGTGGTAGAGATCAACTACAGTGGACTCATTGACTTTACATCATCAGGTAGCCAGTTTTATCTGGTGTTTTTAATTATCAAACCAAATACATGGTAATGCAAATAAATAAATATGGACAGGAAAAAACCTAAAATAATGGATTAGTCTTCTCAAGGCTGATGAAATAGGCAACAGGAATGACATTGAAGAGGTGAAGACATGCTCAAATTAATAGAAAAATTCAAGTAATAAAGTAAATGAAAAAATTAGAATTTTTCTATAATCCCTAATCATTATAAACACTCAACTTGTATTCACCATCCTTAAGTACCAGGTATTTGTCATAACAATACTTTCCCACATCCATATTTGAATATTTAAATATTTTAAGTAGAATGTTTGTGGTAACAGTTTGAATTCCTTTAAATTCAGTAGGACTTTAGTCCTAGTTGTTTATTAGAGTTATTAACCTTAAGCTCTGGCTACTAAGTAAATTTATTTGGTTAAAAAAAAAACACAAATTCACATGAAGATGCAACAAGATTTTATTGCATTTGCTCAAAGTGCTTTCTTTTCTCACTTTATTAATAAAAGACTTATTTTAAACACAAAAGGAAAAATATGATGGCATTAGTCTAAGTTTGTTGTTCCTCATGTCACAGGGTCTTGGAGTTACCTCTCAATGTTATTTCAGCAGTTACAGCAATGTCTGGTTCTGATACATGGACTTTTCAATGAAAAACTGTACATGTTGCAGCAGTCCTATGACAGATTTTTTTTTTCTGTAAAGAGTAATAGTGGGGACAGAGGGCTTCCGATGAACTAAATAAAAATGTATGTGGCACAAAAGAAAGACAGATATGATGTTCACAACTGCACCAAATTCCTCCATGTATTGGCATGATCAAGAATAAGAAAAGAAACCACCCTATCTAGACAGTGGTAATGTCTGTGAAGGAAAAAGTAAATGAATAAAACACAGATATCTGCTCTCTTCTCAAAGACAACATTGATTCTTGGAAATGTGGACAGTGTCATAACTTCTCAACAGAGGCAAGAATGATATTGCCTAGTGGGAGATGCTCGTTCTGTAGTGCACGCACACGCACACACGCACACACGCGCACACACACACACACACACACTAATTAACTAAAGACCCAGAATGTGAATCAGGAGAAAACTTAGCCATGGCAGAAAGCCAGTACGAGTACTCGGCTCCTGTGCGCTGATTTCCCCTCCTTTTCAAAGGCTGACCGTCTCTCCTTCAGAGTCTGTGGTTTTATCTATCTCATCACACTCTTTTAAGTGCATTCTCTGGCATCTGTGATTCATTGTACCCAGATCTGTTTTTATTACAAAAATTCTCAAAATATTATTTGAACAAAAAAGTATAAATTTTCAAATAATTAAACTTTCATGGCTGTTAGTAGCAACAGATAATTTAGAATAATAATAGAAAAATAACACCCAAAGCACAGAATAACAAGAATGTCAGAGAAATGTAAAACCAAGAATTATTATTATTATTATTTTGGCTACTAATGGAGTTTTGCAAATATTGGACTATAAAAGAGTTTTGGTGGCTTTCAAGACAATTTTTGCTGGTATTTGGGGGTTGAGAGATTTGGGAGGATAGAAAAGAACAATATTCTCATGAATTATATATTTTAGAAACTCCACAATGTTTCCTTACACAATTATCCTAGCATCATAAAAAAAATTCTGTGAAACACTCCTATTTTCCAAGAGCAAATGAAACATGCAAAATGATTTTGCTTTCTGGTAAAACATATGAGTTTGAAAATGGTTTATTATGAAGATGCTTAGTGATTTACCATGTTGAATAAGACAGACATTCCTGATACTCAGAGGGAGTATTCCGGTGTGTGGGATGTGTGTGTGTGTGTGTGTGTGCAGGAGTGCGGACAGTTGTCTGCACATGAATACAGCTGCAACAAGGACTGGAGTCCAGGATCTCAGATTAATGCTAGTGGGGTTCAAAAGAATAGAAGACCAGCTTGGGAGATGAAACTAATAATGTGAATGTGTATGTATGTTGAGTGTGTGAGTGAATGTGTATGTGTGTATGTCTGTCTGTCTGTCTGTCTCAGTTTGTCTGTATGTCTAGGGCAGAGGTCAATGCTGGATATTTCTCTCAGTCTCTCTCAACTTATTTTGCCTAGACAGGCTCTCTCACTGAGCATGGAGATTGACATGAACATTGACAATTCCTCTAGAACAGTTGGCCAGTAGCTCCAGGGATCTGCCTGTCTCCGTCTCCCTCAAAAAGATTATAAACCCATGCACCACACCCATCTTTTACACAGGTGCTCAGGATCCCAACTTGGGTACTCATTCTTTTTCATAAGGACTTTAGTGGCTGTTACGTCTCCAGTCCCCAAAACATACTCTCCCAAGGGTATAAAACACTAATTCACTGTGGTTTTTGATTGGGTTAGAATAACATTTCACACACACATTGGCCACTCATATGCCTCCTTTGGATCAATATACATGAGTTTGACCATTTGAATTAGATTCTACTTTCTTGATACTGTGCTGTGATCTTCCTTACACACTTTGCTACGAATGTGTTCTAGTATAGTTTGTAAGTATTTTTTTTTCCTCGGGGGCTGCCTCTATGGCCTGTGGACTGGTTTCTTGGCCACATAGAAATTTCTTCATTTAATTCAACACCAGTTTCAACATCTGCCTTATTGTGCAAAGGGGTCCATTATGCACAGTTGGCGGGAAGCTTACATTGGAAGAGTCATTATCGAGTCAAATGGCAGTTCCCCAAGAAATTAAAAATAGAACCATCACGTTATCCTGGTGCTTCACTGCTGTGTACACAGCCACATGCATTGAAGGCCCTGACATTCACTGCAGCTCGTTGTTCATGGTACAGCAGGTGTGGAATCAGGCTACGAATCCATTCGTGGGAGGATTGCTAAAAATGCAGCAAATTTGCATAATGGAATACTAGTCAGTATTTAAAAAGAAAGAAAACTTGCAGTTTGTGCCAAAGTAGATTAACATGAAGGAAATTGGATTAAATGAAACAAACCAGGCATGGAAGGCAAATATTATGTCATCAGTGGGTGGATGTAATAACTGAACTCATAGAAGCAAGAAGACAGGTGATGGTTGAGCTTGGCTGGAAGGAAATGTCAAGACTTGGTCAAAAGAAACAAAGTTATAATTACCCAAGAAGAGTTAAGTTCTAATGTCTGTTGTGCTTCCTGGTGATTGTATGGGTAGGCACAGAAAATACATAGATTTTTAAGTGTTCTCCAAAGTGTTTAGAACCTGAGGAAATTGCCCTGTTAGTTGCTTAGTTGTCAATGAAAAATGATTGACTCATGAAAACTGAAAAATTTCAAAAGTTTCAGAGGATGTGTGACAGAGAGTTTGGGAAGCTGAACCCTGTGGCTGTGTATCAAGGTGGGGGCAGGTGGAAGCAAGGACACAGGAGAAAGGAGGCTCAAGGAGGGGATGCCCATCACAGAAACTCTTGGGTCCACGGTAAAGGATGAAGCTCAACCAAGACAGTTAGCACTGCTCAGTGGGTGTCTGAAGCACCAAGATTATCTTGGCCAACATACCAGGAGGGTATTTGAGGGAGAATAAAGTAAATGCAGTGAACACCTTTGAGTGGAAACTCCAAGGGTCTCTCAGTTGACTTTTAATCAGCTTATATTCAATTACACTTTAAAACATGGGAAGTAAGTGGGAAACTGCAGCTGTGTCACACAGACGAAGTTGCTCCAATTACGTGAGAAGTGGGTATTTCTGAGGCAGCTAACTTGAGAGCATCTTGTCAGCCCTAGCCAGGAAAAGGCAGTGCCCGCTGCTGAAAGGCCCCTCCTCCCACTCTTAGCTCCTCAGCCTTGAAGCGAGTCTAGAGGGTCAGTGGACTCCTAAATGTTAGAACTGTCTGTGCCTTCAGATATATATTCTCACTTAGATTCCAAAGGGTTCCGTGTTTTTCAGTGGTCAAGATAGTAAACATACTGCAAGGTCAATCAATCAGGCAAATTTATATAAGTCCTGCTCAGAAAATATCCAGGGTAGCAGTATGAGGTATCAACAGGAAAATGCCATCCAATCATGAGACAGCACTAAATTCTGCACCATAATCCTTCCTTTAGAGTCACAGGTCCCTTACCAGGGGATGACTAGGGATTCACAGCCTCAAAGATGTCCCCTTTAGATCCTATTGCTGCTATTACATTAGTCTTCAAATTGAGATGCACCTTGACAATACCGACACAGCATCTCTTTTAAAAATTTAGTATGAAATCTTAATACATTTATAGATTGAATTTTAGGTATTTTCACCCACATTTTCCCATGCCATCACACCCCTCCCACTGAAACACTTCTCCTCAAATTTCCCCCTTATATACTTATGCACTATTGTGCAACCCATCAAATTTAACTAGTTCTTTGCTGGAGTGTGAATGCGTGGCTGTGTACTGTAGCAAAGGCAATTTATCAATGGCCCACCATTGAAGGAAATGAAAATCTACCCCCTAAATCATTTTAAAAACAAGGTTTTAGAAAGGCATCTTTCAAGCAATTTCATAAAATGTTATCAATAATGTAAAAAAATCCCAATATTTTCATTTGAATGATTAAGAGTTTATTTTCATGTTTAGCTATGTGTATGGGGTGATAGGAGGGATGTGTGCACTTGAGAGTGGTGCCTACTGAGGCTAGAGAATTGGATTTCTGAAGGTACTGTTAAAGATTATGGTGAGCCACCATGTGAGGCTTGGAAAATCAGCTCAAGTCCCCTACAAGAACAAAGTGTGCTCTTAGTTGTTAAACCATCTCTCTTCCCTCTGATCTTATTTGTTTCATAATCTAACCAAAAACCACTTCAGCTATTATCATGTTGAAATCAAGAGTTTCTCTATGTACTGTGTTCATGATTAGTCACTTTTAAAATCAACTCTACCATTTTGCCAAAATCAAATCAAATATTTTATATTCTTTTGCTGGTTCCATTAGGTGTTTTTTGCCTTTGGAAAGAAAGTTCAGGCTTTGAAGTAAACGCTTTTGGACTCCAAACTGTATATTCAAGATAACAACCACTTTATTTGTGTTTGTGTGTGTGTGTGTGTGCACTAGGGAAAGACGGTTGGGACACTCACTCAATTCCCAAGATACCCTGTTTGAAGCCACATTGTCCAATTATTTTCCAAAACTCAAAGAGAAGATTTGCCTTTCAAAAATCAGTTTTCTGTAGATATGGGGCTTTCCTGTGGTCTTTGTGATTCTTTTTCTTTTTTCCACCATGAATGTAAACCACCAGAAAGTTTGAGAAATCTAAAATTTATAGTTATATAAACACAATTATTTGAGTTCCTTGTATGTATTAATAATGGTTTTAAAAGCTAAATAGGACAGAATTCAAAACATTGTACATTTGAAATTTACCAGAGTAAATAGTGTAACTTAAAAAAAAATCTTTTTTTGCTTTCTATTTTTATAGATAACACCAATGGATTCCCAAATATTCTGTTTATCACCATCAATTTATAAATCATCTGTGGTTTGAATAGGGTTTTATTTAGTATGCAGTCCAAGGTAGTGTGGCCTTCATGGCGTTCACTCTGAGTAAGGAGGACCTTGATCACATGGCAATCTTCCTGCTGCAATATGAATTGCCACACCCACTCCCGTTTTGTTTTTCCAAGTTATTTTAATTCAACACAGACACACCTACCACTGTGCCTACCAGTGGGTACTACTCTCTGCTTTCGCTTTTCTTTAAATGAACACTTTCAGCTCTGCAGCATTCAACACAGTCCTTCTGTTTAGCCTTGTCTCAGCCTCCCCTGAGAGAACCTCTGCTCTCTCGCTGTGTCCTCAGTTCCCTGCTGATTTGCAAATGTGAGACTGTACACCAACACATACATACAGTGCTCATCGATTTCAGGGTATATGCAGTATTCCCATATTTTGATATTTTAACATACATCAAGTCCATAATTTTTTTTAAAAAAAAAAGTTTTCCCTAATAGTTAATGTTCAGATTGGCAATTCTCACATATTTAAAGTATGAATCTGGTCTGGTGACAAGGGTCAGTGGTAAGAGCTCATAAGGCAATTCTTAACACCCAGGTAGGATATCTCTCAACCACCTCTAACTCCAGCTCCAGGGGAGCGGATGCCCTCTTCTGGCCTCTGTGGGCAGTTACATTCATGTGCACATAAATAAATAATAAATCTTGAAAAGTGCAACTCCCCTTTAACGAATAAGATGTCCAGAATCAACACACTGTGATTGTGTTGCAAATGTGCAACAGGAAGTTCAGGTGACGAGGTAAAATTAGCATAGAACCCATCAAAAATCAGAGCAAGCTGCAGCACAGATACAGCAGTTAGGAACCAATAATCCACAGCAAAAATGGATTGGAAGTGGATATGTAAAGTAATCTAGAGGTGCCAAACGTGTGTTTATATTTTTGATGTTCTCTGAGCAACCTCACCAAATGTCTGTATACTGTGGTGATAACTTGGACCAATGTGTTGGAGATTGTGGATTCAGGATCAGGAGCAGTGATAAAAGGAGTTTTCTCCAGAGATCCTGGCTCTTTCTCCTCAGGTCGGTTTTCCTGTGTGCAAAGCTAAGGCACTAGCCAAGTCAACACAACAGTCATTGACAGCTAAGACAGACGGAGGAATCCCAGACTCACAGTCTGAAAGAAGGTTAATTTTATTTCTGCTAAGTTAGTAAGATCTTAATCATATATAACTTCCACATGGAGATAAAATTAACACACCAGAAATAAAGAGAAAAATGAATTTAAAGTACATGTGCTACTGGCCAGTATGTACACGAGCAGATGCTCTATGACCAAAGCTCATCTGCATTTGTTTGAACATTACCATTTTTCTGTAACCAGTGGCAGTTATAAATACTTGTTCTGGTCACGGATACATATTCCAAGTCTCACACAAAATTTGCCTATGTAATTTCCATAACTCCATCCAAGTGAACCTCTCTGGTACCTCATGAACCACTTCAAATAAGTCCCATGCTTAATACAAAAAAAATGTACCTTTGATGTCACAGCAAAGAGGTTCTGTTGCTGCTTTTCAAAAATGTTACATGATAAAAATAGTCTTTAATGGGAAAAGATTTGGCAGCATTTGTATTCAGAGCAAACAAGAGCCAACAAAGAAGAGAAAGAGGTGAAATGGAATCTCAATGCCAGACAGAACTTGGGTTATGGAGAAATGGGCTGGAATATTGATTGTGGGAAGAGAAAATGTACTGAGGAAGGGAGATTGATGAGAGCTGTTGGCTGTTTTATTTCAGAAGTTAAAAAAAAAGAAAAAAAAAGATGAAGAGTTAGAATAAGGTCAAAAGTCTAAGGAACCTGGGACATGGATCTTATTTCTCCAGATCAGAAAGCCAGCTGTGACCATGTGTTTGTTGCAACGACTTGCTACTTTGCATTATCTCTGCAGCTGTTTGTGTGCGAATCACTACATGGGGCATTGGTGAACTTGTTTATTCTTACCTGGGCAAAGTGCTCTCTTAATCACTAAAACTTTATTTTAATTGTACGCACATGAGGGTTTTGCTCACCTGTGTAACCACACCGATAGACGCCAGAAGAGGGCATTGCATTCCCCAGAACTAAGGTTAGGGATGGTGGAGAGCAACCAAGTGGAAGCTAGCAGCCGAAACTGAGTCTTCTGAAAGGTCAAGCTGTTGTCTTAAGTGCAGAACTGTCTCTCCAGTAGATATTTTACCTAAGACTTCCATTTTGAGTTTCTTGAACGTTGTTGACATATTTACTCTCATAAACCTGATTATGGGTCTCCAGTAGAAATTCTTGCTGTTATTTTTTTCAATAACAATTAACCCATACGTGTACTGGGAAACTTAGGAGATGGTTTGTTTAGGAATAAGGTCTCATTTTTAGCCCAAGATGGCCTCAGGTTTACAATGTTCTTGCTTTAGCCTTCTGAGTACTGGGGACATAGACATGTACCACCCTGCTTTGGTGCCTGTCCCGGAACTAGCTCTTGTAGACCAGGCTGGCCTCGAACTCCCAGAGATCAGCCTGCCTCTGCCTCCCGAGTGCTGGGATTAAAGGAGTGCGCCACCACCGCCCGGCTTATTTTATTCTTTTTTAATTAAAATTTCTGCCTCCTCCCTGTTTTCCATTTCCCTCCCCCTCTTCCCACACATCGCCCCCTCCCCCATTCCCCTCCCCCTCTCCCCACTCTCCCCCTCCCCCCACTCCATTCTCCCCTCTCTCTAGGTACTGAAGAGCAGTCCAAATTCCCTGCCCTGCGGGAAGTCCAAGGTCCTCCCACTTCTATCTAGGTCCAGGAAGGTGAGTATCCAAATAGGCTAGGCTCCCACAAAGCCAGTTCATGTATTAGGATCGAAACTTAGTGCCATTGAATGACCGTAGTTTTGTTTACTCCTTCATAACTCTATGACTTTCAGTCTTCTTCTGTAACTCCCGATGGCCCTGAAATGAAGCCCCACTGACAGTTTCTTTGAAAGGCAGTGGTAGGTATCATTTGGATTTTGACTTTTAAGTCGAGTCATGTGTTTCCATTAAGAATAATGCTTCCTGTAGAATTTTTGGTAGATGTAATTTTAGGTACCCTTTATATAGCAAGGCTGATATAATTTATCACTTTGGGGAAGCTTCCTTCTGTTCCTAGTTTGCAAATGTCTCTATTCTAAACAAGTGTAAAATTGTTATCACACACTTCCCTGCTCCTCCTGGATCAGTCAGACGACTTTTCTCTCTTACTTTATTCAGCAAACGTGGCAAATGTAAGAGTCTCCTAATGTTAAACTTCCTTTATATTCTTGGTAAAACCCACATGGTGTAAAAGAGCCTGGTATGACATTACATTCGATGGCAAACAACTGGTGGTGATTCTGGTGTTGTTTTACAACTGTATTTATGAATGAGGGGGCCTAGATGGTCCCTTTCCCCAGACTGACTATATCTGTTTTGATGTCAAAATTAATTTGACCCTATGCTTTGATATTCCTTCTTTCCCATTTTTCAAAACATTTGTACAAAAAGTACTCATCTGGGGTTTCTTTCTGTGATTTTTTTTTTTTTTTATTTTCTGAGTTCTTTGCATCTCTGTAGCAGGCCCCACTCAGTCCTCATTTTCAGTCAGTGTCTCTCACCCAGGACCTTTTTGCCTCACGGAACTCATAAACAAAGTGTGAGAGAGTTTTATTTGCTCAGTGGTAACACTAAGTATCCTAAGTGTCAGGCCAGTTCTCCAGCAGATCTCAACCAAGATGAACCATCTGTAAGAGTCAAACAGAACCACTAAAGACAACCAAATTGGATCTCTTTGGTAAGTTAGAATTTCCTAGAAATGGGTTCACATTATCTTAATTTTCAAATAAGTTGATGTAAAACTACACATTATTCTCTAGCTTTGTTTTTCAGTCAACACCTGAGCAAAACTGAGGGACTTTAGCCATTCCTGTGGCAACAGTATTCTGGAAAGTAAAAATGAGATCCAATTCAGGACAACTTTTCTTTGGAATTCAAGCAAAATGGTTTGAAGAACAGAGTCATACTCCAGGGGATACATGAAGATGAAGGTTCGCAATTCAGTGTTGCAACTACATGATCTTTTATATACTTAGGATCTAGAATGTTATGAGATATAAAATTAAAAAAAAAAAAAACTTTTTAGAGCTCAGGGCTTAAGAGCATTTACTGCTCTTTCAGAGGACTCGGCTTCAGTTCCCAGCACCCACAGTTCACAGTCACCTGTACCTCCAGCTCCAGGGGATCTTCTGTCATTTTCTGGACTCGTGTGTACATAACCACACACAGACACAAAAACATAAAACTGGTAGCTCTGCCCAGCAAACATTTTCAGTCCTTTACAGTTAGAGTGAGGGGATGGATGGATCTTCAACAGAACACTTACAATTGTCTACAAAAGAATGGGTTCTTTTATAATTTAAGCAGAAAGATGGTTAGCCCAAAGAACAATATCATTTAAAAAATAGAGTTGAAAGTGCCAACAGAGATTATGATTTGACTTTGAAAAGGTAATGTAATGAAGAATAAGATGTTTAGATTCGGTCTACAGAGTACATTACTTTAGTCACCAAACAATATGAATGTCCTTCATAAAGTCCTGTTTTCTATAAAACACATTACACCAATTAAGCTCCAAGTGAGGCCATTCTGTATCAACATGTTACATTTGTTGATAATGCGAGCCAACACAGAATTTGTGTTCCTTTGATCGCCAATGATAATACCTGGCCTTTTAAACAACACAACAGCATTTGTGTTGAGTATCATGACAGTTGCTTCTAAACATTTATGTAGAATAAGGCAGAACCAACCGAGAAGAGTGGAAGAGGGTCTGTCTCCATGTGGGATTGTCTGGGTCAGGTTAGCCTTTGGGTATACATGAGAGGGACTGTCTATTAGAGGTTACTTGATGGGGGAAGTCCTAGCCCACTTTGGGTGGCACCATTCCCTAAGGGTGGGGATCCTGTACTGTATAAGTATAGAGAATGAGCTGAGCACAAGCAAGCACGCATGCATGCATTTGTGTCTGCCCTTGACTATGGGTTTGACATGAACAGCTGCCTGGCTCAGGCTTCTGCAGATATGGCTTCCTGGCAGAGATGAACTGTAGTAAAGAGCTAAAATACTCCCTTTTCCTCCTAAGTTTCTTATTGCAGGGACAGTTTATCACAGCAACAGGAGTGGAACTAAAGTAAGCCCATGCTCATGTCACTCAGCATCCTTGGGACACTTTCTGTCCCCACCTGCTCCACCCACCCA
The DNA here is from genome assembly GCF_950005125.1 of Chionomys nivalis. Taxonomy (NCBI): domain Eukaryota; kingdom Metazoa; phylum Chordata; class Mammalia; order Rodentia; family Cricetidae; genus Chionomys; species Chionomys nivalis. The sequence goes on along the minus strand of NC_080105.1, from coordinate 51,689,625 downwards.
AGTCAGCAGATGAGCACCAGTCATGCAAGCTCGGGTTAAAACCTCAAGTACCACTCATCACAGAAACTGAAGTGATTGTTGAACTTGAAGCTTCCCAACAAAAGGAAAATGTTGACAGAGAACGGGACAAGAGTTTAAGCCGATAAAAGGACCGGCTCCAACACATACACATAGAAAAGTAAGGGGATAAAACTGTTGAGAGATGGCTTCCTATGAAGCCGGAGTACCAAAGGAGGAAATGGCCTCTTCTGACATTATACTTCTCCTCCAAGGTCCCCTGATTCTTATATCATGCTTTGTTCCTGGTCCTGGGTTCCCTGTGACCTCCGCACCTTCCATGTAATTCCATATCCACGTTCACCTAGGAGGAATGTGGCTCTCCGTTAGTTGTTCACTGGGAATCACTATTCAGCACTGTCTGTGATCCCAGACCTCTGAGCCATAGCTCTCATGCTTACTATTTCTGTTCTTTTTTTTTTTTTTTTTTTTTTCCTTTAGGGCTCTTGTTTTATTTTTTTATTTTTTTTCTTGCTGATTTTTTTATTAATTAATTTAATTATTAAAGATTTCTGCCTCTTCCCCGCCACCACCTCCCGTTCCCTCCCCCTCCCCCAATCCAGTCTTCCTTCCTCCTCAGCCCAAAGAGCAAGCAGGTTTCTCTGCCCTGTGGGAGGTCCGAGGACCACCCACCTCCATCCAGGTCTATTAAGGTGAGCATCCAAACTACCTGGGCTCCCACAAAGCCATTACATGCAATAGGATCAAGAACCCATTGCCATTGTTCTTCAGTTCTCAGTAGTCCTCATTGTCCATTATGTTCAGCGAGACCGGTTTTGTCCCATGCTTTTTCAGTCCCCGGCCAGCTGGCCTTGGTGAGTTCCCGATAGATCATCCCCATTGCCTCAGTGTGTGGGTGCACCCCTCGCTGTCCTGAGTTCCTTGCTCGTGCTCACTCTCCTTCTGCTCCTCCTTTGGATCGTGAGACTTCAGTCCAGTGCTCCAATGTTGGTCTCTGTCTCTGTCTTCTTTCATCGCCTGATGAAGGTTAATATTCAGGGGGATGCTTATATGTTTTTCTTTGGGTTCACCTTCTTATTTAGCTTCTCTAGAGTCACGAATTATAGTCTCAATGTCCTTTATTTATGGCTAGAAACCAAATATGAGTGAGTACATCCCATGTTCCTCTTTTTGGGTCTGGCTTACCTCACTCAGGATAGTGTTTTCAATTTCCGTCCATTTGTATGCAAAATTCAAGAAGTCATTGTTTTTTACTGCTGAGTAGTACTCTAATATGTATATATTCCATACTTTCTTCATCCATTCTTCCATTGAAGGACATCTAGGTTGTTTCCAGGTTCTGGCAATTACAAACAATGCTGCTATGAACATAGTTGAGCATATACTTTTGTTGTATGTTTGGGCATCTCTTGGGTATATTCCCAATAGTGGTATTGCTGGGTCAAGAGGTAGGTTGAACCCGACTTTCCTGAGAAACCGCCACACTGCTTTCCAAAGTGGTTGCACAAGTTTGCATTCCCACCAACAATGGATGAGAGTGCCCCTTTCTCCACAACCTCTCCAGCAGAGGCTATCATTGGTGTTTTTGATTTTAGCCATTCTGACTGGTGTAAGATGGTATCTTAATGTTGTCTTGATTTGCATTTCCCTGATTGCTAAGGAAGTTGAGCATGATCTTAAGTGACTTTTGGCCATTTGAACTTCTTCTGTTGAAAAGTCTCTGTTCAGCTCAGTGCCCCATTTTATAATTGGATTGATTAACCTTTTACGGTCTAATTTCTTGAGTTCTTTGTATATTTTGGATATCAGACCTTTGTCAGTTGCGGGGTTGGTGAAGATCTTCTCCCAGTCAGTGGGTTGCCTTTCTGTCTTAGTGACAGTGTCCTTTGCTTTACAGAAGCTTCTCAGTCTCAGGAGGTCCCATTTATTCAATGATGTCCTTAGTGTTTGTGCTGCTGGGGTTGTACGTAGGAAGTGTTCTCCTGTGCCCATGTGTTGTAGAGTACTTCCCACTTTCTCTTCTATCAGATTCAGTGCGTTTGGACTGATATTGAGGTCTTTTCTGTTCTTAATTGCTAATTGCTTCAGCCATTCTAGTGCATAGGTGTGATCCCTTCACTATGTCTGAGAAAATAAACCAAAGCTACTGAGATATGGATGCAGAGACTCTTGGATAATGTGTGGAGCCAGCCATAAAGTGTTTTACCTGGTTTTCTTATTATTGATAGGCAATTGGGGCAGACGTGACATTTCTAGAACATTCTCTCCATGTTATTCATAACTTACTCACAGTCTTTTCTTGATGCTGTTTCCAAGCTATATTCTTCTCAGCCTGCAATGTGATGAGCATCAGAGTTCCTTAGCAATGTAAAGAGCTCTGAGCTTCACTATGTGCTCTAAAATATTTACATTTTTTTTAGCCACAGAGTCAGAAAAAGAGAGATGGCCTTCCAGATCCGTGCTATGCTGTCTCCTGAACAGTCTCCACCTTAGAATGTCTGAATTATACATGACAAAGGGAAAACACACACAAACAAATGCAGTCTGCAGCCTGTTCTTAGGAAATGAATAGATTGGATGCCATGAATTTCATTAGACAATTTGCATAAATACCCAATGAAATTAATACTACTCAAATTTCATCATGATATAAATCAAGAGATATTGCTTATTCTTTGGATGATGTCATTTCTGTAAGAAAAAAGACACTGACTATGAGTTGCCACAGGTGGGATGACAAGAATTTATATTTTTAGAATGTTAATGAGCTAAACCTACTCTTAAATGGAAGAAACCTGAGGTAAAGAAGACTGTTGAATAATGAATGTGTGGATCAAGAAGGCACATATGTTCTTATCTAAAATCTGCAAAAAAGAAAGATGAAATTAGTGAGCCATTTGTTTTGGGTTCCAATGTTATATGTATAAAGGAAAACACAAGGTTTTAATGGCATTAAGGTTCATTTATTTCTCAATTATTGAAATTCTATTTTTGTTTTAATGTTTATTTCAATAAGAATGTGAAACTTTAACTGTAAAAGTATCTCTGATATAGATTTGTGTTCTGTTTACACTTGTACATTGCTATAATAATACAATTCAAATAAAAATTCAAATGTAAGTTTTAAAATCGATATGAAAAACCAGAAAAATCATTGCAATGAATATTCACCATGAAAATGGCAACTATTGAGAATTTTGTACATATTTTTTCTGAACTGTCATATAGGGATATATATGGTGCATGGATGGAATGTTTGACTATCAGGTACAAGGTTCTGAGTTTAACCCCCAGCACAATGAAGGGATTAAAAACAAAAATTACTCTAAATGCTTAAGAAACTATGAAACTTTACACTTCTTTCTGAAATCCAATGGGTCATCAAAAAAATCTAATAAATAAAGAAAGGCTAAAAGTAGTAGAAAGGGAACTAAGCAGAACCAATAGGAACAGGAGGGGAACTAGAAAGAACCAATAGGAACAGGAGGGAAGTAGGAGATGGTGATGGGGTGAACATGAAATATATATATGGAACCAGCATGAAAGCAAAATAAGTACTAAATAATTAAGCACTGAGTATTTTTAAGTAAAATCATTCTATGTGGGTTATGATCTAACATGATTTTAGGAATAAAATGTATAGGAAACTCTGAGCTATTAATACATATTAATAAACAGCATAGGGTCTCATGTCATAGCCATGTATTTATATTTTCCCACAAGCAATAGAGGAGTGGTCTGTAATATAGAGACAGAAGTCAAGGCTGAAAAACAATACTTCTTACAAGAACTATTCATCCCATAGCCTAGAAATAAGCCCTTTAAACCTTCTACGAAGAATGAATAAATCAGTGTGTATTTTGGGAAAAACAGAAATGACTCAAAATGAATCCAGAGGCTCTGATTCCCTAAGTAGAAAAGTCCTGAAGACCAAAGACATGTTTGATAAGGAGATTTTCAGAAGCCCCACATTCCATCTTGAGTGTGTATTTTCAAATGACTAAATTAATATTCAGTCATTGTGAAAGCACATGTCTCCTTGACATCAAACTAATTGGAATTATCTATCAACATATATCAACTAATCAGAGAAACACCTTTTAGGTCAGACAAATCAATGCTGATGGTGTCATGGTTTTAATGACTCCATTCTCAGGAAGACCAGTAGCAACACAGCATGATACTTGGTGCTGCTAAGATACCTGACGTTTGCCCTTATAAAGCTTTTTCTCAACTTATCAGTGATACACAATTACCACTTTCCTACCCCCCCAAAAATTTTAAACAACTTGCTATGCCAAGGGAAGTACATAGAATTAGCAAATTAAACTTGTTTTCAACATAATCATAAATATTCTATCTTTATGTGATGCTGAGTAATTCTCTGAAATCTTGGTCAAAATGTAGACTTCCAGGACACAGCTCTGGCTGTGAATCAACTTGCCCTGGCTTTGCTCTGGGTCAAGGCTTTCAGCATTTGTAAAGTTTTCCTGCAGTGCTGAATCCCCACTGAAGTTAGGAGACAAGATGTGGGTGCCATTCCTCCAGTTTTGTAAGCTTTGCTGTTCCATGTATTTCCACACAGCTCTGCTCAAAGGAAGAACAGTTGGAATCTTCTGCTTAATATGAGACATGAAGAAAACAAGCAATAAAAACAAGTTCTCCAGCCTCAAGGAGTCACAGCTTGAAGAATTATTTTTACCAACAATTACCAATTACAATACATGGTGATAAGTGTCTCAGTGACTAACAGATTTTAAATAGCAGAAGGTTGTTCTGTAAAAGGTGACACTTCCATTTGAAGCCTGAAAGTTACAACTCCCTTCCCCCCAAGTCACTACCCTTGTTTTTTTGTTTGTTTGTTTTTGTTGTTGTTGTTGTTGTTTTTTGTTGTTGTTGTTGTTTGTCTTTTAGCCTGGATGGAAGCTGTTGGATGCTAGGCTGGCACCCTGTGCACTCCACACTGTTAGGATGGCTGATGTCGTCGACTGTTGATTTGCAGGGTGACTCAATTCAACCACCTGGCATAAGGAAATAAATTATAAACCAGCCCATAATTCAAGCTCAAAGGGCTTTCTTTTGATAAAACAGTACCTTATATGATGCACGCATTTCTCGGTAGGTGTTGAGAGGAGAAGGCACTCATAGCTGAGTCCCGCTGCTCATTTGAGTTCTGTGAGCTCATGTGCTGTAGACATCCCTTCTAAACTGTGGTCCATGCATCAAGTGTGGCCATAGGAAGAACAACTAGGGATGGAGCAGCGTACCTGTCAATTCCCCACTTCACAGGACTTCCATACCCCCTCTGAAGAGAGAGTTCTCAGTGTCTGGTGGCTTTACTCCTCTTGTGCTTTTGATCAGGCCAGAGACCCTAACATTATCACTTGAGGAGTTTGGAGTCTTTATTTCAAAATACCAGATTAAAATGGTCAGTGAAAAATGAGCTGCCTGTGTCTTTAAAACCTGGTCGGGATTGCTCTGACTTTTCACTGTTCTCTGAGAGAAGAGAACTGGGCTCAGGTTTCCTTGTCCCCACTGCTGAATGCAGATGCATCCTAAATAGCATTGACAGCACTGGAGAAATCGGTATTAAAAGGATTTTTCTGGGTTGCACCCAGCTCTCTTCATCAGGAAACCCTGCAGTCTGCCCACGCTTGTCTGACCTCCTCTTAAGAGCAGACGTTTTCAGTAATTTTGCCACCTGTCAGTGAAAGAGTACTTACAACATAAAACGTTGAGTGTTATCAGTACACAATTTTTTTTAGAACTAAAATCATTAATAACCAAAACACTACTTCTTAAGCATCTCATGACCCTTTGTTCTTCTTTGTTAATTTTTCTCAGTGTTGTTGATATTTACCGAGTCTAGTAGATATGGGACGCAAGACTGGCTTCTTATGCCTTAAGTTCAAACTCTATGTGAATAGGTGGTGAGACACTGCTTGAAACTGGCTACCCTGGGAATGTTACACCATAGGGAACATCCTAGGTAAGGTAAGACCTTTATGTCAGTATTCCACAAAATCACACACATTAGCAACATGAATCTGAACCCTGCTCCAGTGGGCTGTGAAGAGCTCACGTTTTCAAAGCTGAGCTGGTATCACAGCCCATGGAGGGTTCTGATTGTCACTGTTAGAATATTCCAGTTGAACACCAACAACACCTAGGGATTATTCTGGGAAACAGATCAAAGGTTAGTTTCTAGAAAGCAAGAAGGGGTAGTCTAATTATCAGCCACTTCCTCACAGGGAGGAGGAGATTTTCTTGCAGGTGCTTTGTTAAGGTGTCCCATACTTTTAGAGTCCTCATTAATATCTAAGAAACTCGCCTTTTCAGATTAAATAACAAACTCTCACACACCTTCATAATCAACCAAAACACAGAGACACAAATATAATTAATTTCAGATGCAAATCATTTACACAGGATGTGTGAGATCAAATAGGTAAATAGTAATCACTACAGAGAACGGTAGGACGTCGTGTGAAGGAGCATTCAACTCCTCATCGTACAAAGGTCTCATATGCCAACAAAGCTTTTATATGCACTTTTTCAAAAGTAGTGCAGGGGTAGGTGACTTGACAGGGTGACAATTTCACCGATAGGTACAGAGGTACTCTCTGCCAAGCTTTCGCTCTACATGGCTATTCATGCCTCGAATCTCCCACTAAGTCAAGACATTCCATGGGGTAGAGTATGGACTCCAATTCTTGTCTATACAAACTGTTCAGAGATTTATTGAAGAGTTAGATGCAAATCTTTGCTCTCTGTTCTGATCTCAGTCAACTCAGGATCCCAGTTCCAGATAGAGATGTGAAGAATTATGGAATCAAAATGATTCCCTCTTTGAAAGGGAAGAAATGTATCAATTCGGGACTTCAGTAAATGAACCAGAAACACAACTGCAAAACATGCACTGAAACCCTGAGAATACCCGAGGAAAGTGGAATCTGGTAATTGAAATACTTTTTCTGACCACTGAGAAGCACTAATCTGTGGACCTGAAGCTTCAGCTAGGTGGAAGGCTGTCAGCAGTCAGGTGACTCTGTGTTGACCCTAAACATGTGTGTCACTGTGTAGCCTTTGGGAACCCACGATCAGACTTGAAATTCTCACGCCCAAAAGATGAGCTAATGGTTTTTAGCAAACAATAAGAATCAGGGTATCCACAGGGTAAAAACTGGGAACCTGCCAGAATTTTATTTTTAATAAATAATTAAATACAGATCCTTAGTCACCAAAGTCAGTAACCTCATCTAATGGATCCTTTCTGCTCCTTGGTTGAACTTCAATAATCTGAGAGAAGTTAAAGACATTAGAATGGAGATGGGCGGTTTTGGCTCAACTTTAGTGAAGTGTTTCATGTGAGAAGATTGCAATTTCAATATCTTTGTAGAAGATTAAAAATAACCTAGTGAAAGATAGTCATGGGGAAGAAAATGCCAGATGATCTGGAGGTATACTTACCATTCTAGGGTGAAATGTGGCAAAGCAAAGGGAAATAATTATGATCAGGTGGTCACTCTTTATCAAGCCTCCTCTCCCGCTTCCTCTTCCCTACCAGGGTTCATCATGCTTGTCTTCAAACTCAAAAGTAGTCTAAACAGGACAAGCATATGCTAAGTAATCAATAGCTCCATCAGAAACCTTTGTTCTGTGCCATGACGGTGCCAGTCCTCACAACAGGCAGTGTGAATTGACGAAACCACTGCCTATACCAGGGAGCCTTTGAATCACTTACTTGAGTACGCCTTCTGCTCCTCTCTCCTCAGTAAGATGTTATTTTTTCCATAATTGTGTGATGTCAACAGATGGTACCAGTCACGAAGTCGAGAGAGGAAGATTTTCAGCACTCATTTGCTATGCCAGAGCAGAGAGTACTTGATAGCTCCTGATCTGTAACCTGCCTCTCTGGGGACCTGGGAGAGGGTTCTGTCATGCATTTGTACCTACGTTCTTCAATGAAGAAGCCATCCTTCTATTAGTTGTAGGTCATGCAGTTTACACATCACGGGGTCTTCACAAATACTCAACACATTGAATACAACATTAGAAAGCCTAGTTCAAAAAAAAAAAAAAACGCCGCTTGTCTGATACACCTACCCTTTTTCATTTCTCAGACATATTTCTAATTGTGAAAATCAAACAAAAGCTGGATGTGACTATTTCTTATACACCTGCTTTTAACTACCGCAAAGAACCGCTCTGACCAATGCACGTGATTCTGATAAAACCCCTCATGAAGGTTTAGAGCGGTTAAAGGTATTCAGGGTGAAATATAGCAGGCATTGAAAATATCAAGGCTTGTGGATCCAGGCCCTTGAAAGTTCAGCCAGAAATATTCCCAGGGTTAATTTATAAACTCTTGAAATGAATAGAAATTCTGACAGCTTCTTAAGTGAGGAAGAGCTGAGCTCTGCTGCAGCTCTCATAATCTATTCAAGCATGGGATCTATGTGAATCAGTCTCTCAGGTTTGGCGAGTTACCATGGAGTTTCTTAAGAATAATAGACCTAATTAGATTTAGTGACTCAATAAATAAATGAAGCCTTTTTTGTAAGTCATCACCAATTTCCCCCATTTTAAAGTGCAAAGAGAAAAAGCAAAGCTTTCATGCAGAAAACATAACCCATGCTCCTGACAAATGCCCCAACATGCATATCCTTTAAATCAAAGGAAGTATATAATTTATTGACTTCTCATGTGTTCAACAAATGGTAAAGAATATTTTTAGGTGGGAAAACTATACAAAGTGTTTCCCTCTGTTTCTTTGGGTCTTGTGAGAATTAGCAACTTATAAATAAGAATCTCGTGGGCTCTTAAATCTTGACTGAATGTTCCAGCTAAGGCCTTCTCACAGCAACATGGCAGATATCACATTAAAGGGAGGGTAGCTTCACTTACAGAAAAAGCTCCAGATTAGTTTAATATAGATCGTAAATGTTACATGACAATGTGGAAAAAGTGCAAATTCCCTTGGTTTCTATGACAGCACTTTCAAGTAGCTTCTGTTCAACATTATTGCCATGTAACATGGTTGTCATGTTTTTTAAAGGAACTCAGAGGCTGTGGATTTCAGAACTACTGATGAAAACATCCTGAGGGTAATGGTGGCAGGACCTCTTTAGACACAGCTTTGTAGCTCGTGGAGGATGCTATATTCTAGGGATGCTCTGTTTACCAGCAAATTGTGTAGAGTGTGATGAGTTAACAGGGGCTTTGGTTTATTCATTTGGGACAAAGCAGACATGCTGTCTGGTTGCTGGAGGCCTCTTTCTGGCTTCCTGAGATCCCAGGCTCCTCCTTGTAGATATTGACCTACTCTCTACCCCATGATCACCTTATCTATGGTCTTCATTTTTACAAAAGCAACTTAGGGGAGAAAGGGTTTATTTGCCTGAGAGTTCCAGGTTATAGCAGAGAAGTCCCAGGGCCAGGAGAGTGAGAAAACATTACATTGACAGGTAAAAGCAGACAGCCATGATATCATATATACATACTTGGCACAGCCTGAGTTTCCACTCTTACCCAAAACAAGATCAATGACTAGTGCTGCCCATAGTGGGCAGGACTTCACATTAATCAACACAACCTTCATAGACATGCCCAGAGTTCAACCTCACCTAGACAATCCCTCATTGAGTCACCTTTCCAGAATGATTCTAGGACTGCTAAATTGACAATTAAACACAATCATTACATCCACCTTGGTTCAAATCCTACAATCATTTCAGCTCACTAGAAGACAAAATCCTGACTACTGCCCTCCCCTGTACATTGCCCTTGGTACAACTGGGTTATTGCTGTTTGCTACTGATAGAATATTTTAAATGCCTACCCTCTGAAAAACACCCCAAAGGTCAATTTCTTGGTGAGGTGATCTCCTTTATTTAGAATTGGAAATTTTCTCTCCATTAATCTCCTTTATTTTCCTTTTTAAGACAACAATTACTGCCCTCCTAAATGCTAATATGTAGCTCTGCCCATGTCACTGATACAGCTGACTTCTTCTAGTATGTCACTGCAGAATGGAGGACTGATAATTAGAACAGTGCCTGACTCCAGAGGAACAGGTAAATATATTTGCCAAATGACGATTATGTTTTAGGAAAGGTATAGTATATTCATTATCTTATATTCATTAGGCCTTCGACATACTCTTTCAATTCTGCAAAGATTACTCTTAGGCAACTTTAGTAGATGACAGGTAAGTGATACACGCATGACCAGAGGAAAAGGACAGGTATACTGGACTACAACGCTGCGAGATGTTGGAGTGGCTCGTGTTTATAGGCACATGTGCTTTTGGTGTGGATACTATATTTAGAATACTATGAAGACTGTAGCATGAAAAAAAAAAAACCAGAGAAGGCTTTTGAGATGTTCTTTCTATTGCTACCCTCCATGATGTGTCTCTTACAACAATGCTCTCCTTGTGTTCCTGCTCCACTACCTGGAGCCCCTTCAGCCAGAACTATACAGATTCCACCCTCCTGTTATTATTATTCCTATTTATGTCTATAATTCCAGAAGTTACAGAGGTGAGTGACCAGAAGCAGTGTTTCTATTGAAGCTGCTTTGCGTGGTGATCTATATCTGTAGTATCTCTTTGATCATAATTTTTGACTCTGTAAAAGCATCTTTCTGTTTTCTTTGGGAAACAGCATCATCTGTATGGCATTTCTATATGGTAAACCACCTATTGAATTAGCCACTCCTTATGAGAAGTTAAACTCTGTGGAATCTGCATCATAGATTACGGATGTATGTTTGCTCTCAATTCCTAACATATAGCTTGCTCTCTGACCTTACTGGCATATAAAGAATAACCTTCACTATTCTGGAGCCTCTATAGCTCATGCCCTACCAAATCCGGGGACTTGGATGTGGTCACTATGGGTGCCAGGGATCCAAAAGTATCTCTTCACTCTAGGATTGTCTTCTTTAATTCTTCAATTTCTCAGGGGGCATTGACATCATCCATCTTCTCTCCTAAAGACTTGAGAACCAGTTTTGACAGTCGAGAAGAGGAATGGCAAACACGTAACAACTGGAATGAATCAGTAGCAACTACTAGAAAGGACAGGAAGGCAGTGTCTGGGAACACAAGCAGGGCAGGGCAGGTCCTTCTCAAAGGTAGCTTATCACTTCATCTGAGATACTTTCTCAGAAGTCTAGAAAAGTCAGCCATGGTCCCTCACTGAAGTAGATAACTGACAGATTTGTCATTCAAGGAGACGAAAATCAGCTCAGAGACAAAGCTCTCTTTTTCTCACTCAGGACTACTCTGCATACATCACCCCCTTCGCTCAGAGCTGGCATAGCCTGAGTTTATTGCACTGATACATCTTTTGATTTTGAAACAGACTATGGAGCCAGGAGGTTTCTGCAATTAACCCTTAACCCCACCCTTGGAGCTTCCTCCTGCTTTGCCTTTTCATCTTGGGCCATTTCAACAGTTGTCTTCCATTATGGACATCCACAATTACTCAAAATACAGAATAAGTTCTCTGTGAAAGACCTCAAAACACCTCTTGGAGGCCATCAGATTAAAAACCATGGATATATGCAAATAATTTTATTGAAGAACAAGTAAAATAAGTTAAGATATTAGAGGAAAACATAAAGAACTTGTGAAATATTTAAAGTTAAATGAATCATTCACAGTAGTAATTACCTGACATTTATTGAATCCTTGCTGTGTGTTGGACATAGTTACAGATGACTTAGATTCAGGTCTCTGCATGTGCTACTTTAAAGCAATACTGCATCGACATTAGCTCTCAGGATGTTTTCATCTTTTACCCTGATGATACATCATGTAGACAGGTGACTTCTCTGGGCAGAGAGCAAGTCTTAGAGATTCGAGATTGTCTGAGATTTGGAGTGAGAACATCACCTGAGCGTCCACCTCAGTAAATGCTAGGAACAGGGACATGCCACCCATCGGTGCCTGAGTGCCAGGGGGCCTGTCACCTTATTCATACGAATGAAATGTTTGGATTTATCCCTAAAGTTCACTGAATTTTACTTCTCAAAATGTGCCATCTAAATCTACTTTGTCAAAACTCACACCTAAATTGCAGTGTGCTGTGACCATGTTAGTCGGTAGGATCTCCAGAGGGTGATTAGACATGAGAGTTCTGTCCTCAGACCAATTTGGTGCATTCACCTCGAGAATGGGTTGGCTGTCCCTAGAAGCAGAGTCTAGATAGAAGGATGAAGTTCAGGGCCCACAGTTTCTGTCTATAGTTTTCCAAAATCACTGACTTCCACTAAAACCAGAAGTTGAAGTTAAGCATTGAATTTGAAACTTCCCAGCATCTGGGACCAAAATCTTCTCTTGGCTATATAAGTTACCCAGTCTTTAGCATTTTGTTACAGCTTAAATACAAATATATCTGTGTTTACACCAGAGAGAAGGGAAGTTTATAAGGGGTGTCATGTGAAAGTTAAAGACATTCAACAATCCCAAGCACAACTTGACCACTATATCTAAAACTCCAGCTACAGTGTTGGGCCCCTAATGATAGCAAAACTGTGATTTGGTTACATCCAATGGTGCAAACACAGGGTATCTGCTTTATCTTTCACTGGGACCACTTAACAAATGATGCAGCAATGTTAACTGAACAAAAGACCATCTTTGAAGCTATAGTCGAAAGAACTCTGCAGGACCTCTAGGATATGATCCAAGTTGGCTTGTGGAGCACAGAGCTGTGTGCATTCTAGGACCTGAGCAGTATGTGACCCAAGGCTCTCCCAAGTGCAGACCTTAAGCAGACAGCTTTTATGCCTACCCTTCAGAGATCCAAGAGCGGCAGCACTGAACAGAATTACTCACTGCAAAATCAAAGGACCAGCAAGCAGCAGATGGACCGTGAGCTATGGCTCCTAAGTAATGCCATGCAAATTATCCTTCTAATAATTTTTGTTTTTCGGGAAAAAATAAAAAGGACTATGGGGTTTTATCTAACACGGGCCTTGTTTAAAAATAACTCAAATCTACTTCAACTGTAAAAACCTGGAGAATTTATGGTTTGCTGTCAACACAGCCTTCATAGCTGAGGATGATTATGTAAGAGCATCCTTTCCTTTTTCACAAGCTCTGTTTAAAAATATCAGCCAGAGTGACTGAAGCATGGGCAATCTACTGTTGAACATTCCATAGAGAATTTTTGCCATTTACAAATTGCCATTTCGCTTTATGCCGTTTTGAACCTCTGAAGTTATTGCGTGGAGAGAAATTGACCAGGCATCTGGAGTTCTTCAAAGGCCAAGAGTGAACTCAATTACTCATTGATTGGAAATGTTTGAGCAGATAAACTTATCTTCATTTTCTTTTTTCTGGGTGGGGGGATCAATCTAAGAGTAGTCCTTGTGTTCGGAGAACAATTTGAGGACTACGAGCTGTGACTTGGCATTTGTTTGCACAGAGAATGTGGAGTGGAAGGAACTGGCACTAGAAAACACTTGAATTGAGTTTGTGTCAATTCTGCTGTCAGCTTTAGACTTTTCAATGATCTTTTTCTTCTGCTGAACAATTAGCTCTAAGATATTCCAGTATTCTGACAGCTGAGATAATACCCTTTAGCATGGGAAAGCTGCTGCCCCTACAGCATGGTACAAGTAATTGCAAGATAAACAATTACTGCTAAAATAAGAGGGACTTTCTTAGGCTCATGTCAACTAAACTCTACACTGTAAATCTCACCTAAAACCATTCCACCATGACACCTAAACTTCAAGTGAGAGCCTTATTATCTCCAGGAGAGTTTGAATATTTCTGTGCAATACTTTCAATATCTGTGTGTGTGTGTGTGTTTACCTTTATGTGTCTATGTATACCACATAGGTGTGTGTGCAGTGTCCATGGAGGCTAGAAGAGGACACTAGATTCTCTAAAATGGAAGTGATAAACAGTTGTGAGCTACCATGAGAGTGTTGGGAAATAAACCCAAGTCTTCTCCAGAGGAAGGGCATGCCATGCTGCTAACCGCAGAGACCTCTCTCCACCCCAGTGCAATATTTTAAAAATCTGTATCAAGGCCTTAAATTATTTTAGTCCAAAGATTTTAATTTGTATTACATATTTGTGCATGTGGGGGGTGGGTTAGTGTGTACGTGTGTGTGTCAGCATGCATGTAGAGATCAGATGATGACTTTCAGGAATTCTCTCCTTCCAGATGTGAAATGCCAGAGATCACACTCGCGGAGTAAAGCAGGTAGTGGGTGCTTTTGCTATCTGAGCTGTTTTCCTGGGTTTAGTCTCGGTTTCCATTAGCCTGGATTTTAGCTAATGTTCTTACTCAGAAGATAGCAAGTCTGTGCACAGCCGCCTAGGTTAGCATCACTAGGACATTTAACTCACTTTGTCACATGCTTCCCATAGCTAAAGAACCGTTGGAATTAGGACTGCAGCTGATTCCCAAGATAAAAGTATGATGCAACAATAGAAATAACAAATTCACACCTCGAAAGACACATGCCTGCCCCTAGTGCTACACTGCACTGTGAAAGCTGAAGCATCTAAACTTTCCAAAATAATTGAAAATGGTGCATTTTTCTCACGTTGAAGACAACAGGGAGATAACAACACTAGGTTTAAAAATGGTATCGTTCTGTGCACTTGAATCTGGAAAAACAAACCAAGCTTGCGAAATTAGATTTCTTGATGTTTGCTGAGGAATAGAATTTTCATTCATGATGGATTTCCAGTGATGAACCTCACCCTTCATTTTCCCCGTGACTCTATGGTTTACATGGTTATGTTTCTTTCATTCACTAATCTTCATCTGGTTCATTAATCTCCTGGGGGCTCCATGACCATGTTCCTGCTTTTTTATCATGTCAGAGATGGTTTTAGAAGGTTTGAGAGGGCTACTGAAGCTGTGATCCTCTCCCTGCCTGAACCCAAGGGGATTCTGCAATTACTCTGATGCCTGGGAGTGCTAAGGTCAAACTCACCCATTGGCATCTCTCTGCTTCTAATATCTACATATTCCAGCTGCAGCAGATATAATTTTCTGGTGAATTTAATAGATCTCACCAAGTCTTCCCTTTGCTTTCAAATGACTGGCAGCAAGTCTTCCCCTGTTCTGCACCCAGTAGAGTCTAGTCTCTTTCGGAATAAGTGCTGTACATGTTCTCAGTTCACAACTTACCCCAAATACCTGGAGGTTTAAGTAGTTTTTTAAATTTAATTGTATTATGGTAAATGTTCCATAGAAGTATTAATTTTTTATACTTTATTCATGTTTTCTATGGTGTTATGCCAGTTGCTTCTTCTATATCTTCTTGTATACAAGCATAAACACAATTTAATACTCAACATGGACTACAGAAATTGAAAATTTTTTCCATTTCACATAAGATAAATGTAGAACATGTAAAAATGCTAGAAAGCAAAGAAGCCACACACAGGGTAGTGGGAAAGCCCAATTTTAAACTTGGGCTCACTCCTGCTTCTCTTGTTTATTCATCTCAGGATCCGGGAAGACATGCAGTTTTCTGATCTGTCTACTACACAAAAGATCACTTGTCTGGAAAACAGAGATAAGTGAGCATTATAAGAGGACGTACATCAAAACACCCAGAACAAGAATATTTTAGAAGTGTTTATTATTAGCGTATTGCTAATATCATTTTTAAAAATTTACAAATCCAACTCCAGAAAGCATCTATACAAAAAACAAATGATGTCCCGCATGAGATATTACAGTCTTGTTTGCATGTTACAGAGATGAATGCAATCAGTGTGTAGCCATAATCTATAACCATGCATGTGGTCTATCACCACAGCCTTCAGCAAAAAATGGGAATAATATGTAGTAATGATTTTTATGTGTAAACAGCAAGTGCTCTAGGACATGGGAGGGTAGGACATGGGAGGGTAGGACATGGGAGGGTAGGACATGGGAGGGTAGTTCATGTTCCTATGTCATTAGAAAATGAGTAAAATGTTAATACGTCTGGAAATGCCAACTTAACGCACAAAATGAGCTGACAGCAAATATCAAATATTCACACTTTCTTCTCTTTCCTTCCTTCTTTTTCCCTCCCTCCCTCCCTTCCTTTTCTTTCTTTTTTATCTTGTGGCACTGGGATAGAAGCCAGAGCCTCGCGCATCTCAGGCAGGTACTCTATCACCATGCTGCGAGCTCAGCCCCATGAATCTTTATTTACAAAATCAAACAAGAGTTATATTTTTTCTAATCATAGGATCTCAGAAGAGATAAAACTCATTGTGGACACCAAAGTGAGAGTACTGCATTTTATAAAACATTCATATTTTGTTAAGAGAGCTAATGAAATACACTATGATAAAATGAAGACTCCATGTTCTGCTGTGACAACTATGGATTCGATAGGAATAGTGATCAAGGAAGCACATACAAGCCACCTAACAGTCCAGAACTGAGGCAGGAAGATTGTGAGCTTGGAGTCAGCCTAGGCTGTGAAGAAAGACCTTATCTTAAGGAAACAGCAGAGAGGGAGGAGGTAGTGTAAATGTTCTTGTGCTTTTGGGTTTCTTGCGGGAAAGATTCAATTGAGACCTGTCAGAGAGTCCTAGAGAACTCAAAACTCACTGGTATTTACACATGGTTTTATTGGAGTAGTAAGTCAAATTAAGACTTCACAAACCAAAGGACAAGCTTGCACTCCCATCAGCAATGCAGGAGTGTTCCCTTTACCCCACAACCTATCCAGCATAAGCTGCCATCAGTGTTTTTGTTCTTGGCCATTCTTACAGATGTAAGATGGAATCTCAGAGTTGTACGACCCCTTTGGTTATCTGTATGGTGACTTCTCAGAACATTAGGAAACAACCTTCCTCAAGACCCAGCAATACCACTTTTGGGTATATATCCAAAAGATGCTCAATGTGCCACAAGGACATGTGCTCAACTCTGTTCATAGCAGCTTTGTTTGTCATACCCAGAGCCTGGAAACAACCTAAATGCCCCTCGATCTAAGAATGGATAAGAAAAATGTGGTACATTTACACAATGGAGTACTAAACAGCAGATAAAAAAAAAAGACATCTTGAATTTTGCAGGCAAATGGATGGAGCTAGAAAACATAACAATGAGTGAGGTAACCCAGACCCAGAAAGACAATTATCACATGTACTCACTCATAAGAGGTTTTTAAACATAAAGCAAAGAAAACCAGCCTACAATTCACAATCTCAGAGAACCCACACAACAATGATGGCTCTAGGAGAGGCATGGATCTAATCTACATGGGAAGTAGAAAAAGACAAGATCTCCTGAGTAAATAGGGAGCATGGGGACCAAGGGAGAGGGTTGAAGGTGAAGGGAGGGGAGCAGAGAAAAATCTATAGCTGAAAAAAATCAATAATAAAGGAAAAGACTTCACAAACTAAGCCTAAGGTATGTGTGTATATATAAACACATGCATACATATGTATGTGTATACACATATATGCATATATACATATATTACACACATACACAAATATATTATATGTGTAATTTGTTTTTTTTAAAGACATTGTAATAGGACTGGCAAGACAAATGAGTGTGTAAAGGCACTTGACACCATGTCTCATGACCTAAGTTCAACCAAGAGTCCACATTGTGGACATAGAGAACAAATTCAATCAAGCTATCCTGACCTTGACCACAGACACCTATATACATAACCTTCTTACTCGCAAAAATAAATGAACCAAAGTGGCTGAAATAAAGATGGCCCTTCTTGTGTAAAACAAGATTTAATCATAAGAAGCACCTGTAACAGGGAAGGGTCATAGATAAAAGCTGTACTTCCTACACTTCTTAGGAGTGTCTCCTACGTAGATCCCCAGTTCACCTACGCCTGAACCATGGATTGCTCTGATCCTGAAAAGCACTCAACTTTAGAAACCCTGTAGTAGACAAAATTCATTTTATGAAGGTATGTTTGAACGTGACCCTCTTCTGTAACGCTATAATAATTCAAATCTGAATAACCCTAATCTATTGGAATGAAAGCTGGCACACAGGTGCTATTTGCCATAATTATTATGGGCTAAATAAGGAAAGGAAGGAAGACTTATTTTTATCTGACATAATTTCTCAAGTTTTAAGTCAGAAATGTATTTAGCAGTAGGCTGTGTTTAATCACACATTCAAAGACTATAATTTCTAATTGCAAATGCATGAATAAAAATTTTGTGGTATTATTCTTACTTCCTCACACACATCTGACTGAAAAAATATTTTGAAAAATATATAATTCAATTTTTACAATCACTTTTACAAAATATTACCAAATTAATATTTCTCTTATAGTTGATCTACATTATTATTATTGATTAATACATAGGACTCAAGGATAGTTTGACCTCCTTTCTAATTCTTTTGTGAGGATAACCAGTAAATGCCAGTTAGCCCATATGGTCTAATATGTAATGATTTATAATACTGTCCATAATTCACTTTACTGAAGACATACACTGTACATTTCAAGGGTAATAAATAGCTGACTGTGATCAACATTCGTCTTCAGAGTCACAGTCAATCGTAGAAATAGGTGTTAAGGAAGTCAAGGAAAGGGCAGAGACCTGGAGAAAAAGTTCTAGTGTCCTCCAGCATGTTCAAGGCAACCTGGTGGGTTCTAGGAGTAAATCAGATAGAAATGTGATAGAGAGAAGACCAAAGAATTTGGTTAAGTTTAAAAGGATAGATTTCACTCCAAAATGGACTTATAGAATCTTAAGTAGATCACTAGATTATTTCCCAAACAATTGTTTGTCTGATTTTCATGATCCCGTGTTTGCTTTCAGTTAAAGAAATATATGACTGAGGTAATGGCATCTCCTTGAAGATGAACAATATTCTACACACCTCACGACAATGAAACCAATCCAATCCAAATACCTGTCTGGGGGAAATGCTTTAGATAAGGAACAGGAATTGAATAGAAATGTTGAAGTCTCTTCTGGACATACCTTGATTTCCACAAGGGTCACGTCACAGTGGTTAGCATGCCTGCTAATTCTTGACTGCAGAAATTAAAGGATGCCTTGGTAGTTTCAATACGTTAGTGCAGAGCCTGGTGTAATTTGGAATTTTGGTAGATTGTTAGAAAATGCCACATCACACTCGGTTCATCTTTAAGTGTGGAAGGAGAACCGCCTTCTGCGGGAATGGTTTCAAGGAAATAATATGAGAGGCAATTGGTTCAAAATGTACCCTTCTTCAGGATGAGGCCTGGGTCAGCATCTTCTGGTAGAGCAAATGTCAACCAGAGATGCTCATAAAGTGACAACTACGCGCACACAGCGAAGAGCAAAGCAGACAGAAAACAGTGTCCTTGGTTTTGCTTTACAGCCTGTGGCTGACAAGGTGACTTTTTGAGCCTCAAATTCTTTGTCAGGAAAATATGATACCATAAACGATAACACTAGGCTGTCTCCCAGAGTTGTTGTATGCCACAATGTATCATGACTACAATGTGGTGGTATAAACTCTCTTCTAAAATTATATGATCATTAATGTTAACATTGAGGTTTAAAATACAGAGTGTTTGTAGATGGCAAGTTCAAGCGCAAACTTTTCATTTTAGGCAAACTCTGAGAAAGAGGATGAATTTTCCTGCAATGCTCCAGGAAGACATTCGCTACCAATGGCAAACTTGAACTAGAGACGTCTACACAAACTCTACAATAAACACTGGGCTGTTAAGATGAGCAAGAAGGCAACACAGGGATGATGCTTAAGTGGCCTAGCATCCCAGGGATTCATGTAGAACCAAGGTACTGGTGACTTCAAAGCTCCAAAATGGTATCAATTTCTCCAATTTACTGTGAAGGCACCAGGGAAAGACTCAAAGGGTAACTGATTACATGTTTACCAATTAAACATTTTCTGCCTATCAATGGTCACAAACACTGTGTATTGGGTTTAATTAATGGGACCTAAGAAATCAGGGAAAGTGTGTTTGCAAATGCAAATACACATACACACATACACACACACACACATACACACCATGCCCCTTCAATCTACTCTGCTCCAATAATCTACTTATTTATTGATTAGCAAAATCACCACTATTCTAAGATGTCAAAGAATGTCAAGGCTGAAAGTAGAAGACTCAAACCACATCTCAGAGGAAGACATTGGAGTCCAAGAAGGTTCCAATATGAGAACAGAGCAGAGCTTGAAGAAGAATCCCACACCACACACACACACACACACACACACACACACACACGAGTGCAGTAGAGGACTTGGCTGAGTAAAGCAGGTGATTCATAAAATAAAAGGGTATCCTGAGTGTTAGCCAAAGGATCCCTGCCCACCCTGCGCTCTCCTTGTCTTCCTGGGGTGTACAGTGGGATCAAGCTCAGTGGCTGTTTCAGGAGTAAAAACAATGATAATGCAGCAACAGAATCACAAATTGTATAGATGTCATTTACAATAACATGGAGGGGGAAAAAGAGCAGATATTGCAAAAAGGATTCAAAGCCAGGATTCTGGCCAGAATTAAATATTGCTTCTTGCATTTCTCATATCAGCTACATCTGATAAAAATAATTGTATTTTACTAGGGAAATTTTCGCCCAAAAAGCAGATGTCTGATGAGTAGCTATGCTTTTCTAAACACTTGTAGCTAATTAATAAGGCCAAGAATTCATTGACCATCCTCATCGGGAAATAGCACATCCTGTAATTGTTACAAGTCATGGGGCTTCTGGTGTCAAAGCGACGATATCTCTTCTCAAATTTCTTTCACTGGTCTTAAAGTATTCATTCTCTCCCGGTACACTTCCCGCGGAAGAAGTGAAGGGAGTTTGGTGGAAACATAGGCAACATTTCTCCTTAAATAGAATTTGCATTAAAACCTATAAGGGTGCAAAATGTTCCTGTAACATTACATAGTATACAGCTGCCAACTCTTTGCTGTCACAAAGTTCAGGACATAAAATAACTCTTCCGACTGCCTTTCAATGAGTTCAAAACAAAAACTTTCAATAATTTAACGAATATATCATGTTTTCAAACCCACCTACTCCTGCTCCCACCACACGCAAGATGCCAAGATGGTATCTCAATGTAGCACTTTTATTTGTTTTAATAAACCCCATCTCTATGTCCTCTTTGCCCTTGGTGGAATCCAGTTTCGCTTAAGAAGTAAATATGATACTGGAGGCATACTGTTTATCACTTTCCTCTGTGGTTTCTCTTGTTATTAGATCCTCACTGGAGAGGGTGCTCCCAGAGCACTGCTGCACTTCAAGAAATATGGAGATAAATCTGCAGTTGGTTGCAGACATAAAGAAAAGCCACTGGGCTCTGGGGCTTTCCAGGGTGCTTGAACGATGGCCTGTGATAGCATCATTGTGCTGTTGTTGTTTGTTTCCATATTCCAATTGACAGGAGCATGGACAGTGGACTCCTCATGCCTTCATAAAACATGAGCTGTCATTTTGTTCGTCTTAAACTAGGTACATCTGTTAACAATTGGCCCTTAAACCTGCTCGAGAATGCTACAGGGTAATTCGCTGAATTGTTCCACCTGTGAGCATAACAGGTAAGTGTGTTTACTTAATTGCAGGGTTCCTTAAAAAAGAGCTCGGTAAAAGCACAAACCTTCCTCAAAAGCAAAACTAGAACTCAAGATCCCCCGTCTCCTTGAGACAGGACTGCCTGGAGGAGAGCAGCAAGGCCTGAAAGACCTCACTGAGCATAGAGAAGTAGCAAATAGAGCCATGCTCCACTGGGAACAGACCAATAGCAAAGGTGAATGCCAGAGAGGGCTATCTGCTTATAAATTATAGGACACAGAGATCCCCGAGTCTCCCAAAAAAAATACAATTTCCACTGTGCCAGATGCCCACCAGCACTAGAGGTAAGAGCCCTTATTGCCAAAGCCATCACATGCTCAGGTCACAGGATATGGAGACATCAAGCTGGACTCATCTGGAAGCTTCCTTTCTGCTAGATGCTATTGTGGTGTCAGGAGGCTTCTTGTAGACTGCTGGGGAAGCACCATCATGAACAGTCTTGTTCAGCTGTGGACCCAGCTACAGCACTCCTGACCTGGCAGGCAAGATGCAGCTATTGGTGCAATAGTGGTGCCTGAAATGGGGATAACCGACCACTTCCTGATTTTTGAAGATCCCTCCACTGGACAGAATTTGTGTCTAATGTTGTAAACCTGATCAAAAGTCCATGACTGGGGAGGTCATATCCCTAGTGGGGAAGGCATTGCTATTGTTTTGCTAAAATGGACATATATGTCTATCAAATTGTCCCCTTGACAATTACATTTATGCCCATAGATCAGTGCTGTTCTCAGCTTTGATCAGAGTAACTCCTTGCTTCGGGTGATTAGAACCCACAGACACTCAATAATGGTCAAATTGTTGAGATAAGTGGCTGTTGAATTCTTAGTTATAAACTGGATGTCTGTGACAATATCTAGCCCCCAGATTTATGAAGTAACAGTGAAACAAGAGTTAGAAGGTAAGAGCTGCGGGGTGGCGTGAAGTGTCACAGAGTACATTCTTGAAGACAAAGGATAGTGGTGGTTGTGATTACATGCTAAAGATCGGGATCCATCAGCATCATGTTAGGCACAGGGTGTAGAGGGGAGACGCTAACAAGTCACCATGCCTTCCTAAGGATCTGCTAATCACTGCTGGGACAGGGAGTTTCCTCAGTAGTGTAGTTACTAGCAAGGCTCTCACGCTTCTGCAAACAATCATTCTCCCATGCTCCTGAAAGCAACTCTAATGATATTCATTGGGTTTTCTGTCTCTGTCTGTCTCTGTCTCTCTCTCTCTCTCTCTCTCTCTCTCACACACACACACACAAATGCATGCATGTGCAGATGTGAAAATGGAACTAATTGGGAAGATGGGAAGAGATAGATCAGTAGAAGTTGGAGGAGGAGATAAGAGCATAATGAAGGTGATGAATATGATCAAAATATATTATGTACATGGAAGGAAATGTCACAATAAATCCCATAATTCTGCATAATATATGCTAATTAAAAACATTAAAAAGTAGACACATACTTTCCTTGGGCTTAGATACTTTCTAAGCAGTTGAACTAGAAAACCTAAGAATACAATTGGATTACAAAATCCCTTGGTGCTTGTGGAAGCATTTACAACCAGAAACCTAGAGTGCCAGACACTCCCACTCCCAAGCATGTCGTAAAGCTTTCTACAGTGTCATTTATTGTTCTCCTCACAGTCCTGTCTAGCTTTGAGCTTCATGGTCTTAAATAGCATTTCAAATGCATGCTTCTCCCAGATAGTCTCAGCCCATTGGTCACTTAAGCCAAATCTGATGCCCTATTTGAAATGACGAACTTGACAAACACCTTCACTTGACTTATTGGCAATGCATAGTTCTGTTTCTAAGTAAACTGTGTAAGAATCACTTTGCAGAATTCAGAGCGCTCTGAAAGGATGCTGTTAAGATCATTCTTATAACTAGTACTGTATCCCCAGATGATTACCAATTTACACTTAGAAACCACTATCTTCAGAATAATACTTGGCCCAGCATAGATTCTGAAGCACTGCTAATAGAACTGAGACTCTAACCTTTTAACCTTGCAACACAATAGTTGCTCCCATTTATTTATATGTACAAACACCAGGATTTATTACTTTTCATGTGTGTACATCTGTATGAATGTGTATTATGGTATGTGCATATACATATGCATGTGTTGACATTCATGTAAAGGCCAGAAGGCAACATGGGGTGTTTTTCTCAATTGCCTTCCAACTTAGTGGATGAAGCAGGATCTGTCACTGCTCCTGGTGCTCACTAATTCATCTAGAGCAGGTGACCAGTAAGTCCCAGCGATCCTCCTGTCTCTGTTTTTCCATCTTTCTAAAGCCGGGGTTACAGGCATGCCGCCACCACGCCTGGCTTTTTAAGTAGGTGAAGAGCAAACTCTGGTCCTAATGCTTGTGCCACAGGTACGTCTTGACTGAGCCATTGCCCCAGGACCTTTTAGAGACATGCTTTTCTGTGCAATATTTAAGCCATTAATTCAGCAGTTCATAACCCTTTGTAGAAACAAGGAAGCCGAGTACCCACGAGCCTAATGTTTTCTTAGGCTACACAACAAAGGGTGAGCCCAGTATGTCTACAAAGTCTGTCACAAAGGCTTGTTGGTGCCCTCAGAAAGTTTTCCCAAACAGCAGTCACCACCAAAGTGCAACCCATGAGAACACAGCAGTGGGGTGTATTCTTTCTATCATGAGGCATTAGCTTGTGAACACAGCAACACACTGCCTTTCATTACTTCAAAGGCAACTTAACACTGAATTCATTTTAAACATTATGAAACTATCTCATTGTAGATATTCAAGGGTTATAAATAAGATATTTTGTTGTGGTGATAACATAGATGCTGAGGCTTTCAGAATTAAACAGTCTTCAGTGACAATATTCTACTAGTACAATATGGAAGAGCATAAGAACATAGGAGGAAAGTGCTTTCCAGAGGACCAAAAGAAATTACTGTAGTGAAGGATTTAACAAGTGACAAAATCCTTTAACCCTGGCAAAGGTTGCTTGGTACTAGTAGTGGCTCTGAGCTCTCCTGAGCCTCAAGGTTGGATAGCTAGCCTCCAGCTGTCAGGATTATTTATGTCTTAAACTTAAGCCCAGACTTTCTGAACCATGCCGCTTTCCCCAGACAGTATCCTCTGGCAGGGTGGAGGGGCCAGTTTTCCATTGTGTCAGAAGAAAGCCCACAGGCACTGGGCAGGGTACTGGACTGTGCAAGAGAGACAGGTGACATGGGCTTCACATTGGACTGTCTTGGGAGGAAAGTTTGGGCCATCCCAAGGGAGAAGGCTCACAGGTGACTATTTCCTCATTTTCCTCTTGTGAATTTGGGAGAGATAGTTTATAGAAAACACAAATAGAGAGATACTTGAACCTATAAACCTGAAGATCACTTAAGGTTCAAAAATTTTGCAATCTAACTCTACTTTGCCCTGTGGTCAGTTTTATAAAAGACATACAGCTTAAATATTCTTAGGTTGAGTAATTAATTTAAGACATATTGCATTTAGGTATGCTTCACATGTCACTGAAAGCAATCTCACTGTCATGTACCAGTACTACGGTGTGGACACTTTTTCCATGCACATAATAAAAGTACCACACTCCTCCATTTCACCGAAAGACGAAATAAACATGCTACTTCAAATTCTCAAGTCAACATTTTATCTGGGAGAACTTTCATTTAAGAACTACAATTTGTTATGCAAGAATTCATCCAGCTATTTTTGGATGATGGACATCTAAGCCCGGTCGATTTTTTTTGTCATTGTTGCTATTATGGAGAAGGCTGAAAAGAATAAACACATAATACCATAAAATACATCACACTTTTCACTGTAAAAGTCTCATAGTTTAAATGTTTGACTGGTATGGAAGAATTATCTCCTCTTACCTATCCTGATTTTTCCAGATATACAACAACAAAGTATAGTAATATTTCCCCAGGGGTCTTAGTAAGACTTGGAACTACCAGCTGCATCTTTATAGATATACTGGGGGGGGGGCAAAGATTAATATGCATGGTTTAGAGTAATTCAGAACTTTTTATTACACCGATTTCTTAGGCTTATTCTTCATATGAAGACATACACATATTTATTATTTAGGTTGAGTCAGCTACTTAACCCTTGTTCATTCATTGTGTGATAAACTTTTACTTTTCCAGAATAAAGAGGTGGGCAAATCCATTGAAGAACCCCCATTGGCCTCCTGTTTCTATTATTTATGCCTAGTGTGAGTCTTGTCTTGCATCTAAGCATGCTGTGGGATAAGTTGTAACAAGGAAAAGTGATGAGTGCATGGTTGTTTTCACAGCATTGTGGAATTGCATACAAGGATGCATTATACAGTTTGCCCAGCCTTTCCATTTCTATCAACCAACTCTAGTTCTACTTCCTTTCTCTCCCCTGCTTCTTCTTCTCCAGCCTTGTGTCTTATTGGAAAGCCCTACAGAACAAAGAACATTGAGTAGCCTCCAAGAACCGAGAGTGAACTCTGGCCAAAAGCCAGCCAAGAACTTCAGTCTTGCCACAGAAGGAACTGAACTGTGCCAACTCCCCACAGTGATCTTAAAAGCAAACTCATCCCTAGTTGTGCCTCAGATGACATGGAAGTCCACATCAGCCTTTGTTTAGACTTTGGTGAGGCACTATTCAGCAACCAAAGCTGTATAGGTATTATTTTCCACAGCAGAGACATGGAGAGATATTTCTAGCTCTCGCTGGTGTCTCAAAGCAACACTAGCTAAATAAATCCCACTGGGATGGAAAGTAACCCTGGTCTTCTGTACAAACCCCTATCCAATTGTTCCTCATAGCACCTGGTTCCATAAAAATGAAAAAACATGAAAACCAGGGTAGTGCTGAAGCTTTGTGCTTACTATAATTGCCTTTGGCTTCTGTTCCCCTCTCCCTTCTTATTCGTGAACAGCAAAAGGGCATAGTTCGTAAAGCTGCATCATCAAGTGTTTCATTCTGTCTGCAGCAAGCATCCCAGAATCTGAAACTAACATACATCTTTCTCTGTACATAGGTTCTGTTCTTAAAACAGCAAAGGTTACTAGAACCCACTTTACAGAAGAAATGGCAGCTGCTTCTTCTTGTTGTGTCATGTTTTATATATTATTTTATACCAAGTCTCTCTAAAAGACCTTATACTATTCACATCTATAAAAACTGGAAAAGATAAAACAATCACCACAGTTCAAGTTCACTACTTTCCTTATTTATACTTTAAAAGCAAAAGACCCCATTATCATTTCAATATACTAACAACACATTCCTCTTAATTCTCTTATTGCCACTAAATATTCCCCAAAATGTAATACTGTAAATGTATTTGTCAAAGAAAGAGCATAATCCTCTTATGTAATTCTTTTAAATTAAAAGATTGAAAAATAAAATAGTTGTGAAGATCAAATGGCAACTGTAGATTGAAATATCTGCCGAACAGATTCTAATAGTAAATTATTGTCACAGAAAAAAAAATGTAAGCACTCCTGAACCCTTACAGATACACAAAGAGAAACAGTCATTAGAAGATGCCCATGAATCCAATAAACAAGAAGAAACCATAACCTGAATTAATGTTCTTAGAGCTGGCTATATGGACAAGCTCAGGTTTCATGGTGAGTAATGACTGAAGCAGAGACTGAAGGTACTTCTCATTTCTGTCCTTCGCTTTTCTACAGAACGTTAAAACACACTTTTCACTAAAAGCATGCATGCACTGAAGGGGTTCTGCCCCATAAGTCTCTTCACTAAAGCAACAGCATGGGCACAGGAAATCAGATACCCAGTATCCTCCAATGCTTCAGGATCCAATGCAATAGGAAAGATGCAAAACAGCAAAAACCAATAGCAAAGAAGGACATCTTCCCAAAGTTCCTACAGATGTCATTTCCTGCCCAATGACTAATGATTGCTAAGCATAACAACGGACACAGGAAGTAGAAGGGAGTTTGGTGGTCTATTAATGAGAGATAACCAAATGTAGAGTCAAGCTCAGATAAGAAACAAAGACAGCAAAGAACACAAACAACCCAGCGTAACTCAAGGTAGGGTGCACGTGTTTTTTTGCGGAAGACCTCAGCAGATGGCCTGAGAGAAAGACTTAGAAGGCCAACCTGAACCTAACTGTAGACTGTGGAGACCTAAAGCAGTCTGTATGTGGTAAGTTCACTGGGTCATCTAGAAGTTTATGTAGGACTCAAGAAGCCAGAGTTCTTGATTTTTGACATTTTATTCCCCACTTGTCTTACTAACTAAAGGAATTACCAGTGTCAAGTATCCCTCAAGAAATAAATGATATCCAAATAAGTGTTTGACCACATAGAGGCATGAGAAGAAGTAAGCCTCAAATATGCACACGCTGTGTCTTGGGGAATGATCCCACCATAGTCCTACTTTTCACCTTCTTCCCTGGCCTTTCTAACTTAAGGAGCCACATGTGAATTTCCATGGTGACAAATGAACATCGATATGTATGGGTTCATGTGTAGACAGCACACTTCAACCAGACCTCTCTATGGTACCAGGCAAGGCCTACAACTGTATGGAACCTGCTCTTTGCAAGGCCCTCCTTCTCCACTAACTGCCTGAAGTCCCTTCCTTACTCAATTCCTTAAGTCCCCAACAACTTTCACCTGCTGGACACTCTCCTGTCTAATGTTGCCATGGCATCAAGGTCTCTGTTCCACAAACTCCTATTGGGATCAATGCAAATTATGTCAAGAGTCCATTTCCTGCTGCAGTGAGAAGGCTCCTGGAAGGCAAAAAGCAACTTTTCCTAACTATAGTCTAGGGGATGAAAGAGAGCTCCAATATCTGAGGTATTCCATCAGTGTTTCTGCTTGGGGTATTCTGTCATTTTCCGCTTATACCAATGCCTTCTACAGTCTTTCTCAAGAACATGGCCAATCAACATGTGGAACTTTATACTTGTTCATATAGCAATTTCCTTATAGCTTAACAAAAAAAAATGATTTGAACCATAGTAACAAACTTCGTTGATAGCCTGAGAACAGGCCTGTATTGCTATTCTTTGAGAGAAAAGCATAAAGGTATCTTTCCTCCCAGGAGAACCCATCTTTACCTTAAGATAAGCATGGGGATGAGAAACGCACAGCAGCAAAAGGTTGGGTGTGAACACTGAATTCACACCTCCAAAAGGAGTGGAAATGCCCTCTGAGAGAGAAGGTCAGAGTAGGAAGAAAGAGCAACAACAAAATTGCCCTTAACTCAGATTGTGTGTTTATAGGAGGGTAGGTGCATAGACTCCTCCCCATTCTGTCCACAAATATCAACCCCATGAAGCAAATTCCCAGTAAGAGACCAGAGAGGATGATTCCTGTTAAACACAGGAGAAACGTATTTCTCGAAGGAAAGTCATAGGGATTCTCTAGGTATCAGGGAAACAAGTGCTTTGAATTCACAACTTATTTCAAAGGTTTGCAAATCATTATGGATAAGTCTTCAAATAATGCAAATCTTAATTTAACACTTAGCCCTTTCTTACATAACACCAATCACATCAGAGTATACTCAACAGTAATGGGAAAAGTATAGAATAATTCCCTGCAACGTTATTTTCACATGAAAGACTATAATTATTCCTTGAAGTCTGTTCACAATACAAACACTGTGGACAAGGAGCTCTGGCTGGGGCTTTGTTGTAAATTCATACTTTAAAAAGATTAAACGGCACCGGGTGATGGATAGTGATAATGGAGGCATGGATGATGCAGAGGGATCCTCTGAAATAATTGCAGTTTCATGACACAGCAAATTCATGTAGAAATCTGTATGGGCTCATCAGCCTTTGAAGGATTAATGAACAGGTTATTAGATCGCCAAGCCTTTTATTGAAAGGGAAGAAGGGATGGGATACAAACAGATGCAATCTATATGCATTTAAGGTGGGGACTATCTTTTATCTACCATGTAATTAATCTACATCCTATTACTAAATAGTGAAGGGGTGTAAACTTTGAATTTATATAGATTAACCTGCAGCTGTGCTTTCCTTGCTGCCTCATCCTCATAGGATCACTTAGTCTGAGATCAGTTGTGTTCTCTGTATGTGGATAGGTTGTGAATGGGCTGCTGGCACACTCGCGTGCCTTCGTGCCACACACACTTCTGAAGACTCACTTGGAGACGAAGTGTAGGAATTGAAATCGAACAAAGACAGAGACAAATTATTCTCAAGTGAAATAAATTTTGATGAGAGCATCCATATCTCCCATGCTATGGGCATGGGGAAAGTAGAGCCATGCCCTAACGACATTTCTCAAAAGTTATCACAGCTCTGTTGGGGTGCCCTGCCTTATTATCCACACACAGTCTGCCTTTTATTCCTGAAGAGCCCGCATCCTCATAGTTAGTCTTGAATTTGTTACAGTTGATATTCTCCAAAAGACCAAAATGAAGAAATGTATGCCTTTAGCACTTGACCAGAAGCCCACATCATTCCACCCCAATTGGAATCACATTCCCAAAGTCACTCATTAGCAAAAACAACTTGGAAGAAACAGTCCCAACAATTTGGCTCCTGCCTGTTCTGTGTCCCTTGGTTTCATGTCCACGGCAGTATCTAGAACATATAGTAAGCTGTCCCTCACTTACCCCACAACAAGCAATGGGATGAAATTAAACCAGTGCCGGCAACCATGAACTTCGAATGTATTAAAAACATAAAACCCCCAGAGTTGCTTTAAGCAGGTGTGTTTGACTCTATGCAGTGTGTTTTGTTTTGTGTCATCCACCAGGAAAAGTTCTAGACACAGCACTAGTGACATGGGTGGAAGTAACCTCACGTGTGATTCAAGCTACTAAGCTCCATAGGAATCATAAAGGATGACCAGGCAAGTTCTCTAAAGCGAGGTGGCCTTTTCCTCCCTGGAAGACCCCTACCTGATGTAAGTGACTTAAGAAATACTGCAGCTGCATACCAAAAGGAGCTGCTTTCTACTTAGACCTAGAGACACTGACCCACTGGGAGATAAACAGGGCTTGGATTATCTGCAGAAAGCTCCTGAACCGCTCCATTTTAACTCACTCATTGCTTTACGATCTCTCTGTGTGTTTTTATTCGAATAAAGGATATTTATTCTGCAATCAGTCTCCACACCAGGGACTAGAGGTGCCCTTAAATATAGTTATATTAATAATCAAAGGTCATTTAATGTCATACCGAAGTCACTGTGGAAACAACCAGCTTATTTATAATTTATCTGTAATCACTTGAGGATGAGTATTTGAGTTGTATACTAATAGCTTGCTTTGGAGTAGATATTCAGAGAGCTAAGGACCATGCCTATGCATCTGAAGGCAGCAACAGAGGCTTGATTCCTTCAGGACTAATAGATTTCTACAAAGCCAAAAGCATTTCTGTAGATTGGTTTGTACATTAAGAGCAGTCTCTTCATTCAAAAAAAAAAAAAAATCCAACACTGATACAATTCTTAGGGTGAGGACACAATCAAATTGTCCTGCTTCTTCCTTCACCACTCCTCATCCGGGAATTCAAGTTACTACTCTGCTGGTCTAAGGGCGATGAGGTCTTCAAAATGCTACCAAGAGCAAAGGCGTCAATAGTGCGGATGTATTTCCAGTCTTATAGACATCTTCCTGTGAATTAGCACTTACCTAGTAATATCAAAGTTAAAGGCATACCTGCCTCACATTTTAGGTGCATGTGATATCTAATTATTCATAGAAGAAAATGAACTCAACAAGAAAAAAAAAAAAATAAAGGGCCAAAAGAGAACACATAGCTTGAGCGGCACACATGCAAGTTGTAACAGCTTACTTCACCGTGAGCTCAGCAGAAAACCTAGCAGAGTCACATTTAGAATTCAGTAGAGCATGGAGTGTTTAATATGCCATTTGCATTTTGACAGCTTAGACTGTCTACAGTGGATTCGCTAGATCCCCAGCAATAAGCACTAAGTGGCCACCGAGCCTTTGTTGCGCTATTTCAGGGAGGAAGCAAAGCCATTTTCTCGACATCTTCCAAGTTGGTTTGGTTTTCAGACAATAAACTGGAGACAGACTGAGGCAGCTTTGCCCTGGGGAAGGAGATGTTTTGCCTGGAGGAACTTGGAAGCCAGAGATGTGCTGCCTTCCAATTAAGCATGGTTGGCCGGATGAAAACCAATATAAAAACAGCCCGTCCCTTTGATATTCAGTAGCAAGGTGCTTGAGCCCTGGAATTGGGGGTTGTTCTAGTGCCTCTAGACTACTGCCCTTCCTCCTCTGAATGTGTACAATGAGACGGCATTGTTCTCATCTTCCAGTTTGCCAAACTTGTGACATCAGAAGATTCCCCCTCTTATTTTTGTAAATAGATAGATATGTATGTATTATACATTTTTATGTATGACTGTATCCCATGTGTGATGGTTACCCTTGGAAGACAGAATGAAGTGCAGGGCCCCCTTTAATTGCAGAAACAGTGGTTAGTTATCTGATGTGGGTGCTGGGAATCAAACTCCTGTCCTCTGGAAGAACAGCAGGTGCTCCTGGCTCTGAACCCCTGAACCATCTCGAGCCATCTCTCTGGTCCCATGATTTGTTTTGCTTTATTTGTTTATGGTCTTAAAAATCCAAACTTGTAACTAAATAGGTACTCTAGAAGCAGTAAGAAGCTTTTGGCTGAACAGATCTGAGTTTTAAAATAATAATAATATTACAGTACTACCTTTGACAATGCAAAGAGGTTAAAAGATTTGATGAGGACATCTCGAACACAAGGGGAATAAACAAGCTGATTCTGATGCAGGGTGGACTTGGAGTGGTTTGGAGGACTCTTATTTACAAGAAGTCCTGGCTTCAGCAGGAGCCAAATCAGAGTGGCCCTGCTCTAAAGAAATTGAACCTGCAAACTAAAGGTCTTAGCACCTTGGTAATAGGAATTTTCAGAGGAATATAAGCAGGAGCATAAGCAGACATTCCTCGCTGTTCCTTGAGTTCTCTATATGACTTCTGTGTGAATTCCATGATGTGGACATTAAAATCTCTTTGCTGGGGAGGTAGACAACCAAAGAAACAAATCACCTGACAAAATCTTGCCTTGCGCTCCCAAGCTTCCTCAGGTGAGGCTCCTTCAAGCAAGCATTAGGCAAGATTACTAGCAGCTTGAGTCCCTGAGCAAAGTCTTCAAGGCCAACTTATTTTCACTGCCCCTTCAGAACCCAAGGCCCTGGGGAGCAGCAAACTTTGCTCAAACAGCCTGTAGCAATAGCTCAAACCTGGATTGGAGGTGCAAATTTAAGGGATGAATTATTTTATCTTTATACCAAATGTAAAAACATAGAGCCTTCTTCATGTTCCCGTGGTTCCTAGAAAATGTAGTGCTTTCTAAAAGAGAATCATAGTTAGGATTCCACCCTCGTTATTTCACTAATAGTCAAAAAGAAAGAAACAGGAATGTCTGTTTTCCCTCAGTGTTCCCAGTGTTTTTTGAACTGGTGCTTGGGCACTGAAGGGGGTTTCAACGACCTCTACTGCAGCGCCTCCAGCCTCCCAGACGTAGCAAACAGATCATGAAAGATGCCCCACGCATCAAAAGCTCTGAACCTGTTTCCCAGGATTCCTTTGCCACCTGGGCTCAAGCAGGAACGCTGAGGGGCAGCAGTGGCCCATTGCCCTCCGCCTGTGCGCTCGCTCCCTGGAGGAGGACCCTAATCCGCGCAGGCGCCAGTGCGTCTTCGGACCCTGTGGCCAAGCCTTAGGGCCCAGAGGCGACACCCCCTGGCAGAAGCCCGACCTTGGCTCACAGGCTTTGGGTTGCCAAGGGGAAGTGCGACCCTGCCCCAGCTGCTGGCCAGCACCCTGTTGTCCACTCTCGTGCTGGCGTCACCAGCCTCCCTCCAGCCAACACAGCCACAGGGATTGCTCTTGACCTCAGGGGTGCTAGGAGAGGCAGCTCTGGGCTTGAGGGGTTAATGAAGGAGCGCGCACCCACTGCCGCGTGGGCCAGACAATAGCGCTAGAGATCTTGGCGACCAGAGTCCCAGTCCCCTTTGGGCGCTAGGACCGCGCGTGTGCGCGCGGAGGAGCGCGTTCTCGATCCCAGCACCAAAAAACGCAGGGGCTGGCGGCACCTTGGGCTTCACTTTGGCTTTCACGGTCTCCACCGGGTTTCCTGGTGCGCAAGAGACACTCTGTTCTCCAGCTGTCAGTCCAGGCCCGGGACTCCTTGCTCCTACCCTGGATTCCCTGAACCAAGCCAACGCAGCCTCTGCCCAAGACCTGTCCCTCCACACCCGGCTCCTCCTCCGCCTCCCCTAGAGCAGCAGCCCACCCTCGTGGGGGCGGAATCGGCCCGCACACGTGTGTGGATTATTAAGCAGCCTGGAGGGCGGCTGTGGGCTCCACGCAGCAACCTCTGTTAATTGCGGGGGAAGGGAGCTGGGGAGTGCACAGAACTCGGGGGAACAGGGAGTGCGCTCCAAGGGGGAGCTTCAGATTTAGGGAAGGGGGGAGCCTTGCCTTAGATCATCTCAGAGTGCAGGAAAGGGTAAGAAGTTTGGCATAGTTGCATGACGGGCGGATCATTTTCACCAAGGGTTTGTTTCGACAAAACCTGGTTCTGTATCCTGAATCTTTTCCGTTTCCAACGTGGACACACACCCGCAGAGGGCTTGGGGGGCACAACCCTCTATTTTTCATGCTTTGCCTCTCTTTCTTCAATGTGCCTAGCGTGACCTGAGCCCTCTGCCAGTCTAATCCTGCTCGGCCAGTAGAGCCTCCACAGCCAGCAGGTTGGTGGAGGCCCAGGCTAGACGGAGAGGGGTGTGTGGTCAGAGGGAGCATCTGCGGGTAACTCCGGGAAATTAAGCTATTCTGTCTCTCCAGTTAACCAGGACGCACTTATCTCTCTGGGTGGGCTATTGGGGAGCACTGCACAGATACCCTTTGTGAAGAGGATGCTTGGCTAAGGGACCAGCCACCAGGAGGCCAAGTCTCCCCCAACCCAAACGCTCCTGCAATCCTCTGCTCTCTCCAGGCGGGTGTGGAGTTGGATGGAGATCACAGAGACCTCTGTTGCCTCTTAATCACCCTTGAATTTGAATCACTGGAGGAAAGGAAGATGGAATAGTCAAGAGAGGAAAGGGGAAATTCTTGAGGAAGGAGGGAACAAATGAGTCAAAAAAAAATACGAAACTGAGTTCCATCCTTTAAAGAGAAAAAAAATCTATGTATAAAGATACAGATATAGATTTGCCCAGGAGTGTGAGGGAGGGAGCTGACACTCAGGGAAACAGCACAGGAGAGCGGGAGTGAAGAAATGGGGGCAGGTACTTGCCAATGTGAAAATCAATCAATACTCTCCTCTCTCTCTCTCTCTCTCTCTCTCTCTCTCTCTCTCTCTCTCTTCTTTTTCCTCTCTCCCTCCTTCCCTTTTACCTCCCTTCCCTCTTTTCTTTCTCTGCTTCCCATAGAATAGAGGAGCGCACAAGCTGTTGCCAGCCCGGAGGTTGTAGCCTATAGAGACTGAGGCGAAAACATCCCCCAACTCATTTCAAGGAGCAAGCCAAGTTCACTGAGTAAAAAGCCCCAGGAACCACCAGAGAGACCCTTCCCTTCCGTTGAACAGACTTAAGACAGGGACTGCCCCAGCACCCAGAGAGAACTGATCTGATATGAAAGCCCTGCAGAACTCCATCCTGGCTTCATCCACCTCGCCAGATATTCCAACTTGCAAGAAGCAAAGTCCGGGGAAGGAAAGGGGGCGACCTCTCCGAGGCAGCTAGTCTGAGTACCTTGGAGGAGAAGCAGAGGAATGAGGTGTGAGGAAGTGAAAGGCTGTGGAAATATCAGTCAGCTAGGAGCTTTCCCTGATGGCACCAGAGCCCAGAAAGCTTGAACTTTGCCAGGCTGAAGGTGCCCAGTTGGTTTCCCAGGTGCGCCAGGTCCGGGGAGAAGTCGTGGGAACTACCCCAGCCTGCAACCCGCCAAGCCCACCAAGCGCCAGGAGCCAAGGCGCAGCTCTCTGCCCAACTCATGTCGGGATCTCTTCTCCTTGACAACCCACAGCACACTGCACAGAGAGAAATGTCGTTTGAGCCCAAGTGAGGGGGAAGGAAGGGCGGGGGTGGGGCGGGGGCATATGAGGGGTGGGAAGAACGCGATGGAAGCTCGGCATCGGGCGCTGTGTTCCCCAGTGTTGCTGGTGGAAAGCCACCTGGCCCGTGCCTGCCGCTTGGTCCCCTATGATCCCCAATTCAGACACTCTCGTTGGCAAACAGGGCCTCCGAGGGTTCGGCCGTCTCCCCGGTACCGAGCCAGCCGGTCTTACCCTTAGCTGCAGTGAGGAGCCCCGCGCACAGAACCACTAGCACCAGAGGCAGGAGCAGCGACTTGAATTTCCTCCACGCAGTCATGTCTGCAGATATTCCACACGCACACGACACGGATGGCTCCTCTCGGATGCGCCGGTCTCCTCCAAGGAACGACCGGGCTCTAAACACAGCCCGGTAATCACCAGAGGGCAAGGCAAGCTGGCGAGAGCTCCGGGTCCCCAGCCCGGCCGCGCATCCGACGCCTCCCGCAGCTCTGCGCGCCGGGCTCGCTCCGCTCCCGTAGCATCGGGTCCGAGCCACTGCGGGGCTGAAGATGCTCCGACCGAGCGCAGCCCCGGGCTGCCGGGGCCGGGGACGAGCGCCGGCCGAGCCGGGCAGGAAGGCACCAAGGCGGCGAGGCTGCGGGAGGGGGCGAGGCGGGGAGAGGAGCGCGCGCAGCCCGGAGCAACCTGGAGCGGAGGCAGCTGGAGAGAGAGCCAGCGAGTGGGAGGTGCGGGAGGGGCGCGCGGGGGGGGGGGGGACGCCGGGCTGGAGCGGGAGGAAGGCGGGGAGCGAGCGCCGAAGACAGGCTGCTAGCGGCGCAAGGAGCCGCTGCCGTGGTGGCTGGACTCAACCATCCTACCCACCGAGAGGGGAAGGAGGCTGGCACCGCGCAGTCCCGGGCTCAGCCTGGCGTAGGGCTCTGGGGCCCAGCGCATCGAGCTCCCTTTGCTCTGCGTTTGGCCTCAGTCGCGGCTGCGCGCTGGCTGGAGCACGGAGACTTGTTGGGCGCTCAAGTGCGAGAAGCCCACGCCGAGCACCAGGGAGAAACCATACAATTGGTCACGCAAGTCAGCCCGAGGGCTCTGTAGGGGCAGGCGGGGGCCCGCCCCCATCCTCTGGATTGTCTTTCTCTGTTGACCAGAAGCAGCCCCCTGCCTAAGTTAGGAAAGATATGCAGGTGGAGAAAGAATGGACCCAGCTGTGACTGTAACAGGCAGAGAAAAAGGTGCTTTTAACAAGAAATTGTAAATTACCTTTAACAAGGTGACTGTCTACAACTGTGATAAGCCACCGACAGTTCCCTCCTCAGCTCACTGAGTCCTGCTGGGGTTACCCACATACCAACCCCAGCTCTATGTGGAAGTCAAAATGAGGGTGAACAACTAGGCTGCTGCCCTGTAAAAGCAGAATTGGCACACCTCTGGTGAACCCAAACATCTCCTCCAGAACTCAGGAAGTTCCCCGCCCCGCCCCTCTCCCCCTCCCCCCCCCCCAGCCTTCAAAGTGGCAACAGGAGGAGCCAGGAGCAGCTGCTGAGAAGCAGGTCTACTGCAGCTATTGGGCACGCACAGAAGAGACACGGTGTAAGTGAAAGGCTGGGAGTTAAGTGAAAAGTCCAAACCACAGGTGAAGCCCAGCGTTCTCAGCGGCACCTTTAAAGAATGTGCCATTTTTAATTCTAGAGGATGGGAGGGAAAGGGACATGGACATCTCATGCATCCACGCTAGGGACATCCATCCATCCCGTAATGATCCAGTATTGTCCACACCAAGGAATGAGCATGGTGTTTGGAGGCAGGCTGATGACAACACCGTTGCACCAGCATTGTCACTGTATCCACTGTCAAGGACTGAGTCAGGACATGCCACACTCAATGTTAATGTTCTAGAGTCTTCTTGTCCCTGTAGCCCATAGATCACATGATGGCATGGTCATGATTATGGAGATGTGGAATTACTGACTGTCCCTTACCCTTCCAAGAGCAACCAGAGTCCTTAAGCAACTTGCATTCCTTCTCCCGGAGATCTGAACTCCCTGGCAAAAATCATGGGGCTTTCTTGGAACTGCCTGGATTTGTTGTTGAGAATCTTCTCGTTGTCCTTCCCTTATTCCCAGGGTGAAAATTCCAGAATAACTCTCTAATCTGGATGGCTCCCTGTGTTTCCTCAGCGTGTGATGTAGACAGGGAGTGGAAAGGGCCACACCTCCCTTAAGTTTAAGGTGAACTTTAAGTCACCTCCCAGGTGTTATCTATACTCTAAGAAGTGAACAAAATAATGCCTTTCAAGAGCCATGAGAAGATCCAATCGTTCACCTCTGCTCCCCCTCAGCACACATTGATCTTCAGGAGCAGCAGAGCTGAAGTCCCCCCAAGAGAAACGGTGTACTGTCTTCCCTCTGCCACTCCTCATGACTCATGTCACCAAGAAGGATTTCTGCCATTAAAAACCATTTCCAAATCTCACTACCTTGTGCGGGGACTCACAGCTGGCTTCAAGTTATTAGGGTCCCAGTCAGGAATGTTGAGTGCCACCTCAGAAATCAAGCACCTTTGCACAGAATCCTGAAATCTTGCCATCTCAAGATCGAATGGCCTCCTCATGGCAAAGTGTTTAACAGCCTTTTCTCTTCCAGACCAGATGTGGTGCAGACCTATGATGGCAGGAGATGGAGACAGGAGCATCACTTCAAGTTCTAGGCTAGCTTGTTATAGAAAGAGAGCTGCCGTCTAGCAAGAACTTATCTCAAAACAATAATCATTAAAAAACATTTCTGTCTTTGGTGCGAAGAATTGATTGGAGTAATATTATAGAGCAATAACAGTCCCAATAAATGCTTCAGATCAGAAAGGAAGAAAGATCCTGTACCTGGAAGTTGCCTTTCCAAATTGCAACTTGATCCTAAGTCTGAGAATACAGCAGAAGGCCGTCCAGGAAGAAAGGCTGATTTGGGAATGTGGTTGTGTCTGTGTTAATATTGGGAATCTTCCCCCACCCAGGCTCTCAGGCACTAAGCTACCCAGGAGAAAATCACGGGGCTCTGCTGCCATCTAGTGCTCTGATTTTCTTGCTAGAGTCGGCTTGGGAAAGCAAATGAAAATCTCTCTTTCATTTTCCTCTCTAGTCACCTACCTTCGAAGACCCCTGCAGGGTACACCTGCACTCTTCATAGTATGAGGCCATAGATGAAGACTGTTGTTCGCAGCCTAGATTATCTCCCTCTCTGGTCTCTGAGTTGTTGTAAAGCCGTGTCCTTCAGATTTAAGCGGCTCAAACCTGGACAATATTATGAAATGATCTCAGTGGGGGGACAGTGAGATTTCACCCCTGGAAGAAGAGCTGTGGGCTTCTCTGCAGTGCTGGAAGGGAAGTCTGTGCCACTGGATGGATGTGATGCATTTCCCAGTCTCAGCCTAGCACGCTCCTCAGCCTCCAGAACCTGGCTAAGCTGTACTGGGAACACTGCTGGCATCGGGACTGGCACTGTGGAGTACAGCAAGGAATATCGAAGAGGCCTCTCCCATGCTGGAAGGATGGCGATGTCCCTGAGGCGGGACATCATCCACATGAAGATATATTAGGTAGGGTGGCAACTCAAGCATTTAAGAGACGAAGAGTCCCCATGAGATGGAACCACCTAAGGAGAAGACAGAAACATGACGCTTGAGATAAATATAGATTGCTTTTTTACTATGTACAAATGAGAATACTAATTAGTGGAAGATCTGTGAGTGTATGAAAAGCTTAGAGAATACAGCATGTTGCCATGATGGCTAAATATGACTTGTTTAATACTGTATTTGGGAGATTTATGGCCATGAAAGAGCTGGAGGAGAGTTCTTTCTTTAAGAAATCTGGCAACCCGTAGGAAGCCACTTCTAAGGGCACAAGGTGAACTGTACCTGGGTACAGTTCTCTCTCCATCCCCTCTGCTACCCCTCCCCCACAGCAGAGCCTATGTGTATGAGTGACAAGACCCTTCCCTGCCCTGGCCTCTGCTCGTGCCACCACCTAAGGCAAGAGCACAATGTCAGAGGGGTACAGAAAGCTCTGCTCAGTAGTATCGGATCACATGTTCTTTGTAAATGCCCCAAGGCAGTCTCCAGAACATGTCATTCCCTAAGCCACCATCGAAAGAAGGTGGAAGTGCAAGTGCAAGGACATGCTGACATACATGACTGAGTTCCATGGCTCGTTCATAGTTATCTGTTAAGCCTTCTCCCCTGTCTTTCCAATAAAGCAATATGTAAAAGATTCAAAGTTTGTGTGCATGCCTTTAGGATGAGGAAAACTAAAGTAACACATAGAGTTCGGACGATACTCAATACCAATGATCCACTGGATAGAATGGTGAACTCTCCCCTCGCACCATAGGGTAGCTTGCCAAAGGAAGGATCTCTCCATGAACTGTGGGTGTCTCCATATGTGACAAAGGGGCACTCCATGAACTGTGGGTGCCTCCATACATGACAAAGGGGAATTCCATGAACTGTGGGTGTCTCCATACATGACAAAGGGTCACTCCATGAACTGTGGGTATCTCCATGCATGACAAAGGGTCACTCCATGGACTGTGGGTGTCTCCATGCATGGCAATCACTTAACTTGGTCATCTATAATTAATGAAATCTAGGCAGTTGGCCCCAACCCCAACTGTATCTGGGATACGGCCTGAGATCTAACATTTCTAACAAGTCTGAAGTGACATGGGGACATCAGAGGTGATACTTTGAGAAACACTGGTGTCAGAGATTGATCATGTAGTCCAAAGAAACTACTTTGAGTGGTACATCTGCTATCTTCTCATCAGGAAAGCATACAAGCAACTGTAATCTAAGCGTGTTTCCCTATCTGCAACGTATGCGCTGAGATCTTCCTGGTGGACATGTGAGGAGAGCAAAACAACGTTGAGACAATGCCAGACATGTAGCTAGCCCCACAGATAGCACCCCCTTGGTTGTTTAGCCTACCTCTGAAAGGGAGGAAAGAGAAGTAGCCCAAAAGGGGAAGGCATCCCATCTGCTGCTCTAACTCATGTTTTAGGATTTCAAATGGAAATGGTGGAGACAAAAGATAGATAGATAGATAGATAGATAGATAGATAGATAGATAGATAGATAGATAGATGATAGATGATAGATAGATATCAGTTACTCTTTTCCAGGTTGTCAAAAGGTGACTCCAGCAGACACCCAGGTGGAGTTAAAGACTCCTTCACTCTGACTTTTAAGTTCAACTTGCAAGGAAGCCTCATACTCAGCAGTTCCCTAAGGAACCAGCTTGAAAAGCTCCTCTGTAACTAGGTAGCAGGCCTGCTTGTTAGTAGTGCTTTCTTTTTTTATTGCATTAAGAATACCCAGCACAAAAAGTAAGAATGTGAGCAAAGAGGTCAAGACCATAATGGGTTCACCCACTGAAACAGTCTGCCTGAGCTAATGGTAGCTCACCAACTCCAGCCAGACAGGGAAGGAACAAGCAGAGGACAAAACTAGTCCCTCTGAATAAGGTTGACAGTTGCATGGCTGGGGCAAACTAAGGGGCCACTGGCTGTGGCAGCAGGATTTTTCCCTACTGCTTGTACTGGCTTTTTGGGAACCTATTTTCTTTATATGGATACCTTGCTCAGCCTATTTAGTAGTGAGGGCCTAGGACTTTCCCCAAAGCAATGTGTCTCACCCTCTCTGAGGAGTGGATGGGGGTTGGGTGGGGGATAAGTGGAGAGAACAGGAGGAGAGGAGGGAGTGGGAACTTGGATTGGTACATACAATGAAAAAAAAAGATAGTTTGTTTTCTTTTTTAAAAAATAAAATAAATTAAATAAAAAGAATGCCCAGCACAGAGTCACCATTCACACTCACCAGTCCAGGAGGCTACTGCAGGGCAGAGGGACAGCAAAGGGAGTCCAGATGCCCTTGCAGAGCAAATACTGTCCGAAGAACACAGACACATCCTGGCTCAGCATTAGGGCTCCCAGGTGACTCATGACTAGTAACTTACAGTGACTTCCACTGTCTACAATATTCCAACAGACTTGAATGTTGGAAGGGCTATGCCCAGAGAAATTCTCTAGCTTTGAGAAAAGCCTCTCTCCCTTCTGTGACTCTGTTGTTTTGTCCTACATGTAACCGTCATATAGGGTTTGGACTAGTGAATAGGTAGGCTACTTTTTAAATTCTGATTCCCTTCACATCCCAGATTTCACATTTTGCTGATCCTCACCTGACCCTGAAAAGCCATCTATTAGCAAACACCTATTGCAGAACACTGGTCAGTTCTCGATGGGAAGATCATTCATGATGAAAATGTGAACAATTATTTCTACACACATATGCACACACACACACACACACACACTCTTTTTTCATCATAGGAATACTATTGACTGCACCAGCCTAACAGTGAATTTGAATAAATTGTTCCGAGTTAGGAAAAAAGGAATTGCTTCATTAAAAAAAAAAAAAAAAAATCAGTGAGCTCTGTGAAGGTGACAAAATTGAGACTGACTATCCAGCCTTCCCATATCTTGAACCCAGATATCAGGAGATGAAGACATCGCTGATCATGTTTTAGCAATTTTCCCTTCTGAGATATGATTGTTCCTACTTAGTATAGTTTCTTAAATTTTTTAGAAAATGTCTAACTGAAGTGTTTGCTTTCAGTTTTAAAATGCACACCTCAAAAATGTGGTTCTGGTTCTGACGGCTTTTCACTGTGACGCTGAGGAGTCCATGACACACCAGATATCCTGTGGGAATCGCCACTCTTGATTCTACAGGAGCTCCTACAGAGAGGGCCCCCGGGTAAGTGTTAGCAGTGAGCAAAAATGCAGTGTGCCGAGTCTTCTCCTTTGACATCTCTTTCTCGAAGATACTGTGACTCAGTAGCTGCACTTCAGCACAGTGAGCATGGGGAGTAGGGATGTGGGAGATGGGGCAAGCAAACAAAGGAGCAAAGAGAGGGTGCAATGAAAAGTGGTTCTGTTTTCACTCCCCACCACTGAGTTCTCTCTCATTCCCCATTCTCTCTTTTTTAATTTAATTTATTCCTTGAAAATTTCACACATGTATGCCATGTATCTTAATCAGGACCCTGGACATTCCATCATATCTCATATATTCACAACTTCATGCTATACACACACACACACACACACACATCCTATATATGTTAATGGACTAATAATGCTCAGGCTACTTCTCAAATTCTGATTCTGTGTTCCTCACCTGACCCTGAAAAGCCATCTACTGATAGCTTGGCAGATCTCTATTGTATAACTTTACTGAATTTACACACACACACATACACACACACACACACACACACACACACATATATATATATATATATGAACTCAAATAGTTTTATCCATACTTACAATGGGCATAAGGTCATCCACTGGAGAGCATAAGAAAACTACCAGTGGCTAAACTCTTAGAGAAATCATTTCTCTCTTGAGTATTCTTAAAGTTATGGAAATCAGGTGATCACTTGAGATAATATATTTCAAGTTTCCGAACCTTTGATCATCAGCATATTGGAAATTCCTCATAGACATTTTACTGATCATGTCCCTGTTGCATACATG
Source organism: Chionomys nivalis (assembly GCF_950005125.1). Classification (NCBI taxonomy): domain Eukaryota; kingdom Metazoa; phylum Chordata; class Mammalia; order Rodentia; family Cricetidae; genus Chionomys; species Chionomys nivalis. Next base: position 51,646,391 of record NC_080105.1, on the reverse strand, counting down.
GATTTGACTTGGGAATGTCAGATCCTCAAGTCCACCTTGATGTCTGACAAAGAAAACTCCTTTATGACCATGGTACTGACTAGATTGTAGTGAGGCACTCATGCCCAAGGAGGCATTCAAAACCAAGGACCAGGGTCTTCCATGGTTGCACTGATATGAAACTACCTTTTCTACTTGTCCATACCCACTTGCTTATGTCAATATAATATACAGAGGGAAATTTCTTGTATATATACATATGGGTCCTCGCCAAACTCAATTCATGTTCTCCCTTTTCCCAATAGGTTAATTTACATACTTCATGCAAGTGTGAACTGTCTAGTCACTAAAAAGGGTACCTACTTTCTTAACTCATTTTATACTGAGAGAACTAAGATGATGTATGGGAAATGCTGGATTTGAATTGGAATACAGATACAAATAGAGACCTAGCTTTTTTTCCTTCCATTTTCCCTGTGTCATCTCTGAATTTAAGTGTATTTTGGTTTTGTCACCTGAAGGATTGTCATTCTTTTCTTATTGATTGAAAAAAGAGGCTTTAAGATCTTTGCTGAAATTTTCTATGCAAAATCTTTCCTATCGGAAAAAATTCCTCTTTCAAAGGCAGGTTAGCATCTTTTGAAGCACTACAAAATTGTCAATTTTGGGAATATTGCTTTCACATGTGGAGCAGTGCTTTCGGCAGTGCCAGAATAGTAGGTGATTGCTGCCATCAGCAGCAGCATGAGCAACTGACGCTGCCCCCCGAGACCTGTGGGATCCTGCAAGGAGTCCTGTGGAAGAAAGGTTCGTCCTTCAGAGAAGAAGGAAGGCCTTGAAGCCACAGCACTAACGTATATGTTACGGCACAAGTCAGACGTGAACATGTGCAGAAACGGAGATTCTGAAAGGTCAGCTAGAAGGTTTTCAATCTTGTCAATAATTACCTAAGGAAGGGAGAAAGAGCACTCTAAGTCCAGGCCTTGTTCATCCCACCCCGCTGCCTCCAAGGATTCTATGGAAGTGCCTCTGATATCTCAAGATTTTGAATGAGCCTGCAGGAAAGATGAATCTAACACGAGTTTAAAATATGAAAAGGCATTTGAGGCAAAGGCAGAAGTAAGCATGTCGACAGATTTGGAGGGATATCTGCCTAGAGAATTCTATCAGATGATAAATGTTTCCAGGCTAGAACACAGACTGGTAAACTCTGGCAGCAGGGAGACCCATTCGAGTTGCACTATTCAAGAAGTGGTGGTGGGGCTAAGTTTAAATGTAGGATGTAATGAGTGATGATAAATATAAGAATTTCCATCTTTTGCACAGTTCCAGCCTTCCCTCTCTGTATGTCACCCACAGCAATTCACATTGCATCCACCCTTTTCACATTAACACTTATGATTTGCTTTTCAGTGGCACAAGGGTTAACCCTGGTGTCTTTTGCATGCAATACAAGTGTTCTATCCCTGAGTGACAGCCTCTAACCCATCTCAGTGGGGCCATGAGAGCTCTGTATCAAAATCATGGCTTGCAGTGACAGCCAGCAAGTGCATGGTGGAGAAAAGTTCAGTGTCGAAGAAAACCAGGGGAGAAATGCAGACTAAACCCATAGTGAGGCATCAACCAAACTTCACTAACACGGTTCCTATCAGACAACCCAGAAGAGGACCTCTAGGTTGGTTCAGTGGATAAAGACACTTGATGCTAAGCCCGATGATGTGAATTTGATACCAGAAACTCACATGAAAGAAAGAACTGATTCCTCCAAATTGTTTTCTGAGCTCTTCTCATTTGCCATGGCTGGCAAGGCTACCCCATTCCTAAATAATTAAATAATAAACTAAACTTACATAGAACAAAACATCTGGAAGGGAACTAATGCATCAAGGATGCAGAAATAGTGACTTCTTCACACCATTGCTGGACCGGAAGGGGGTGCTAAATAAACACAGTCATTATGGAAAACAGTATAGAGGGTCCTCAAAAGTTACAAGTAAACCTATCACATGGCCCCTCTGCCCCACTTCTAAATATAGATTCAAAAAAAATGAGAACAGTCTGTCAAAGAAATACGGGCCTATGTTTATTGCTGGAGCATTCACAAAAACATAAGTGAAGCATCAACCAATGTGTCCATTCTCAGAAGACTGAGCAAAGAAGACGTGGTGACTGAAATGCAGAATGGAATGATATCCAACCACCTTGCTGTGATTGGCTTCAGGATGGAAAAGGACGGTTGAAAAAGCAAGGTCAAGGCACAAATGCCACCTATTTCCTCTCATCTGTGGGGCACTAAGCATATTGGTCATATGTTAGGCTAGAGTTTCTTAGAAAGCACCTGAGACAAGCCAGGGACCTCATGGTCTCAGGTGAGGTGGGGAAGGAAAGGAAGCTGCACCGCGCAGTTAGCAAATGCGATGATGCTAGATGAAGCTAATGTTTACAGTGTAGCGAGTGACTATTGTCTATTATTAATCAGGCATTTCAAAACAACCACAGGAGCATTTGGAGCTTAGCAATACAGGTAATTAATAATATTTGAGGAGATGCAAATGATAGTTACCTTGATTTGATCATCACATACTGTGATTGTAATACTGTGCCACAGAAATGAGTACAATTATGGTGTCAATTAATTGCTTTAAAAACAGAAAGGCAAAACCACACATGCCTTATGGAGCTGACAAACGCTCACACACTATATAGAACCACAGCAGTGAAGGTCCTAGTACTCCTCCCCAATCCATTTTTCCTTTTTGTCTTGTGTTACCTGAAGTGCCTCTTACGGACTTTCAGAGATACTAGGGGAATGCACTTCTGAGCTTTTCGGATATTAAAGTGAGGAGGAGAAGATAGGTTAGCTTACAACTTCATAACTCACAGTATATCTTTCTACAGGGCTTGTTCTAGAGACAGTGAATGCAGGAAGCACACTCACCTTGAAAGGAGTGTATTACATTTATTGTGAGTGCGTGTGTGCCATGGTGTGCACGGACAGCTCCGAGAACATCCTTAAGGAGTCAGTTCTCCCCTTCCACCTTTTAGGCACCCAATGGCTGAACTCAGATCCTCAAGCTCAACACCTTTACGGTTGAGCCAGTCTGCTGGTCTATTGGCTCATACTTCTTGGCTTCCACAGGCAGTTAGATAGTGGCCATGAGAGGAGAAGCAGAGTGGAGGAGTGTGAAGTCTGAGTAACCAAGTCTGGAGCTAAGCTGCTGGAGCCCAAAGTCAGTATGTATTCCAGAATGCCACTTCATATCACTATATTAATTTCCTTGACTTCTTCATAGTCTGCCAATACTGCTCGCCCCACAGACCTGATGGCTTATAGAGAATACAAGTAAGTACCATATGGGAAAAATTATTTTAAAACATTTTATTACATTTTTATTTTGTGTGAGTGGAGAGAGGGCATGCCTATGCCACATCATGGGCATGGAGGTCAGAGGACAACTTACAGGAGTCATTTTTCTCCTTCTGCACTAAGGGTCCTGGGAAGCAAATTCTGATTCTCAAGTTTGATGGTCAGCACATTTACCTGCTGAGCTATTTCACCAGCCTAGAGGTGCTTGCTTCATTTCTTTCATTGTAGCAGCGTTGGGAGAGAAAAGGGTTATTTGGCTTACAATTTTAAGTCACAGCCTACCCTTGAGCTCAAAGGAGAAATCAAGGCAGGAACTTGGAGGCAGGCTTGCGTGCTGTTCCACACTGCAAAATCGAAGAACAAGAAACTTACTTCACAGCCAACAAATGTGAAGAAGGGATTATGGAGGAGGCTGTCTGAAGGCCCATAGGCTGGTTTATGCTTAGCTGCTAGCTTTTTGCACAGTTCAGGAGCACTTGCCTAGGGAATGGAACCACCCTCAGTAGGCTAAGACCACCTATATCAAAAATCAGTCAAGGCAACTTCCACAGATATTCCAACAAGACCATCTGATCTGTACAATTTCCCAATTCATGTTTCTCCCAGGAAAGTCTGTACTTTGTTATGTAGGCATTTAAAGTCAACAGAGCATTAGGGAAAAGGTTGATTTAAAGCCAAAATGTTTGCACCAATATTAGCTATTATTATTTCTACGGTCAAATTTCATTTAAAAAATAGATTTAGAAAGTTATTGGCAGCATCCCTCATCATAGATATGGAGTTGTAGATCATAGTAAACAGGGGACCACACTGTAGCAGCTCACAATATACCAGGCTGACAACTCTTACTTTTGGTATAATGCCATACACATTGTTGATATCTTACATGAGCAAAAATTCAGTGAGAAGAATCCAAAGACACTAGTGAGCACAAACCTCTCACCTTACATCAAGAAGAGAGAATCAAGGAATTGCCTCGAACAGACTAACCTGTGGGATGCCTGTTGTAGATTGCCTTGACTTCTAATTAAGTGAAGTGTGCTCAGCCTACTCTGGGCAGCACCACTCCCTGGGCAGGTGGTGCTGAACTATATAAGAAGGCTAGCTACATATAAGGCAGCCTCTGAGTCGCTAAACACCGTTTGTTTTGTGGTTCCTGCTGCATTTTTTGGACTGTGACATGAATTCTTTAGTCTGAGGTAATGCTGTATGAAATACCTAGCAGGTTGGTCTTCCAATCCCTAGCTTATTTACACGCCCATGTGAGTTCCTGTCACTTGGCTCGTGCTTCCCCCAGCATCCTTCTCTGTACCTAAATTTTGCATATGGGCTTTTGACCTCATCTGTTTCTCCAGGGAGCATTGTGTTATGACTTGGATGTGATTTGTTGTCTATCAAAACTAATGCCCAGGCTTAATTTCTCAATGTCACAGTATAAGAGACCCTGATAAAATGATTACATATGGGGTACGGCCACTCTTATGAGCAGATTAATGTCTTCCTTGAGAGTATGAGCTAAACATCAATGTCCTGGACTAATTATCACAAGTGTAGCTTGTCATGAACCAGGTGGTCCCTGTTTTCACCTTTTTCCCCATGAGCCACTGAGCCATCTAACAAACAGGGCATTTGACAGATGCAGGTGTCATGGACACCTTCCCAGGCTCCATAACTGTCATCTAAGAAACCTAGTTTCTTTATAAATCAACTAAATTCTGGAGTTCAGTTGTAGAAACAGAAAAATTGACTAGCATACCAGAGTTATAGGACAACAACTAGCATGCCCATGAAATGAGGCTGGAAGTATAAATGTCCCATTGAAGCCACACACTGTGGCAATGTATAGGTTCTTCCTGGCTAAGGCTGCAGCCCTTGCCTATGTAGGTCAATAAATTACTGATTGTCAATGGCATACTTGAAATTAGCAGATTTCAAATAGTCATGATGGATTTTTTACAATGCCTTTTAAAAAAGTAAATGAAAACCCCTAGTAAACAGCATAATAAATCACATTCCTACAAGACTTTGAGAATCCTAATCATTCAATAAAACCTTCCAGACAAACAGAGTACAACATTTAAATATTATAGGACAAGGAATTTTAATCTGTTTCAAGCAATTCTTGGTGATGGAGTGAGTGGTCAAATTGCAGACAGGTTTTATGTGTACCTGTGACTTCCTCTTCAAAGAGATAGTCCCCCGTCCCCAGAATGTCAAACCATCCTGACACATGCTGCACTTGGAAAGAAAGGCAGTAGTGATGTTTGTTTCACTGTCTTGGGAAATGCTTCGTGTATGTTCAGAAAAATGAAACACCAAGAAGTTGTGAACAGCGGCCAGCACTGTTTCAAAGGGAAGGGCCCGAGACAGCATCAAAGAGAATTACTGCTATTCACCTGAACTCATACAGCTTGTTGATTTGATCCCTTTTGCCTGCCAGGACAAGAATGTTCTTTATCACAATTCTGGAGCTGGATGATGTCTAGCTCTCAATGTCAAAGTGACTGAACTTCCATCACTTTTACGAGGAAGTAATTCTCTTCGTGGAATGTCCTGCTATGGAAGTGCAATCCTTAGACTGTGGACTTGGTCATCTTTAGTTTTATCAAAGGCAAAAGAAATCCTGTGCTCACAGGACACAGGCCATTCTGTCCTTTGCTAACTGGTAGGTTTTCCAGGAAGGGTCATTCTTACTACTGAAAGGTGTTTGTTTGCATGTGGAGGGAGTCAGAAGACCACAGTCATTGCTAGGAAGCCATTTTTACTGTACACAACACAGGCCTGTGTTCTGAGTGTTCTGGTACTATAGGAATCCCTACTGTCAACAACCTTTAAGTTACCTGCCCACTTGGGTGTGGCCTTTTATACTATATATGCTAACGTAAAGCACACATCCAGCCTCTCTCTTCCAGTGGCAGCTCCATGGCTTCTCCCTGACTCTGCCTCCTTTCTCCCATTATTCAGTTTGTTTACCCCACTTAGCTCTATTCCTCTATAGCTCTACTATAGGCCCAAAGCAGTTCCTTTATTAACCAATGATATTCACAGCATACAGATGGGAATCCCACATCTCCTCCCTCAAAGGATGGAGGGGGAGAACAATGAAAGAGATATCTTGTTAGAGGGAGCCATTATGGGGTTAGGGAGAAACCTGGTACTAGGGAAATTCCTAGTAATCCACAAGGATAACCCCAGCTAAGACTCCTAGTGTAGAGAATGCCTAAATTGGCCTGCCCCTATAATCAGATTGATGATGACCCTAATTGTCATCATAGAACCTTCATCCAGAAACTGATGGAAGCAGATGCAATGACCCACAGCCAAGCACTGGGCTGAGCTCCTGGAGTTTTCATTTGAAGAGAGGAAGAAGGGAGTCAAGATAATAAAGGAGAAAACCACAGATACAGCTGACCCCAGCTAGTGGGAGCTCACAGACTCTAGACTGAGAGCTAGGGAACCTGAATGGGACCAAATTAGGAACACACTCTGAATATGAGTGACAGTTATGTGGCCTGACCTGTTACAGGAGGTGCTGGTAATGGGACCAGGATTTATCCCAGGCTCATAAACTGACTCTTTGGAGCCCATTCCCTATGGTGGGATACCTTGCTCAGTCTTGATATGGGGGTGGGTGGAGCGGCTTGGTCCTGCCAGACTTTGTTGACTACCCAAGGAAGGCCTTACTCCCTCTGAGGAGTAGATGGGGGTGGTAGAATGTGGGGGGGAAGAAGAAACTCATGGTCATTAAAAGTATAAATACCATGATGCCCATAATACTGCATTGCGAACTTCTCGGCCTAAGACTTTCTTTTAGAAATTGCCCTTTTAATGTGTATAATCCAGGATTGTGTCTTTGACCAACTATAAATCAGAGTGTGGAGCTATTTCCAGATGAATTTGCTGCCATGGCAACATGTGTGAGGTCACAGGGAGAGCCCCATTGCTATGCAATGTGCAGGGTGTTCACATTTCTTGTAGAATGGGCAGAAATGTCAAATCTTGAATGAAAGGGGGTAATGCTGGACGTATAAACATAATGCAGGGATCAGCATTCATGACTAACTCTATCATTTTTATTTACTGATTTCTGGCTTTCTGGAGAAAAGATCTGGGCATATGGCTGCCGAACTAATGGCATTAAAACGCTATTGTAATATTGATTGGTACAGGTTTCTCAGAGGTTAAGCAACCATTGGCTTGTGCATAAGTAGCATGGGGCAGGACAAAATGTGGAAAGGCACTTGATAAGATTCATAAGCTCCAAATTCCTTACATCCGGAGGCATTGGAAGAAGCAAGTGTGAAGTCAGCTTTAGTTACAGCAGAAGTCTCTAAGTTCAAATAAGTGAATGCAGAGCCTGCAGCTCCCAGCTCCCTCAGAACTCTCCCCGGACATCAGATCTCAGTTTCTCAATCGTAAGCATTGCATATTGTTTCTCTCCCCTTTTCCCCAATGAATTCAGAACTTTAATGTACTGTGTTGACATTTAGTCCACAGAGAGAAGGTACAGAGCCCCCAGCCCTCTGAAGTCATCACATCAGGAGAGATTTGAACAGGAAGGCTTCTTAGAAGGTTACGCTAGCTGCTATCTTAATTACACTGAAGAATCCCCTTATAACTGGAAAGGGAGCATCCTAGCAGACCCAGGAGAGCCCTGCCTGGTGCAGGGAAGGAGTGAATCACCTCAAGAAGCCCCCTGACAGCCGGTGCAGCTGCTCCTGGACTTTGAGCATGCGCCATTGACAGAAGGAGTTCATTTCCTAACATCAGCATGAAGCTAGCTGAATGACACATTAAGCTCGCTGGCACCCATCAGCTCACCCAGGGTCCTTTTGGAATCTTGTGGAATTTGAAGAACTGCATGCACTTACACTTTCCAGTCACACTTTGGAAAGAGTCACCTGGGGATAAATTAATTTCCTTAAGAAACAATCCTTTACTTCTCTCTGTCTTTTACCTGGGATTGCAACTGACAGACCGAAGCTCCTATATCAGATTATTATGTCACAGCTCAGGTATTTGTCAAACTGTATTCTTTCCTACCCTTCATATTACCTTTAAGTTGTGCTGTCTTGGGGTGCTGGCAAAACAAAACTCTGCTGATGAGAAAAGTTGCTGAGAGGAGTAGTAACATTCTCCAGGACAGAGATGTTCCTCCCTTGAACTACAAAAGACTTCACTAGTTTATCAGCATGTTCATGTATGTGTGTAAAATGTGTGTGTTTGCACCCTCACTCATGAATATGTTGGTCCACATCCAATTTTAAAGAAAGGAAGCTAAAATAGGAGAAAAGGAGACAGGGAGAGCATGCCTTCCTTCTCTATGCTAAAATAAAGCAAGTAAAAATAAAAAGATGATGGAGGTGAGACACCCACTGAAAGGATCAGCATGTTAGCTTTTTCCTCATAAGCCCAGATACATTCTTATCACTAAGCGTATGATAAATAGTTGAATAATGTCCGAACTATTCCATTAAGTGTGAGGACACATGCTACTTAGGCATCATGCTTCAGTAGGCAGCATATCACTGTGAAATCGTTCTTACTCTGTCTAACTGGGCACATGTACAGCAGCTTGTGCTTCCATGTTTCCGCATAGACAGGATACGGGAAAGGAGATGGATGAGCATCAACACTGACCACGTGACTTGAGGATCCCTGTACATGGTAAGAAAGCGATGCTCTTGCATTCCTTGTAAAGGCAGATTAAGACATTCAAGGGAGCCATGGGGCCTTTGCACACCATGCCCTTCCAGCATCAGGGGAAGCATAAGGGGCTTTAGATTCTTGTAACCAGCAAGGTAGCCAGAGGGACAGTGATGTGAAGAACAGCCAGTAGCTCTGGGCACCCAGCTTTGTGAGCTGTCCTGAGGCGATTTTCATGATCTCCACACAAGGGATAATGTTTGGAAAGCACCAACTTTTTATCCCGGTTCTAAATTCTTACACAAGACACAGTGTCTGTATCTCCCAGGCACCACCCTGAGTTTCAGTGACTTTCCAACCCAAAGATAGCTGCCTCTTGCAAGTCCACAGTAGCTATGGGCACTCCAGATGGTATAGCCAAAGGAATTATGACTAGTTTAAAAATCTTTTCACCTGCTACAGCATTGTCCAGTGTCTCATCAGATCTAGATCTAACAAGGCTCTGAGCTTAATCCGCTAGTTGGGAACTGTGCCATTTTCATTTTCCATCTACATCTTGGCGTATAACTAAGAGGCATTTGTGAAGGCTGCTTCTTACACAGCAGAGCTTGTGCATCTTTAAATGAACATATTACTTCTCTACACTTCAAGAATGCTTTGGATGTTGAATAATTGCTTCCTGAGGAATTCATTTTCTGGGTGTTCTAGGAGGATGGCTTGATACACATACACATGAGAGGAAGAGAGAGAGAGAGAGAGAGAGAGGGGAGGTATTAGATATTACATTCTGCATTGTAACAGACCAGTTTTCAATGAGTTGACTCATAGGTAATTTGTAATCAGTAATGATTTTCTTAGTCACAAGTTCCATGTTTATATAATCTGTCTCCTGCAGAGCTGTAGACAGGGAGTTAGAGTGACTAGAACATTAGCCTGCTGGTAAGGCTGCTGTAATACACTGTTTTTAAAGGCAAACTTCTCTTAGAGCTGTGAGTTAGGAAACTGGGTTTTTGAGGTGGGAAGTGGATTGTAGTGAACATTTCCTCTGTCCATGACCTTGGGCTATCTGGCCCCATAGAGGCAGAGCTTCTTATCTGCCAATATGACATTTAAAGGAAGAGAGGGGAGGTTGCTCTCTCTCTCTCTCTCTCTCTCTCTCTCTCTCTCTCTCTCTCTCTCTCTCTCTCTCTCTCTCTCTCTCTCTCCCAGGGTGGTCGGAGATTGAACTGTTGGTTCTATTTTTACCCCAGGGCAGAATGATGACCATGACAACTATCTACCTTGTAGTGTCTCCGTGAGTGTTCTAATAAGTCCTAAATACCCCCTTAAACAAGCTCTCGTGGATTTAGTTACACTTGGTGCCCAATGTGGCATCTGCCTCTAGCCCTGGTGGCACTGAGCCCTAAATGTTCCCAGCACAGAGCCCCGAGAGTTCATGGATTCAGCGACAGTGGACCCTGAAGGAAGGCCCCTCAGTCTTGGGTATCTTATGCCACTATCTTTCATTTTTGGCAATGACCTTCTTCCGTGTGCACTATCAATATTTATTGAGAGCAGGTGGGATGCTTGCCTCCTTATCAAAGTTTCATTTTAATTCTCCTCTGTTCCCTTTCAGCTACCCTGCAAATGCAACTGGGAAAAGAAAATACATCTCCATATGTAGTGGGGTTTTTTTTTCAGTGTGTTTATGAATCATCCGGGTTAAAACAATCATTGATTCTGTTTTGATAACCTCTAAAGGGAGCATTTACAGGATGTGACTCTCACGTGCTTTACAGAGCATGTAAGTATGCTAGGCGTTTTCAGAGATCAGAGAATCAATAGCCCAGTCTAACTCTGTTAACATAGCACTTACCAAGTTCATTAACCAGAAATCCCCTGTCTGGTGGAGCCTTTGGGAATGTACTGTGAACTCTTATTGGGATGGATCAAGGCATGACTTCTGCCTTAACTACTGACAGGACTGAATAACAGGAGAGTGGCATTGACTATAAAGGGATAGATGATTAACTTTGACAGAGCCAACCCTAGTGCATATCTTAGGGCAATACACATAAAACAGAGGAAGCCTTGGCATATAAATCGCGCATACTACTCTTTTCTAGGGCTTCTATGAGTGCTAAGACTTCTAGAGGCCCTCATCGGCACTCTGATTTATTCCTACAAATCGGAACTGGAAATAATATTGAAATACTAGCAGATACAACATGAAAAGGAAAACAAAACTGGCGTCAAGTTCCTGGCTCCATTCACATGGATCTGCACCACTGAGCTACACAGTGATGGCAGGTTGCATTTCAGCTCCCAGCTCACACTTATTCTAGTCTCCGTCTCACCTGCAAACAGAGTGCCTGCCCTCACTTGCCAACCAGAAGTGGTTAACTCCAATTTATCTACCTTCTCAGACACTGGAAAAGAGTTAAAAGATAATGCATTCTCCCCAGCATCTGTCGTAACCCTCCCCAGCAGATTCTCTTTGCTTCCCGAGTTCCCCCATTAGATTTCAAGGAGTTGAATCACACCTTTGCATCCTAAATATCACCCACAAGGCATAGTGGCTACCGTTCATTCCTTGTGCTCAACTTGCTGCCCACACATAGATTCATCTACTTCCTCTCTATTCTGCCAAGTTTTGTCCCCGTAAGTCTTTTTATTATTGCTTTTTTTTTATTCAGCTGTTTTGAGACAGTTCTCCTAGCATGGTGCAGACTGGCCTGGAATGCCTGGTAATTCTCTTGCCTCACTGTCCTGGGTGCTAAGATTCCAATCATAAGCCACCATGAGAGGCTTTATGCTGCTTGTAGCTGGCCAAGAAATATTCATGTTGCATTCTTCAAACAGCAGTACAAAGACTGTTGGGTGTATAAAATGGTGCTGTTTCTTTACAAAAAAATCATACACCCAACTTAATCTTTAATATCAATAAAACCTTGTATTCTTTGTTCCGTTGTTCATTGTCTTGGGATAAATCTTAAACTCTAGATAATAACGTAATCTGCTCCCCCCTAATCCATCACCCTTAATTGGTGATGTCATTGCTTACCAGACCTCACTCCAGCCTCCGACAGTGGGGGCCTCTCAGATTGGTGGGCTGCCTTGCGGCTAAAAGATTCAAACACCCCATGTTCACCCCCCAAAACCAGAAACTAAAATAAAAAACATCAAGAAGGTGGCGTTGTAAAGCGAGATTGCATGCTGTTTGTATTTCCACTGAAAAGCAGAAGCGTATCTCTGGGGATGGGCATACACACATTCTGCAGCTTTTATAGGAACGAAAGGCTAAAGCTTGGTGAACCCTCACCACGATCTCTGTGTGTTTCTAGAAGGTTTCAGAATGGGAGCTGTCATTCCCACTGAAGACTGAATTCCTCTGTGGAGATCTAAGCTATCCTGACACCTTGCGTTCAGTCCCCAGACACTCTGAATTAACTGTTGACTTGTTCAGGGAAGCATCTTAAAGGCAAGGGGATGTTTACTGCACTAAGATTAGAACTCTCAGACCTGGGCTTGTCCAGGCAATCTCACCCACTGTGGTAAAGGTTCAGTGATCCATGATGCTATGTGATCACGGTGTAAAACATTAATTATGGGGGTGCTCTCTTCTCTGTGGTAGGACCTGAGGGGATACACTTTAAACTCCCATCATTCTGATTGTAACATCAGCAATCCCTTATACCATGAGCTTGTTTCCCACCGCTTCTTTATTATTATCTAAAATGTTTTGTGTTGTTTTTTGAAATAGGCAAGAACTACTTAACCTGAACTAGTCTTAAAGCCTCATATTCTGGATGCAGCTCAGGCTAACCCTGAACTCGGGGCAACCCTCTAGTCTCAGCCTCCTAGGGCCTGGAGGTACAAGAGTATATCACCATGACTTTTCACACACTTCATCAAAGTCCACAATGGTTTTGTTTGTTTGTTATTCTGGGGACTGAACACAGCGGCTTGTGCATTTCAGGCAAGCAGGGCACCATTAAGTTGTGTTGCCATCCCTCCACATTTATCTTCAACTTTTCCCTACCTTTCTGGTCTGGCAGCAGTTGGAATTAAATACCATTCAGATATCAACTCAAAAGTACCTTTCTGGGTTTCTAGCTTCTTATCTGAAATGTAAGTAGCTTGGAAGCCTTTACTCATGCACTCCCACCCCACACACATATACACAGTGCACACAGATGCAAAACGGAATATAGTGAAAACCAACAAGTCTTCCTAGACCACCAAAGAGATGAGGTCAGAGGGCAATCCACCACTACAGAACTGTGGGCAGACACGTGGATGTGAGAGCCATGGGTAAGCCAAGTGGGAAACACTAGGCAATAGGATGGGAACTAGAATTACAGACAGGTGGAACCCAGCTGGAGCCCAGCAGCAACAATGAACACCACTATGAGAAGTAGGGGCACAGACAGAGGTGAGCGCTGTCTGCACATGCCCACCCTGTTTGCAGGGCTCTCTGGTAATCGCAGAACATGACGTATCTAGGGACCATCTAGGGAAGTCCAACGATGACAGGGATATCAATGGAAGATGAGTGGCATAAAATTGAGCCCTTGGCAGCTATAGCCATAATGAACCTGAGTTCCCAAGTTGCCACCAACTCCCTACAAATCAAGCCCCCATGGAACCTTGATATATTTCTTTCTTTTTACTCAACACATCAGGTTTCCTTCTCCTTTTCATTAAAAAAAAAAATTATTGAGCAGACTAAAAAGGGGAAATAAGTTTTAAAAGATATAGAAAGCATCAAAACCAGACTCAAATATCAGATACACTCCTGGAACAATCAAACTGGGAGTCAGAGGCTGAAATCATAAGAAGTGGTTACAGTCTCAACAATAGGGACCACTGGAGAATGACTGAGAATCAGAGTCTTCCATCGCTGTGGCTGCTCTAACACAGAGCCACATGCAGGCAACTTACAGACAGTAAATCATACCCACTGATTGAGGAAGCTAGAAGTTCAGGTACTAATAGCATTGTTCTTTGAAGCCTTGATCCTCATTTAATCTTCACTGATCTTCCTTACAATGAACCTGTGTTATAATCTCCTCTCCTGATGAGATCCAAACACTGTATTTAAATTAATTATGTTAAATACCCTACCTAATAACCCAATCACATTTTAAATATGGATTTCACAAGACAGAATTCAGCTATCAAATTTTTAGAATTATAAAGCCAAAAGAAAGCAAAACAAGAGAAAGCAAAGCAATACCCACCCAACAATTGGAAGTAAATGACATGAAGGATGCCGTAGGGGAAGGAAGGAAAAGCTGGTTACAGTTGTCACCCATGAGATTAAGCAGCATTTTTGAAAGTATGACTTTAGGTTGGAGAGGTGATTAAGTGAGTGAGGTGCTTTCCACACAAGTCTGCACACCCAAGTTCAGAACTCAAAGACCCATATAAAAGTTGTATGGGCATGGTAGCTTAGATATAATTCTAGGAGAGGCAGGGGATCCCTAGAGAAAGATAGCTATCTAGAGCAGCCAGACAGCACACTCCATATTGGGGGAAAATCATTTCCTCAATGTATAAGGTTCAACTGATGAACACACCCAGTGTAAACTGTCCTCCACGAGTGCAAACACGAACCTACTCACAGCTGTGCACACACATGCAATCACACATACACAAAAACCCACACTACAAGTAGGGCAGTGCTTATGAATGTATGCTACAAATTTCAAACAAAAGCTGCTATGGAGAGAATTTTATCACAATACAATGATATAGTTATGTAGCTTTTGGTGAGGTATTGTCATTAGGAAATTGGAATATAGAAGGCATATTAAATATGTATAATATTTAAATTAAAAATAAACAAAAATTTACAAATCGCTAATATCAGCTATGAAAGTGAGCAGTCCACATTGATGTCATTGGCATTAGAAAAGAGAAGGGAATTATGAATGTGGTCCTGTGCACAGATGTTGTGTCGTCAGCACAGAAGAGCAGCCCCTTGATGGATATAGTCCACCAGAGTTCACACAAGGAGGAGGACAAACTCAGCAGACATATTTCTATAATAAACAAAATGATGTAATCATAATACCTTTATATAGCAAACATCAGGGAGGCCCAGGCAGTTTTACTAGTAAATATCACCAAGCATTAAAAGGCTAATTAATTGGTCCCTTCTCCCCAAGGCTCTCTCCTAGAAGAGGGGCAGGATCAGGTCTTCTGAACTCTGGAATGTAGACATTACAGTAATTCCTAGACCAAAGGAAGCACTAGAGAAGAAGTGGGTAGCTCAAATCCCTCATGACACAAAAGTACCCTTCAAAACTGTGATCTGGGCCATTTTCCAAGAATTCCCTGTGAAATGCCTAATTGTTACTGACAGGAGGAAAAAAAATCCCCCTTAGGGTTTGGCACTCAAGAGACTGGTAAATTTTACTGCAAAATCTCCAGAGGGATTTTGGCCCACACTTGGAAATGGTCCATGGGAGCATGTTTGTGTTGAGCCCAATTTCCCACAACAAGTGCTCCATACAGAACTCCAAGGAGTCAGGACAAGCTGCTTGAACCACAAAGACCACTTTAAACCAAGTTTCTCTCATTTTATGGTTGTGATACTTTTTTTATTTTATTGCTTAACACATCAATTTTAACAGCTTTAAATTTTTTTTCATTTTTCTTTTAGGTAAGCAGTGTATTGAGAGGAGAGAGGCAGAGACTTGCTAGCCTCATCAGAAGAGCAGCAGGAAGAGAACTGGAATGGGCAGAGCAGCCCCCTCCCCCCTCTCTCTCTCGTTTTAAGAATTTCCTAAAATGTATTTGGATTATTTTCACCTTTCCTCCAACCTGGAAAGTCCAGTTTGTTCTGCTTTTATGGCCCTCAGTGTGTGACTTTCTATTGGAGCATAGTTTTCCTACCAGGGATTACATTCTTAAAGAAAACTGAGCCTCCCTCTCCAAGTAGAAATCATTTCCCAATAGCTCCTCGGACGGGGCGGATCTCATGCCCTTCTCTCTCCATGCAGGGATTTGGTCAGCTTAAGCTTGTGTGTACGCCATCACAATCGCTGAGAGTTTGTATGTGTATCCATGCTGCTGTGTCTAAAAGATACCATTTCCTTTACCCTGCTTGAAGCATCGTCTACTGCAAGAGAGATGCATTAATCTGTGGCTATAAGGATAAGTCATTAGGAGTCAGTTATAATGTCAACGAAATGTTTATTTCCTGAGAACTGAGAATGGAGGGACTGGATTCCAGCAGTTTTCTCTATTTGCATCTACCTTTCATGGTGAGCTGGCATCCCGTTATTCAGATCTGTGGTTTATTCCACTCCAATTATTTAACTAATTAATTTCGAGACAGGGTCTCATGTAACACAGACTGACCCTAAGTTTTCCATGTGGGTGAGGACAATCTTAAATTCTTTAGGATTGTGAAACTTAAACGAAATGATGCAAACAACAACAAAAATAATAATCTGATGCTATTTAAATATACTGCCTTCTCCTTGACATTTTTACTTTTAACCGCGTGAATTTCATCATAGTTGCAGTAGATTTCTTGTGCTTACATCCTCTTTCTACTTGTAGTCCCCACAACACCCACTCCAGTTTGCTCCTATCACTCCAGCACAATGCAAAGGTAAGCAGGAACTCTGACAATGATTCATCCATTCAGCACATATACATTGGTCCTCTAGTGCAATGATACTAAGAAGCAGCTAGAATAAAAGGAAAACCCACCCAGGTTTATAGAAGATTATAAAATAGAGACAGAGAAGAAAAAGCAAACAAAGAAACAGAAATGATGAAGACAATAAAGAAAATAATGGATCACAAGAACTCTGGGTTTAGAGAGGATTTTCAGATCTGTTTCACAACAAGCTCTCTGAACAGAACCTAATACACTGCAGAAGTAGGGAGTGTTGAAGTGGAGAGGAGCTCTTTTATGCAGAGGGATGAGAAAATCAATGGGCCCAGGACAGGACAGCCTGTGTGTATTTGAGACACAATAAAGGAAGTGAATGATGTCACAAAGTCAGATAATTCACCAAAGATGGGAAAGAAACTTCAAGAGAAGATTAGAGAAGACAGTCCAGGACACAGTAACATTAGAGTTTGCATTCTTTCATTCACATACACCCAGCAGACATGAGACTATAGTTGCTAGCTTGAGCCAGGGTTAAGACCTACAGAGAGAAGCTACTTGCCTCTATCACTGAGTTCCCAGTGGCATATGAAAGTCTAGGAGTACCCTGGAGCCACACCCAGGAGGACTTGGGCAATAATGAAGGGTAATGAAGGGGAGGGCAGGTCCCACTGTCATCTCCAGGATAGTCACAGAATGTCCATGTAGCGTTGGCCTTGCGATTCCAGAAGCTGCTGCAGCCATGGATGAAAAGAGCCAAGACATGCCGATAGAATACACAGGATGCTTGTGCAAATGTGCATGCCTTCCAGAATGGTTGCCTTTGCGTTTTAAGCCTTCATGCTCAATTTCTAATCTTCTAAAAAATTGTTTTTGATGTGTAAGGGGAAGGAGAAGAGGAGGGAAATGCAAAGAGAAATGGAACAGAAGCAAGGCCAATCATCTTCACTTATGTGTGAGCTGAGGGAGAGCGCTCTTCACGCTTAGCAGGAGATCATCCCTGCTCAAATGTGCAGAAACCCACTGAGCCAGGGCCAGGAAACCCCTCCTCAGGGATGGAAGTCAAGAAGGCAAAACTCACTCTAAGCCAGAACAGCCATAAATAAAATGTCTACAGTATTTGAGACTAAGTTTCCAAACACTCATTTTGGGGTACTTTCTTTAAAAATGTATTCTCGATTTATTTTATTATTTTATTATATTTTCTGCAAAGCTTGACTAAAGGGGAATTTAACACACAATATTTCAGAGTATTTGCAAACAGATAAAATCTGCCAGAAAGCCCAAAAGCAAATATCTTTAAGGTTAGCATAAAAATAAAAATAACAATTTAGTCATGTAAGATTTATGCTAAGGGTGTCTCCTACTACCAAGAGCATTAGAGACAGTAAGTTGTTGGGGCTGGTAGTAAAAATAAGAGCTACCAATATCCATCAGTGCAAACTTGTTGATTTGGGCATCTGTTGAGTATTCTATGTTAATTTTACATATACATACTGTATATATCAATGCAGTATACATGTATTTGTGTTTTCACATGTATAGATTCACATGTACTTACGTGCAGAGTGTGTGCCACGGGATGTCTTTTTTCATCACTCTCCTCTTCATTCTCTGAACTGGGCTAGTCGAACTGGCCAGCTTGCCCATGGAATCCCCTGTATCTAACCTGCCCAGTGCTGAAGTTAAATGCAGGCTGACATGTCCTCCTGTGATTTGTGTGGGTTTTGGGGATCAATTCCTGGTCTTACTCTTGTGGCAAGAGCTTTACCAGTTGAACCACCTCCCAGGATCACTGAGTATTTACCATTTTACATGGTTAAAATTGGAAGCCCCATTGTGAGCTATCTCTTTAATTAGAAACTTTCTCATTCTGTAGCCATCCTGGCTGGCATGGAACTCACGACACAGCCTAGGATTACCCTGAACTTCCACAAGTCTCGTGCTTTCACTTTCCCACACACTGGTAATATATTTGTTAACTATCATACCCACCTCACCAATCTTTATTTTAAAATAATCCCTAATTTATAAGTATCTAGTGCTGTTAATAAAACAAATTTTATTCCTGTAAATGACACAGGCAGACTTGTCTCAAATTAAACCTCCTTGTGTACTCTTGGGCTCCTTCCCTACTTATCCCTGACATAGTGCTAGCACAGAGCAGGCACTGAACTCAGACTCTCTGGCTTCGGATACACCACCTTGACAGATCGCTCATGATGGATGAAATATGGAAATTCTGCAAAATAATGGGAATTATGTATGGTTTGTTACAGCCTTGCCAGGTGTCGGATGAATGCTCACTGAAGCTTCCCACAGCCAAGATGCCCATTAACCTGTCCTCGTGTGCATCACAGACACACGATCCTTAGATGATCACAGCTTTATTGCTACTCACTGTAACGTAATTAGAGCCTGGTCAGTCAAGGGGGAAGACGGCACAGAAGAAATCAGGAGTGCCATTTGGGAGAAAACATTACAGCACTTCAGCCGTGGGCCCAGTCAAGGGGTTGTCTCCATCGCTGGGCTCTAACCATTTCCAGACAGAATAATAAGGCCTGGCTTCCCTCCTTCTTGAAGCACTGTGGTGAATACCAAGCAGATGGTGGTGTTCAGGGGACTTGGTAAAGTGCACAGTGCTCCAAAGATGTGGTTTCTTTCTTCTTTTGTGTCATGAACCACTCTTCTTTGTGAAAGTTCTTGAACCCGTGGAAGAGACTTACCCATGTAGAGAGAGTTCAAACCATATGCACATTCTAAGGTCTTTCTCCATACATATCTATAATAGCTTCTTTTTAAAAACCAGGCACAAACTGAGACAAACAAGCATAAGTAATAACAATGTAACCATTAAAATATTACATTGAAGTATAAGCCATATGAATATCCACCCTCCAATTGCCTCTTACTCAAGACTCAAAATAAGCTGAGAATTGACACATTTGACACAAACTTCTACCTGCAGCATGGGCAAGGTGGCAAAAGAGAAGATAGGAGTGCAAGGTCAATCTCAGATACATGGCGCTATCTGAGACTAACTAGAGCTGCATGAGACCCCATCACATATACAAACAGATCACTTATGTTACTTATTACTATTACTTTTAGGCTGCGGCAAAGAGTTGGGGTCACTGGAGCAACTGATGTGGGCACTGCTCTCTGCAAAACTTTGTGCTTTGTCTGCAGAAGACCTCTGGCATTTGAGACAGAGAAAGCTTATGGGGACTATGGTCTGTCTGGGGGTCATGACACAACCCTGTGCAGAGCCTCCATTCACAACAGGGTCTTTGTTGAGTGTATCATGTATGATTGAGTCCATGTCTTGAGTAGAGCATGGATGTGAAATTAAGGACTGTCTTGAGTTCCTGTTGGATGAAGGCCTTTTTTCCCAGCATGGGGACCCTCAGTGAAGCAAGATTTCTCCAGATAAGGTGCTGGGGTAATGCCTGGGCTCATGTAGGGATGAAGTGATCATGTAAAGGAAACTGCTGTGACTGGAAAGGGGGTAATAATAACAATGATACTGGATGCCACGGTAGCTTGTCTCTGCCTAAGGCTAATGGAAGGACCACAGTGAGCTGGCCAACACCGCTATTAACACTTAAAGAATAAAATAGTTCTGGTGATTATGGCTCGGGGAGATAGCTCAGTGACTAAAGTGTTTGCTTCATAAGTATTAGGGCCCGAGTTCAAGTCCCAGAACCCTTGTAAAAAGCCAATTGTGGTCATGTGTGCCTGTAACTCCAGAACGAGAGAGGCAGAAGCAGGAGAACCCTGGGGCTTACCTGTCAGTCAGCATAGCTATGTAAACAAACTCCAGGCCAGTGAGAAACCCTGTCTTTAAAAAAATTAAAGTTATCTGGGTGGTAGTGGCACATGCCTTTAATTCCAGCACTTGGGAGGCAGAGGGAGGTGGTTATCTGTCAGTTCGAGGCCAGCCTGGTCTACAAGAGCCAGTTCCAGGACAGGTTCCAAAAGCTACAGAGAAACCCTGTCTCTTAAAACCAAAACAAACAAACAAAAAATTAAAGTGGATGCAGATGTTGACTGAGGGTAACAACTAACACCTACACACACACACTAAAACAACACATATACACGAGCACAATTCTTAAAAATTTGAAAAACTAAATACAAAAATTACATTGTAGTCTTAGCAAGGCAATCAGACATGGGGTGCACAGGAGTGTGTTTTTCTATTCCTAGGTGTTTTAATGAACATTAAGAAATGGCTTCAGAGCATTTAAGTCATAGCAAATGTGCACATTTTCATGCATCATCGAAACGGGCAACGGCATCTGAGTGGCCAGCTGCTGTTTGGTTCCCAAGTCTTGGTTCAACTTACTGCCATTTATTAACGGCTTTTAGGTCTCTCTTATTGACCTTCCGGCCCTGAAGCTGGGGAGTGAATGCACAAAGTGGTCTGAGTTAACATTTGAAGCTCCGTGTTTTCAGGTATGAATGACTCCCCCCACCTATAGACATATGCCACACACCTTTCGCTGTGACATGAGATGGCAAAGCCAACTCGATGCTCCGTCAGTATACTAGAGTTTCTAAACTGGAAGTTTCTCTTCCTCCTCGGGTCTTCGGCACCTACCACTGCTGAACCCATAGCTTACATATGGTCAGTCTAGCTCCAGGCAGAACCCTGCTTGGAATCCTTTTCAGTCCTATCCTCGGAAGCTTCTAGAGAGCGGAAGCAAAGAGAAGCAAGCCTATGTGACCCTGAGCCACTTCCAAAATGGGCTTTTAAATTACGTATGTGTTTGAATGATGGAAGATTGCTCTGGCACAAATTTGAAAGATAAGTTAGATAGGAGGAAATGTATGGATGAATGTGGAAAACACAATTAAATGCACTCACGGTGGGCAGGAAAACCTGGTGTCATCTGTCACTTTTAAAAGGTCACCAATTCCCTAAGAACTATTTTCCCCCATTTATTTGATTTTGCTATCTAGGTGGGGGCTGGGGAGTTGGCTCAGCTGGGAAGGTGATGAATAGAAAAGCATGTGGACCTGAGCTTAGGGCGCAGGAGCGAACCTACAAATCTGGGCACAGTCGTGCATGGCTTGAGTCCCAGCACTGGCAAGGAGGAGAAAGGAGGGTCCCTGGAGCTTGCTGACCAGTGATGCTAGAGGAACCATTGAGCTCCGGGTTTTGTGAGAGAACTTCCTTGTCTCAAGAAACAAGGAGACGACTGATTCAGGGGGTCTCTCTTAGAATTCACAACCCATCATTGATGGGCTCCTGTAAAAACAAAAATAAGTTAAATACTTTCATATTCCAAGATGGAAAATTCAGGGCACAGCCGCAATCTGAACAAAGCAAAACCAAGCTCCAACAGTATAAATAAGACAGTGCCCAATATCTGGAATTCACTCACGATCTTCTGAGCTCCTCTAAGGGGCTTGGGTTACTTCTACAGCTCGGCCGTCTGCAGCACATGCAGCTTGTCTTCCAGGCTCCAGCTGGCTCCAATCCACAGCTGATGCTGTTCTTGGGGGTCATCCCACGGTACTGGCATCTCCAAAATGCTAGGTCTTCTACAGCAACTGAGCTGGGCTGCACTTTCACCAACAGCCTCTCCTATGCTCTCTTCATGGTGCCAACCCTCAACTTTTCTCTATGACCCCTTCAATCCTGGGGCTTCTACTGCTATCGCAGCTGCACCTTTACCAGGGGCCTCTCCTGGCCTTCTGTACTGCCAAGCCTCAGCTGCTCTCCATGATCCATTTATGCCTTCAAAATCTGTACCACCCAGGACTCTCTTATATCTGACCAAGTTTGGCTGCCAGCATAAGGTACAACCTTTGCCACCTCTAAATACAGCTAGCCCGTGCTGACTCTAAAGAAGCACTTCCCAGATTTTGCCTCAACAGTGCTGGTTCCTTCTTAATCACCACTAATTTCTCAGCTCCGGCTGACCAGCATCCATTCTTCCAGCAGAACAAAGGTTTTGCCTTGGTGGTTCTGGCCTCTTCTTACTCACAGCTGACTCTTCAGCTGAAGCTGACCAGATACCACAGAGTCTTCATACAAATGACCCAGTAGAGTCTTTTCTTCCCTTTGGAATGTCACAAGCCAGGCTTCCATTGTCTGAACCGCTCTCCACACATCTTCCAAGTTCCCACTGAACAACTGAACCGCTCTCCACACATCTTCCAAGTTCCCACTGAACAACTCACTGATCTCTCAATGGCTAGCCCAAAGTTCCAAAGTACATCCACAGTCCTCCCCCAAACAATATGGTCAGGTCTGTTACAGAAATACCATTCACAGTATAATTTCTGTCTTAGACATAAAATTAGCCATCACAATGAATCTATTATTTTGTTCATTTTGGCTCTCTACCCAACTGTATTTTCCTGCTTTCCGATCCTATGACAAAATCTCCAATGATGATATTTTCTAAAGGAAAAAAGATTACATGATTTATAGTGCTGGAGGTTTAGGGGTTTGGTGCAGGCATTGGCTTGACTTTGATGAGGACTTCCTTGTAATTACATCAAGATGGATGGGACTGAGTGTAACAGGTGTTTGGTGTAAGGCTGGGGGCCTGGACGAAATCAGGTCAGGCTTATAGTTGCATTTCATTTTTGTTTTAACAATTTGCTCATACAAGCTTCAAAGGGCCTTCCAGGACGACCTCATTCATGTCCCAGTGATGTTACCAAACTCTTAAAGGTTTTCTTGCCTCTCATATGACTTCACTGCTACCAGCATTCCATATGGGAGCAGCTGGGGACACATTGAAGCCATATCCAAGACATTTGTCCTATTGATATTGGTTCAAACTTCCTTAGAAATTCTATCTTTATTGTTTTTAATCTTTTTAGATTATTTAAAATAGATTCTGCGCTCATACAATGTATCTTGATTACCCTTTCCCTTTTCTCAATTTCTCCCAGTCCCTCCCCACATTCCCATTTGTTCAGATCTTCTCCTTTTCTGTCCTCCGTTACAAAAGAGCAGGCTTCTAGGAGAAAACAACCTGACATGACCAAATATAATAAGAAAAAAATTCTCACACCAAGGCTGGACAAGGCAAACCAACAGAAGGAAGACAGCACAAGAATCAGAGGCTCACTTGTTCATATACACAGGAGTCCCATAAAAACACTAAGCTGAAAACTCTAATATACCTAGAGGGCCTGGTGCAGACCTGTGTGGGCTCTGTTCTTGCTCTTTCAGTCTCTATGAGTTTATATGAACCTAGTTCAGTTAATTCATGGGGCATTGTGTTCCTGATGTACTCCAAACCCTCTAGCTCTTTTGCACTTCCTCTCCCATAAATTTCCCTGGGCTCTCACAGGAGGGTTGACGGAGACATTCCATTTAGAGCTGTGTGTTCCAAAGACTCTCTCTTTGCATAATGCCTGGCTGTGGATCTCTGTATCTTCTCCCATCTGCTTTAGGAGGAAGCCTCTCTAATAATGGCCGAATAAGGCACCAACCCATGAGTATAGCAGTATATCAGTAGACTCATTTTATTGTTACTTTGTTGGAGACTGCTTTTTTATTAGACCAGTCTATTAGACCAACAGTATTTGGTTTTACCCTAGATCTCTGGGCTATCTAGTCTCTGGTTCTTGGTCAGCCAGTGAGTGCTGGATATGGGTTCTATCACAATCACATCGAGTCAAATCAGATATTGTTTGCCAGTCCCTCAAGTTTTGTGCCACTAATACCCTAGCAGATCTTGCAGTTGGGGCATCCTGTAGGTCAAAGGTTTTGCGGCTGTGTTGGTGTCACATTTCTCTTTGGATAGCCTGCAGAGTGCCTCCCCCCACAGAGAAACTAGGACAAAGGGGTGAAGGTTTCATACATGATCCAGCTCAGCTTTCCCACACACACTGAATTGTGTGGGTGCTGACCTCAACAACAGACCACACTGTCAGTTTGCAGAGAGCAAATTTTTGTCTTAGCAGCAGCCAGGATTGCTTGAGGATTTCCACGGGAGCCCCTTGCTCAACAACTAAATGGAACGTAACCCAGTCCCAGTACTGTTAGACATTTTTGGTGACAGGAGATGGCCAGCTGGGACTTCATATCCCCCATTATTTGGAGACATCATTAGGATTGTCCTTATGTATTGTGTAGGTTTCCATAACATGTCTCCAATGCCCCTCAGTTCTAGCTGTCTCTCCCCACATCCCTTCTTTAAACCCTATGTACCCTCCCTCACCCCCACCTAGTCCTCAGATTTGTGTCCCAAACTGCTCCCCAGTAAACCCATGAAGTTCATTCCAATCTCCTTCCCAGGGAGATCAATGTGTTCCCCCAGTCCCTTCTTCTATACCTGTCCTCTCTGGACCTACATATCATAGGTTGTTTATCATTTATTTAATGACTAATATTCACATATAAGTGAGTACAGACCATGTTTATCTTTCTGGATCTGAGTTACCTCAGATCTTTTCTAGTTCTGTCCATTTGCCTACAAATTTTATGATGTGTTTTTTTTGAACAGCTGAGTAATACTCCATTGTATAAACACAGTTCTCCTTCACCCATTCTTCTGTTGAGGGATTTCTAGGTTGATTCCAGTTTCTGGTTATTATGAATAAAGCTGCTTTGAACATAGTTGAGCAAGTGTCTTTGTAGAAGGATGGAGCATCTTTTGGAATATACCCAAAAGTGGTACAAGTGGATCTTGAAATAGATCAGTCCCCAACTTTCTGAGGAACCCCCACACTGATTTTCATAGTGGCCACACAAGTTCACACTCCCACTAGCAATGGATAAGTATTTTCCTTATTCCACATTCTTGCCAGCAAGAGCTATCATTTGAGATATTGATCTTAGTCATTCTGACAGGTGTGAGACAAGACTCTCAAAGTAATCTTAATTTGCATTTCCTTGATGAGTCAGGATGTTGAATATTTCCTTCTTTCTCAGCTGTTGAGTTCCTCTCTTTAGAATTCTCTATTTAGAGCTATACCCCATTTTTAAAAATTAGACTATTTAGTCTATGAAATCTAGTTTTTTGAATTCTTTCAAAATATATTCTTAGGTATTAGTTTTCTATTGGATATGAAGTTGATAAAAATATTTTCCCATTCTACAGGTTGCTGCTGTGCCCTTTGCTTTTTAGCTTCATGCCACCACTCTGTATAGACAGGTCCACCTCGTTGTTAACACTGGGTGGGTTTGGAATTTGCTCCAGAAATAAATACTATATTCAAATGATTTTTCTAGACAGGCAGTACTTCAGAGTTCCTGAATACATGCTGTTCTAATTTCATGCTGTTGCTGTGGCAAACATCATGACCAAAGTCAACTTACAGGAAGACTATATTTACTTGACTTACACTTCTGGGTTGCAGCCCATTATTGAGGGAAGTCAAGGCAAGAACTCAGCATAAACTCCAAGCAGAAAGCATGGAGGAATGCGGATTCACTGGCTTGATCATTGGTTCATGTTTATCTAGGGTTCTTATTGAGTCCAGGGCAACCTTCCCAGGGAACCGCCCACATCCATTAGTCAACACAACCCCCATAGACAACCCTACAGCCAATCTGACATTCCAAATCCCTCATTGAGACCCCTCTTCTCAGGTGACGCTGGGTTGTATGAAGATATCGGTTAAAGCTAATCAGAAGGTATGTCCACAACAATCACTTCTTTGAATTTCTTTAAAAATTTAAAATGCTCTCAAAATTGGATGCTTTTCAAACCTTCAGCTTTTTGGTCACCTTTAGATATTTTAAGGTTTAGCCTGAGGTTGAATAACTGCTTTCTTCATAATCTCACAGCGTATGTTCATGAAGTCCTCTCTGTGGCTTTACAGGGGACATTTAAGATGTTGACCCCTTTCCTTCTCCCTCTGTGTGCCCATTTTCAACTCAAACAATCTAGAAATCCTTTCCTATGTCTGTGAAGTTTGAATTTAGCCATCTATATGCCAGAGCAGTCAGGTGGGAGAAGGTGAGTGACTTGGTCACTGTTCTATTGCTATGAAAAGACACCATGACCAAGGCAACTCATAAAACAAAGCATTTAGTTGGGACCTTTTTTTTTCTTTTTTTTTACAGTTAGAAGTTAGTCCATTATCATCATGGCAGGGGTCATGGTACTGGAGAAGTATCAAGAATTCTATATCTTGATACATAGAGAGAGGGAAACTAAACCAGACAAAGGCTTTTGGAAATTCAAAGTCCAGCAGCAGTGACACACTTCCTTCAACAAAGCCACATCCCCTAAGCCTTCTAATCCTTTCAAATGTACCACTCCCCAGTGACTAACCACTCAAATATATGCGTCTATAGGGTCATTCTTCTACACAGCAGCAAAGTGAGTTTCCTCAGTGGGCAACTCTGCAGCTCCTCCTCAGCTGCATTGCTGTGTTGCATTGCTCCATTGCATTACAGTGGGCAGCTTTGGTTTATCCTGCAGCTCCTCCTTAGTTGCTTTGTTCTTCTCCCTGCACTCAGCTCATTATGCAAATATTGGAATCTCCATGAATGTCCCTCTGTGGCTTTGAGGAGGTAAGCCGGAAAGAGCAAAGTAGATTTCAGCTTAGTGTTTTGGAAGCACATCAAGCTGGGGAGGGCAGAGAAAAGACAAGTGTGCCATTACTACTGCACGGAGAGAGAGATGGCTCATGCCCATCATTTTCCTAACACCCCAGTCCTGGCCATCTGTGCCCCATCTCCAAACATGTGCCAAGCTCATTTATGACAATAGAAAAGTTTCTTAAGATTGCCTCTATCCTGACAAGACTCCCCTAGGCTCTCAGAAGGAAAATATAATGAAAAATTACACTGTAAATTCCAATAACTACAAAGAAAACTGTCTAAAGTGCTCAAAGCTTGGCTGAAATTGTATATCAGTAGCAAGGAATAGTAGACAGAAGCTGGCAAAAGGACCTTAATATTCATTCCTTGTGTCCAGGCAAATTTCTTTCTTTCTTTCTTTCTTTTTTCTTTTTTCTTTTTCTTTTTTTTTTTTTTTTGATGTTCAGCTAGTGATGATGGTTGGTACATTGGGGGAAATGTGCTTGAATTAAAGACACTGCCACACACATGAAAATCGAAGTGAAGATAGATGGAAAATATTGAAGATGAGGGTGAAGAGCATGCTTGTAAAAGGGGATTGATTATTTGCTCTCTAAGAATATTTGAAGCTTCCTTGAAAATCTTCATATTTGCCCCATGATTATGATTGATGATTTTCTATCTATCTATCTATCTATCTATCTATCTATCTATCTATCTATCTATCTATCTAATCTATCATTTATCTATCCACCATTATCTGTTCATCATCTACCTACCTATCATCTATACTTGTCTTCCAATCATCTATTTTATACTCTCTCATCTAACTCTATCTATAATCTATCCACCATCTGCCAGTCATCAGCTCTCTGTCATTCATAGATCATTCATAACAAGCTATACCAGCTGCATTAGTGTCTCAATCATTTCTACTATTTATTGTCACATATTTTATATGTAAAACATATGCATTAACAAAGTAAAGTTCATCACAGATTAAATATATATGGTTACCTGGTACTAACAATTTCAGATCATACGTATATTGCATGAATTAATTCTCTGATAACTGTGGGCTGTACACATACCTGTACCAGTTGCTGATTTTGTTGGTTGGTTGTTTTGGTTATTTCCCATTTTGGAGACTTTCTGCCTCCATCTCCACAAGTCTTTTCCCTTTCTGGAGAGATTCTATTTCATTCATTCTGGCTGTGGTTGTGACTTGTTTTCTCATACTCAGGGGCAGGTCAAGACTCCAGCTTCCTTGAACCAATGACAGTCATTCTGTGCCTCTGCCACAAGTGTGTGGAGACCCAAGAATTTTCAGTGCAGGCCAGTGCGGATAGGTAGTAAAGCTCAGAGGCAGGATCCTCTCCTTGCCTTGAATCAAGCACTCAGCTATCCAGCAAATGTCAGACTCACACGCTGTTACTGAATATCAAAGCACACAGAGAGTGACACCAGGAAATGGCCCTCTGGTACACTGGGCAGGACACACTGCTGATCCTACCCTTTCTTTTGCTTGTGTGATGTTTTGCAGGGATTTGGTACCTTCAGCTCCAAGTTTATTCAATGCCATGTTCTTCTCAATTCAGTATAGTACACCTGCCCCTGACCCCTTTCCTTTCATAGCAGAGTGTGCTCTTAAAATAAAACTTCTTTCTAATTTAGTGTCCTTTCCCAAGTTTTCTTCAAAAATCCCATCAAGGATGACTGACATTGACTGATCCCTGGATGGAAGGTATGGCCATTTCCCCTATACCTGTTATGTCCCGCCCAGAGCTTCAGGACATCCCTCAAAGCTCACCTCCTCCATCTCCTCGTCTGGAAAATCTGACCATCACATCCTCCATTACTTTGCCTCAAAGCAGGCTGCTCAGACATATCTCTCCTCATCCCTCTGACTTCACAGTTTATACACCGATGAGCAAGGCATTCCAAAAGGCACGTTCTTATGCTCTACATTATCCTGCATTACATTGAAATCATGCTTATTTATTGACATCATTTTCTAATTGTAAATTCCTGGTGAATGAAGAAAGACATTTTTCTTCATACCCTCAGGGTATGGCGTAGAGACTACGGTCAATATTTTTCTAGAGCTGTATTGGGTGGGATTAGTTCCTGGCACGTGTGTAATCAATGAAGATCATGTCTTTCCCTAAGACTGCCGACCTTATCTAAAAGAATAATTCTAAGGAGCTGCAGGAATAAAACTTTAGAAAAACACTAAGTGAAAATAAAAGCAAGGGTAGAGACTTCCAGCCTGACAGGAAGGGACAGTTACCTAGAGGCTTCAGGGGTTCCATGTGCAGCAAAGTAGCAAGGGGTTCTCCTTGTCACTCTGTCAAAGTGGAAACCCATCAAATTATTCAAGATTTATACAGATTTTTGGAGAAATCAAGATCCTATTTTGTCTTTCTTAAGAAGCAATTCCTCCCCCACCCCAGCGCCTTTCAATTCAAAGTAGAAAGACATCCACTCTTCTCTGACAGTAGATGTCAAGAAAAGGAGCCAACGGAGGGATTATTGCTACCTAATGGGACACAGTCCATTTCTCCTTCAGTGCACCTCAGCTGGACTTTCTTCTTTTTTCTGATCCTGGAATTAGACACAGATACACAGATACTTTTAAAGGGGCTTTATTATCTAAACTTTCATTTTCAAAAGGACGTGGGAAATCAGGAAGAATAGGGAATTATAACGTCAATCATCACTGCTCTGAAATTCCTCAGCACATTGTCCTGAGTACCATGTTTTTAAAATCTTTCACTTTGGTAGGTGATGAAACTTCTCAATATTCCAAGCAGCTGGTCTCAGGTAGCCCTGTGAGGGGAAATTGCCTGGCACCAGTACCCGAAACTCTAGGCTTCTCCATAGACTTTTTCCTGTATTGTTTTCTGGATCTCCCTGGAATAAAGTAATGTTGCTACAGAACACAATGACCAACCTGTTAGTTGACTCTCAGAAAGCAGGTACTATCCAGCCCTGGAGCTTGGGAAAGTGAGGGTGTCTGGTTTGGGGTTCTTATGACAATGACCAGAAGTATGTGTCACTTATCAAAAACAAAAACAAAAAACAGCCGAAGGAAGTATTCACAAGCTTCAATTTAGAAAGCATCAATCCAGAGAGAGTGAATGCTGAACCAGTGAATGACCAGGGATATAATCCCTACTGTGTGTGTGTGAGTGTGTGAACGCATGCATGCACACATGCACACAATCTCTCCTTTGTGTATTAAACACACTGTGTGTATATAATCCCCACAGGGTGTGTATAATCCTTCCTGTGTGTGCAATCCATTCTGCATTTGCCTACATTTGTTTGTGTGTGTGTATAAACTCCATACATTTGTGTGTTTGTGCATGTGTTTTTATGTGTGTGTGATGGTGTGTGTCAGTGTTTGTGCTACTTCTTGCTGAACCCTTGCTACAGGGACACTGTTGTTGCTCACCCTGACCTCAGGTAGAAAGAACAAAGTCACTTTCATTCTTCACACTTGCCCTAACAGGTGAGGGCTGTTTAGTATTGTATGGTTCCGTAAAACACACATTGTGAGGCTATGAATATATTTCAATTCTTCCAAGTTCACCATAGAAACAAATTCTATCTCCCAGCTGGAAGTGAGGGGGGAGGCACAGACCCCACAGGGCTCTAGGTGGCTTGTGGGGGGATCCCTTCCCTCTCCTCCCATCTTGCCTCTTTCTCCCCCAGACTGTACCAAACCCCCTGGAGAGTAACATCCTTCACCTGAAGCCAGGTTCCTCTCCTCTGATCACAGATGTGAACCCAGGTGGAGAGACTGTAGTGCCCTGGCCCTTTAAATCACTTGAATTATCTGAGTTCTCCAGAACCAGAGGCTGCATCCTGCTTTCTGCTGTCACCTTAGTGAGAACTGCATCACCTTCTCTAGTCCCAAGGACGCACAGGGATGCTTTGGCTGTAACTTTCTAATGACAGAACGGAGCACGTTGTCCAGGCTTCATTTTGGGAAGAAAGCCAGATAAGCACAGCAGCATAGAAAGAAAGGACTCATGTCTATTATTCTGAATCTTGACTAGAGAAATTAAGACTCAAAATTTTAATTTTAAATTTTATTAGGTATATTTGCTTCCCGTCTTTAATTTTCTCTTGTTTTTTTGATAGGTTTTGAAGAAAGCACTAGATGCCACACCATGGCCCTCCTTACCACATGAACATGTCTCTAAACACAGATAGATCGGGATCTTTCAGGTAGAATGTAATCGCTAATAAACTGTCTTACCTATTCACATCTTTGAGACTTCTGGCTTCATGTTTTAACATTAAATGACTCTATATCTATGAAAACCAATCACAATATCGACCTGTTTATTAAAGAAACCACGTCCTGACTGTGTAAGATGTTAACAGAAATCTCTGGACTTACAAACAGGTTAGAACCTTCCCGAATCAGGAATTTAGGCTGCAATGTGAAGCGCTGCCAGAAGGGGGCGCAGAGCACCGAAATGCTTCGGGCCTGGAGGACACTTTGGTGCAGGCAAACTTGGGAGGAGGTAAAACACCTTGCCCAGGTAAAGGCTGGAGGGCTGAGTTGACATCGTTGGTTGCTGTTGGTTCAAACAATAGGACAATCAAACGAGAATTTTTAGAAATATAAAAAGCCCATGCTTCGCTGACCTGAGTTTGCTGCGCCCTATGCAAAGAAGAAACTGAAGAGCTGTTTCCTCTCAGGTTACAGATCCTAACCTGCTGTGTTGGCAGACAGTGTGTTCTCAATTCACTGTGTCAGCCCTTATTTCAAGGCCCATGGCGCCCCCAGTACATTAGCAACTGTAAAGGCTGAGGTCGGGGTGGTGATGAAACTAGACTGGCTGACAGTTGTGGGGAAAGGTGGAAATACGTTGTTGTTTTGCTGCTGCTGTTGTTTTGTTTTTAGCGAAGTTGCATTCTCTGTGGCAGGGATGCAAAGGTTTAGAACAGACACACCCCTCGAAGAAGAGCTCAAGGCAATTCGTAGCTCTAGCTCCAGTACAGATGCTTGACCCGGTGGGAGGTGAGGTGGGGGTGGGAGGAAGCCCTGGTCCTCACCTCTAGGGCTGCAACGCTTACAAGCTATGACAACAGACACAACAAGACACCCTGAAGGAGACACTCACCAGGACAGCAGGGTGCACAGTGTAGGTCCCAGCGGGAGAATTTACCCAAATCAGCACTCAATTAGAAATTAGAATATTTATTCTTCAAACAGACATAGTGATCAGATGCTTGTCACTGTCTGGTGCATTCTGGGAAGGAAGACTCTCACAAGGGTTATTCAAATTAGCAGTTAAAACTTTCACAGTGATGGAAGCACATAATGCAGTTTCTGGTATTTTCTTCATTCCGAAACAATGATTGTTTTTAACTCTCTTTGACCGAGTAATGAAAAATAATTCCATGTTTTCTGTATCATTTTCAGGAATAATCAATGATTTTGGAAGTTAACAATGAAAATAATTTTAACAAAAATACAGTTTTTATTCTGAAGGGGCCGTGCTACCTTATGTAATATCCTATAAGAATATATATATATATATGAATATAAGAATATGCACAAAGAATATATAAATATATAAAGAATATATGATGCTTTATCTATATAGATATGGATATAGATATATAGCTTGTTTTCATGGAAACACACATGGTTTCTAAGTCAGGTACACGTTGAGTAGAAAAGGAACTGTTCTGTGAAGATATTTGTCTAACTGTCTGAGCTGTGTCAAAAGTTAGAATACCTTTTCCCTATTTTCTTTAAACTCAAACAATGAGATCCAGCATATTTCCCCAGTTGATTGACATTTGAAATCCTAAAACCTTTTGTGTGTTAACAGTACATTTTGAGACTATGTAACAATGCAAGTTGCTTTGAAACTATCTTTCTGCAAGCAACTGTGACAGGAGTATTAAGTCAAGGCAGTCATAGTGATGACAAGCAATTTAAGCCATCTGGGTAGAACATGGGTGTGGTTACTCTGGGCTTGATGAAGTCCTGAGCCTCTAGGACCCATTGCCATCTGCCTTCCCAGTGTGGGAACCAGAAGGACTTCAATTCTTCCCTACTATATTGAATGATATGAGAGGTTTGCTAACTCCTCTGAACTTGCTATACCTTTGCTATTTAAAAGCCCCAAACCCTCTAGAATACTACTCAGTACTGAGGAGATTATCTTGAATATGGGGCTCATGGGTGGCAGTTTTGGCCTGAATTAAAAGGCAAGAAATAGTTGAGCCACAGCCTCCATCCTTCTCTACTCCCTCACTGTGGCAGTCAGCATTTTCTCAAGTTTCTGCAGACTCAATCTACTCTCAGTGAAAGCCACAGGTATTTTCACACTACCCTGAAATTCAAATATTATTTCAGGCTATGAATTTACATGAAGGCTCCATGATTTCATGTTATCTGTCAACCTGATATATTTCTGTTTGGGGAATTAAAGAACAAAAATGGCTAGCAGAGTTATACATTTTCCGCAGGCAGGTCTTCTGGGCTGAAAGGTTAAACAGTTCTGTTCTTGGATCAAATGCCACTAATATGGCCAAGGCTTCTTGGATGCAGAGAGACCAGCACTCCACCACCAAGCATATTCGGGTCAACAGCCACTTCTCAGGTTTACACTGGGCTTTCGGATGAAATCTCATCCCTCCAGATGCTTGTCTCAGCTCAAAATTACACCCAGAGTGTTTGACTTGGTGCCAGAACTGAATTTTCAAAGTCAGCAGAGATGGGGAAACAGGGCGGACATTCTCTCTGTGTTGTACTTCAGCACACAGGGCAGTGCCCAAATCATACTGACATGCGATTTAAAATGTGCTCATTTATATCAGCTAAGTACGAGAATCAATCACTTTCTCTATCACTACTCCCCCAAAGAGAGTAATCCTCAGATGAACAGAAGAACAAAAACAACATTATGGCTTCAAAACAGACCCTAGTACCCATGAAAATAATAGATGGACGAAACAAAGATGTACATACAAATGTAAGCACATGCAGAGAGGGAGGGAAATAATAAATGTGTTTGGAGTGTAAGTACACCTTCTTACAATGAAGAAAATAATGGGAAATTAGATCACTACAGGGTCAAGCTATTCCCACCCACTTCTCATGCAAACCAACCCCGATTAACACCGAAGTCAGATGTTGTCACTAATTCTCCTGTACACGAGAGACTCAGAATTTGCAGAGGTTTCAGTCTGAGCCTTCATCTCTGGTTACTGAAAATTTTGAATATTTTCATTCTGTAACGAGCCCATTCCCTTTATAAATACACATCCTAACATTGACAGACGTGCCCACTGCCCCCATGAATGCTAATGTGCTTCAGTCGCGCAGAGCTGGGTCTCCACCGCTCCACAAGCATCTCAGTGATGATGGGTGTTTTTGAAATCTCAGCACTCCATCAACAGTTAGTGAAGGTAAACAAAGACCCACACTTTCTTCTTTAAATCCTGCATAACTGCACAAGGGGCCGAGAAAATGCCCTCTGTGTTTACTCTGCTTGTCTTAAAATTTTGTTACCAGGTAAAGTGGTCCCTTGACACTCACATAGGTGGTAAGGAGATGAGGGTCCAGTGATGGGTTACGAGGACACGGGTAATGACATACAAATCAAAGATTTCCTGGGGAGGATGTGAACACACAGCGATGTACTCCAGACAGGGTGCTCACAACGACCCAAAGAAACAATTCCAACAAATGCAATTAGTGTGATGATGATTTTATTGTAGCCACTTGCACTAGCCTGCGTGTAAAGTTTCTTATAGGCACTTTGGCGTGTGGCGGGGGGTGGGGAGGGTTACTCACAGGAACATGGATGGCACAAAGACAGCCAGACCCCTGGAAAGCCCACCGCATAATGTGTGATGGTGACTCGTGAAGTCTGCCAATCTCGAGCTCCCTGTAGGTAGTTCCAACGAAGGGGACGCTTGTCTCTGCAGAAACTGTGTGCTGCTCATGTAAGACCGGGGTGGACTGCAGCGAGTCTTGCTGAAGTGTAGCAATGCAGTTATGCACAGGGGCAAAAGACACCTGATGTTGGGGCTCTGGGAATGGGCAGATAGAGCACTCACCTTTCCCTGGGGAATGAGGAGGCTCAAGAAGCCTAGCAACCTGATTATCACATGAGTCAACTATGTTGTGTGTGTCCTCCCTGTCAAGGTTTATTTGTTTCCCTGTCTGATTGTCTAGATGCGTGAGGTCCTCTGTGAGGCCTGTACAGGGTGAGAACTGAGAATATATTCCTGCCATTCAGTTATACCTATCCTCTATCAAATTATATATGTATATATAAAACATTTATAGACATTATATTTTATACCTTATGTTTATAAATTTTATATTTTATTATATATATGGTATATATGTTAGTTGCAAAGATAACTAAAATTGAATAGAACATGTATCTCTGCAATGGTTTAGTTTGTCTTTCCTGATGTCTGGGTTTTTCCGGTGCTGAAATGGACTTTCTATCCCATTATTTATCGAGGCTTTTCTATCTGGACATCCTGAAAGGGAAGAATAACAATGACTTCTGGCCTAGAAGAGTCCTAACAAAATCCCAGGAAGAATATTTTCTTGAAATCCACCAAGAACTACAAAATGTAAGAAGCCCCTTTTATTATTTTTTTTCTTAAATTTAAGAGGCACATTCTGAGAGCTTAATATCCAACCTTTCAGGTTTGCTTATAAAAATCGCAGACATCAAAGGAAATGAGAGCAACGCTGTGACTATCAGCAGGGGCGCTGCTATGCACACATCAGAGAGGAATTCGCTCTCTGTTTTGCAATCTATGTATTTGGAATTTAAAGTTTCCTAATTACATCAGCATTTGAAATATTTTAAATTTTATATTGTGTGTTGAGCGGAGGTGGATATACTTGTGTGTTTGTGTGAGCGTGTGTGTGCATGTGCAGGTGTGTGCAGGTGTGTGCAAGTCCATATAGAAACCGGAGTGAGCCCCTACCATCTTCCCTGTTGCTTTCTGTCTTATTTTGTGAATCAGGATCTCCTGGAATCTTCTTAATGAGAAGTGCTAATTTGTAAATATTAATTACAAATATCTTTAAGTGAATGTCAACTGTGTTTCTCAAGTGCTTTAAGAATCCCTCCTTGGTTCTTCATTTTTTGTGTGTGTGCAAAATTTATTTTCAACAAAAATACTCCACTATGATGTTCTTCGCCAGCCTTCTCTCTGCTCCAGGTCCTGCATTCATTTTTTTTTTAATGTGTAGTTAACCCCATGCTCTCAGCTTTTTAACTAATTGGCCCTGCTTATTTAGATTTCTCAAGTGTTCTATTTATAGTAACACTAATTATGTTAACGCCATTTTGAGTTTCACTTTGGAGCTGAAACATAAAATACTTGCAAGGATTCTTTTTTTTTTAATCTCAAGCACTGATTATTATAAGCAAGTAAATTATAGAATCATGACACTTCTTTCAATTGTTCATGATTGGACCATGCACAGGTCTGATGGATCTTGACTTTTAAGTAAATTTATAGTCAAAGGAATAAGAACACACTATACACATATGAAACTGTCCAAAAGTAAATGAATTAATAAAACCATTAATTTTCAATAGTTTTAATAGACGCAGCTTCATGTTATTGACAAGTGTAAAATGGGAATTGAACACATTGTTTAAAGTTATTCTTCACATTGAATAGGTTTGCTGCAGATTTTCAGTTTCTCAGCTTTGACTCCTTCTGTTAGGTCTCTGTACCTGGGTATAACCAGCCAGGACAGGAGTCAGGCTCTCTCTTCTGCTGGGTCTTAGAACTGGATACCCAGCTGGAGAGCTGTCTCTCCCACCTCTCATGCTCTCCTCCCCCTCCCTGGACTTGCTGATCCAACACTGAAAACCTAAGGAACAGGAGGAGAGGACACACTTCACTGAGGACTGGCTGTTGTGATACAGCTGCCCAGTTTTTAACATCCAACAATGTGTTTGCTGAGTTCTCACTAAGCCAGGAAGACGGCTCTAGAGGTGTGAAGGACAATTCTGTTGTCAATGAGATGAGACCTGCTAAATTGTTTCCAAATCCTGAATTAGGTAATGTTTGGTTTATTTAAAATCGAGTTGAGATTAGCAACCCGTGAGGGAAGTTACCTGTCCCCATTCTTGGCAATTTGAGTTTGATCCTCAGAAATCGTGTGTTGGAAGAAAAGAATTAACTCCTGCAAGCTGACCTCTGAGCTGTGGCATGCAGACAAACACTGAGCCTGGGAATGAGTCTATTTTTTCAACTTTAAAAAGAAGATAAAAATATCAGAGTTGTCTTGAGCCTTGCTCCAAAGGTGAACTGAGTTTGCACATGTGATTCCTTGGGGAGGGACCAGGTGTGTGACCCTCCTTGCATCTATGCTTGTTATAGTTGCAATTTTATTTTGTCATCTCTGCAAAGAATCAGTTTATTATACCTACAAAATGAAAGGAAATAAGCCAGCAACTCTTAATGCAGGCAGATTACTCTGTGATCATTTTAGATGTATTCTCATTCATTGGCTTGGGGTGGGGGCACTGTCCTTAAGATCCACCGGGGTGCACAGCTCGTCTGTTTCTATGTTTACAACACTGCATGTTAGGATAG
The DNA here is from genome assembly GCF_950005125.1 of Chionomys nivalis. Taxonomy (NCBI): domain Eukaryota; kingdom Metazoa; phylum Chordata; class Mammalia; order Rodentia; family Cricetidae; genus Chionomys; species Chionomys nivalis. Next base: position 51,608,663 of record NC_080105.1, on the reverse strand, counting down.
AGACAAAGAATCAGGGCTTCATTCTTATTTCATGACAACCTTCCATAACCACTTCTTAAGCTACCACCTTGTGACACCCATTCACCTATCCCAAAGAATGGTATAAGCAGAGTTTAATAGGCCAATTGGTGGGAATTTGAAAAGCCAGAATGCCAACAAAAATGCAGGAAATAACGAGTGTGCCCATGGATTTGTAGAGAGTAACAAAGAACTCTATCAGAATCAGGGTAAGTCAGATTGAATAAGAAATTCCCTCCATAGGCTCATGAACTTTACCTCTTGATTTTCATTTGGTGGTGTTTTTTGGGAAAGGTTATGGAACCTTTAGGATGCAGAAAGTTGTGAGAAGTTGGTCACTGCAGGTGGGCTTTGAAATTTGATAGCCTAGTTCCAGTTTCTGGTCTCTCTCTTCCTAATTCCACTGTGCTCTGTGACCAGCCAGCTTTTCCATGCTGCAACCAGGCCTTTCGCACCATGATGGTCTGTATGACGCCTGGGATGGTAGAGGCGCATACCCTGTTCTTTTTTTGTTTTGGTGGCACCTTGTCTCATTTATATGCAGCCCTTAACTGGTCCGATCAAGGATCTTGAATGTGAAATTTTCAGTGACATCTTTCTATTTCTCCAGTCTGCATATCCCTGTAAATGGAGGTTTCTGTCTCACCACTGTTTAATTCCCCCTCAAAAAGAACACATAGAGGCCTACATTAATTATAAATTGACTGAACTAATAGCTCAGGCATTTTTTAAAAATCAATTCTTACATCTTAACCCATAATTTTTGTCTATGTTAGCCATGTGGGTTTATCAACCCTTTTATCAGTTGATTACTGATAAAAGTCCACTTTTATCAGGGAGGCTTTCTCATCTTGCTTCATCTGTGTCTGGGTGATGATTACAGACCGAGTCTTTTTTCCTTTCCAGAATTCTCATATTTGGTTGCCTCACCTATATTTCCTGCCTGGCTACTGACCAATTAGCATTTTATTTAACCAACATAAATGACAAGTCTTTACAGGGTACAAGACCATTGCCCCATAGCACATCCCTGATCATCTCCAGGGGCAAACATCCTAAAGGCCTATTCTACATTTCCATGTGAACACCAAGTATCACCTCAATTTAGTTTGCCTTGTGAAGCCTTATTTTTATCCACCTCTTAGTCTGTTACTCCAGCAGCCTTCCCAGTCTTAGCTGACAATCTCTCTACCCTTTAGGTTTACAGCCAGAATGCTGAGTCATTTCTAGTTCTTCCCTCCTGAGTGAGCATCCAATCTGCTAGGCAAACCTTGTTTTTTCAAGCTGGATGCTATTAATTCAAGTATAACAGGTATTAGCAATCCTTTAGATTGTAAGGATTATGTATGCATGGTATATATATTTGAAATGGAATTTTGACAAGTTTTAGATTGCATAGCTGAATTCCCTGGAGCTATTTGATGCAGATAAATTGAAAGGACTGTTCTGTTATTGGTAAGTCAGTAAATCAGACGTTAATTTTAACATTTAAAATAGTCCAAATGTTGAAGCTATATTAAATTACATTTTTAAAAATAATCCCAACAAAAATGAGTAGCTGAGACAAAGGAGATGACTTTCTTACTCTATTGCCTGCTCTTGCACAAGCTTGAGGACCTGAGTTGGATACCCCACACTCATCGAAAACAACAGGCACAGTAGCTTAGACCTGCCATCCCAACTGTGAGGCAGAGAAAGCAGAAAGACACTTGGGGCCTGTTGGCAAGCCCTTGCCAAATCAGTGAGCTTCCGGTTCAGTGAGAGACAATGTCATGGAAAATAAGTGGGTGCTGATTGAGGAAGACACAGACATTGACTCCTGACTTCCACACATGCATACACTTGTGAGTGCAAACCTCAGTATAGCTTTAAATATTTTAACAAGAAAAGCTACAATAACATGATCTTGCACAGGATGTGTAGATATTACCTTTACCCTATAGATGAAGTCACACAGGCTACATGCTTTCAGAAGGGGTTATGGTGAACACCTCACAGGTTGAACAATACCACAGTATCTCATTACAATGAAATCTTATTTGAGATTATATTTCTTTTTAATCCAAACTGTGAATTTGACAATACTATAACAAATACCTTTTCAAAAGTTATTACATTATTAAAACCAGTAAATATTGCCTCAGGTTTGACAATCTGTCCTCCTCTAAAGCAATAATAAGATGCTGATGATATTTTAGAGAATGTTTGTCTAGAATAAATAAGAATTAGAAGTCTAGAAATCCATGTAGCTATAAAGTGAAAAAAAAAAAAGTCAAGCCTTCAACCTGGGCAACAAGAAAGTTTAGTTGACTGTGTCAATTTGTGTGTCACCCCGAGAGATTATGGCACAGTGCATGCTTTCAAATGCAGCTACTCAGCTCTTGATACCTGAATGCTAACTAGAAAGCAACATTCTCCATGGTTCTTGCTGAGCTTCTTTGACTGCATTTAGTTCCTTGGTCTGAAGTGATACAGCGTAGGACAACAAGCAGGATAGCTTTCAGTTTCTCTATTTCCTGCATTGGCTTTGCTCAGTGATGGCCTGTGACCTGAACCTTCTAAGCTAAAACAGACCTTTCCTCCCCTAGGTTGTTTTCTGTCAGAGTATATCTGCAGTGGAGAAGAGACCAGGACAGCTCATGAACTCCAGGTCCAGGTAGCCATGTCTCAGTAACAATTCTGCTGAGAGAAAATGCCCAACAAAGGGATATGCAAGGGAGGAGAGATTTAGGTTGTCTCATGGTTTGACATGGGTCAGTTTCATTGTCAGAAAGCATGGCAAGGTCATGGTATCGGAGTACACAGCTGGAATTTCTCACATATTGAGAGACCAGCAATCAGAGAAGACTATGGAAGAAGGCTGAGCAATAAAACTTGAATACTCACTTCCTGTGATCCCATTCTACCAGTGAAACCCTATCTCACATATCATAGCCTTCTGATGTGGGATTCCCCTCTATATGCTGTGAATACCATTAGTGAATAAAGAAAATGCTTTGTACCTATAGCAGGGCAAAACTTAGGTAGGCTGGGAAAACTAAACTGAATGTTGGGAGAAGGAAGACGGAGTCAGAGAGATGGAGGCAGACACTGGGAAGTTTACTGGGTAAGCCACAGGCTTGTGGCAATACAGAGATTACTAGAAATGGGTTAAATTAAGATATAAGTGTTAGCTAATAAGAAGCTAGAGCTAATGGGCCAATCCATGTTTTAAAATTATAGTTTCTGTGTGATTATTTTGTGTCTGAGCTGCCAGGCAGTCAGGAAACAAACAAGCAGCTCTCCTCCAACAGCCTTCCAAAACAGCACCACAAATCAGAGTCAAAGTATTGAAACACATAAGACTACAGAGAACCTTCGACTTTCAATCCCCAACACTTGGCTTACCTTAAGATTTAGCTTATAGAAAAGGGCTTTTTTTTTTTTTTTTTTTTTTTTTTGAAGCTTTTAAGACATGGAAGAAATGGCATATACCTTCCTGGCAAATCTTACAGGATTCAAAGGCTTGCAATCAGACAAACCCAACTCAGGTAGAAGACAGCTCTGGCATGTCCTCTCGTTAAGCATGTTTCACCAGCCTATTCCTCCTTTGCGAAGCTTAACTAATACCTTTGCTTCTCTGTCCATTAGATGCAATTTCTCTTCTGCTGTCTCATTCATATGCAAGATGCATGCATACAAATTGTAAAAACATTACATCATAAAACCTTACTCCAGCCGTCAACTTTAAATATGAATAACCATTTATCTTTCAAAATTATTTCAACTACTATATGCTTCTTTGCAAAACTCTGATTTATAACTTCACAGATACACATGTTTGTACTGATATTTATTTTTACTATGTGGTGAAGAGTAGATCTCTTGAACTTTGGCCATACATCTTACTGAAGTTTCTACTCTTTGTCCAGTAAATACTTTCTGCCTCCCAGCCCCCAACTCCAAGCATTAGGTAATATTTTTACATGTTTAAACTCTTTACATCCCAAATACAAATGCTTTATTCTATTTGCATTTCTGAACCTGGATTTTTAAATTTAAATCCTCCAAGTTCATCGATGTTGCTGAAATGACAGGATTTTTTTTTAAAGATGAGTAGTACTCCATTATCTAGATATACCATGATTTCTTTAGTAGTTCACCTGCTAGTGAACACTTAAGTGGACACTTTGTCTAGGCTTTCATGAATACCCTTGCAGTAAACATGGGATGGCAGATGTCCTCCAGTATATCAATGTGGATAGGTAGACAATTGGGGGACTCTGGGAATGTAGGAGTTCTACTTTTAGCCTTTTGAGGAAGTTGAAGCATGCTTTCTATGATAAATACAACTCATTAAATTCCCCCCAACACCACAAGGATGTCCCTTTGTTCTGTTTCTTCATCAGCACCTATTATCTGTCATCCTTTTAAAGTAGCTGCTCTAATAGGTATGTGATGGCATCATCTTGTGTTTTAATTTACACTTCTCTGATAGATAATGATATTGAAGTTTTTCTCATTTGCATATCTTCTTTTGAGGACTACCCATCTTGATCTTTGTTTATGTCTTAATTGAATTATTTTCCTTATTATTGAGTTGTCTGTGTTCCTTTTATGTTTTGTATATGATCTTCTTGTCAGGTGTACGGTCTGTAAATATTGTCTCTCTTTCTGTGGTCTATTTGTCTACTTATTGTTTCCTGAGTTAGTCAGGGCCTTCTAGGTTTTTATACAATCCATTCTGCCAGTCTTTATTTTTGTTGGCATGTGTTCAAAAATCAATTTTTAGCAAACATCCCACATAGTGTTATTCATAATTTAATTTAAACCCATCAATATCATAGGAAAATGTATTATGTGGAGGAAAGTATAGGATATTTTATCAAAACCTATGTTGTGTGACTTGGCTAACTTCATTTTTCTGTGAAGAACTCACAGCAAAGCTTATATACCCAGGGACTGAACATGCACCCACGGTAAAGACAGAAACACCAACCCAATAGACTTAGCATACGCATTAAACTGGGTGAAAATTCCGTGGTTGCTTTCATTTCCCCTTTCCTGCTACAGTACTGTTAGATCCCTGAACCATGTAGCTGAGAAGTTTTGAGCATATGTGTTCATGTATATGTACCACACATAGTACAGTTTTCTGTTGCAAGCATCCAACCAGTATGCTATGTGATAGAGGCAGAAAAGGTACTGTGAACTAATAAAATACTTTCCAAAATTCAATGAGAATTGCAGGATACTAAATTCCCCTGTAGAGAAACGCAGTCTCTTATATGTCTTAATTAGAGCACAGGTTTTATGACTAATTGAACCTGGAGGTTCTACTGGACTGCTCTTTAAGGCTAGCCAAGTGAAAGGAAAAGTCATTTCAGAAATTTAACCAGTTCTTTTCAGGATGAAATAGTAAGCCCTGATGTGAGACCTCAGCAACTGATCTCGATTCAGTTGCTCTATGACTGTTGTTCCCTGTGAACCTTGGTAGGTTCTCCTCCACTGACTGCATCTGAAGCTCCAAGACTTTGTTTAGTAATTTCTTTCTATTGAATCTACTAAAATGTACACAGGAGCACATTACAAAAAAAAATTCATCACATTCATCCAGGAAATAAGCTGTCTTCAGAATACTTCTGGAAGTGGTTTGTCACCCTTTCAGGCAAGAACATCCACCCCCAGAATTTGGGAACAACATTTCCCTCATTTATGTCCGTCTTCTGAAGCTTGTCTAGTCTTCTGGAAACTATGCTAGGAGGGTCTTGTTCCTCTTTCCAAAGGAAGCAAAGATCTAGGTCTAAACAATAGGTTTCCATAAGCCTCCAAAGTTTGCTTTTCCACATCCAATCTCACACTCTTAAGAGCAACTGTTGAAGCTGGTGAGACAGCTCAGTAGAAAAAGGCAACTGGGACCTTTGCTGATAATCTGGGTTTGGGTTCGATCCCAGGAACTCACATGGTAGAAGAAGAAAACAGATTCTTACATGTTCTTCTCTGACCTCTCCACCAGTGTGGTGACATGCATGCTGATAACACACACACACACACACACACACACTGGGGAAAAAAAGGATTTAATAATCACCTTATCTCTTGCCTCAAATGTTTTACACTATATATTTTTTTGAAAATAACATATGAAATTCAATATGTGTATGAACCTTTTTCCATGTAAGAAAAATACATCCTTGATAAAGAACGATTTAGCCAGCTCAAAGTCAGTGCAACTATGTTTTCTCCTCTGTTCAAACTGCCACAGTCCTGCAGTCATAGAAAGCATCCTGGCAACTACTTGGGTACCAAAACTCTTTCTTTACCAGGGATGGTGTTATGGTAAAAACAAAATGCTGCAGATCCCCAAGTGGCTGCAATGGGCAGCGGGTCCTGAGACTATAGTGGGCCACAAAGGCTGCCAGTCCCAGGCAGGGAGCCCCCAAGTGGCCAGTGGGCCCTGAGGGCAAGCGGGTTCTAGGCAGGGAGTCACATGGTGGGTGAGAGACCATGACAGATAGGCATGGCATACAGAGTAAGGTTGAGTATTTATTTAGTGGGTTATGGAAATAAAGGGGAAAGGGGAGTGGGGGGAAGAGAGGGAGAGAGAGAGAGAGAGAACCAAAGAGAAAGAGAGGAGGTAGGGAAGGGGAGAAGTGGAAGGTGGTGGCGGGGAAGAGGCAGAAATCTTTAATAATTAAATAAATTAATTAATGAAAAAAAAAGAAAATAACTCAAACTGGAAGCAGAATGAATATCTATCTGCCTGGTGGAAGGGTGAAGGAGTGGGAGGGACTTGTCTCTTAAAGGGATAGGACAGATGGAGATTTAGCTCTCAGTCACTTCCTCTTTCTAACCAGCTTCTCTATGACAAGCATGTTTAACATGTGTTAGATACAGTGTACCTCCATGGCTAGTCCATGATTTCTCATTTACTGAGCTACTAGATGATAAATTTAGATTTTTATGCATATTCTCTTTCCATGGCTCTGCTTATAGTGCTTTTTAAAAAGTGAGTTTTAGAGAAATTGCATAATGATTTTGTCGGTGTGTATTCAGTGTGTATAGTGTTTTGTTTCACAGAGGCTGTGTCTCTGAAGAACGTCACATGCTTTGTCAGAATTCACTCTTCTCCTTCTCTCCCATTAGTGCTCTTTCCTGCAGTGCTGTTTTTTGATTTCTCTGTTACTTGAGAACTCTGTGGGAGAGAAAGAGCTTTGTGAAGGGGTTTCTCTTGCTCCCTGGTACAGGATCAGTTGTTTACTTGATCTGCACGAAGTGCTCGCGAGATCAGCACTGAGGGCATCCTGCTGCTCAGACTTGCATCTCCCTCTTACTGGTTTCCTGAGTGTCTTAAGTGTGTTCTGGAAAAGGACAGTTCATCATGATCCCTGAACTCCCAATTCTGACATTGAGTTCTAGTCGTTTCTGACCTAATGGGAAACTAATATAGCCTTGGAATTTTGGATAGCTTTGGTAGAATATTCTACCTCTCTCATAAGAGGAGAAGGAGAAAGCAGGACTTACTGCTGCATGTATTTGTGCAGTCTGCAATATCTCTTCATTCTAGTAGTAATCTCCAAACACAGAACTAAATGGGTCAGCCGAGACATGAAATAAGCTTCTATGGAGATCAGTTATGCGATTCACACAGAGCCCAATCATTCCTTCTAATACTCATTTTATGCCCACTAAATCATTACCTTCATTAACAGTGATTAAAACAGCCAGGAAGCTGGCAGAGCCGGGCGCATTCTCACATCTTTCTAATGACCTGAGTCTACAGCACACTTCTGGGAAAATGAACTCTCTTCAAAGCTCCCGGACACAAAGGACACAGAAGACTCACTGTACACGCAGACGTGAGACAAAGCCTGCACAGGATGGGGTTTTCCAAATTCAGTTAAATCAAACCTGTTCCTGGCATAAATTTATTTATAGAGTCTAATTATGTGCATAAAATAATCAGGGGAATGTAAGAGGTTCAACAGAAAACACTATACAGTCATGTCAGTCATAATCCTTCCTTTTGTCCAAGAGCTCACTGGCCATGCCAAGTGCACTGCAGGAAGTCAATGTTTTGACACATTATGAGGAATTTGCAATGTCACATGATTTACGAGGTTTGTAAAATGTGGTGACATAGCTGTACTTGCCCAAGAGTGATGCTCCAGGGAGGTTCCAGTCCCACATCTGACTAAGGACCACAGAGATGATTTCTGAATGAATGCAACCACAGACTGACTCTTCACTTTTTAGATATTTGCACGGTTTGCAAATGCAGGATGGAAGAATTCACTTCCCTACTTAGCAATCCTTTACAGTCTTGAGGTCCCCCCATTATCCTTTTCACTTTGGGGCACTTGGTTCGATGTGATGGTCATTCAGTTGCCGTGCTGCTAATTGGAGAAGAGAGTTATCTTAAAAAACAAACTCATCAAAGAAAGAGAAGATGATCACCTCAAAAAAAAAAAAAAAAGGATAAAGCAACTAAAAATGAGTTTAGAAAATTGCTCTAAATGAGCTGTTTTATCTTTAAATTCTTATTTCAGTGACAGCAGAGGATTGGAATAAGAGCTATTGTAAATGTAATTATTGTGCTATTTAAAAATAATTCCTTTTTATCTTCATTTATTCTCTCTTCTCACTACAAGCTCCATTTCAAAGTCCTGTGTCTCTGTGAGCAGCAGCTTCCTTAAGCTATTATCATGTGATAGCCCCTCTGAACAGTCCCAGGGGTTGAACTATCAGGCTGGGAAACAGATGTGAAAGGAAAGTCTAGCATGTGTTTTCTCTTTTAAATGAAATGCTAATTTGGCAATGATGCTGCCTGACCCAATTGATGCCATAGCTGTGGGGACTGAGCAGAAGTTTGTCAAGGGATATGGAATTTACTGCCAAATCTGCTCACTTAACAATTCCATTGTACTAATTTAAAGAAATGGAGAAATCTGTGTCATCTTGGGATTTCAGTTCAAACAAATTGCAAATATAACAGCTTCCTGCATTCGTCCTAATTTAAACGTTCATTTGCTTTTTGAAACTGTCAGCATGCCACCAAAAAGCATAATGTGTTACTCTGTGAAGAATGTTGCTTCTTTAGAGTGGCGAGATCTCCCAGTCCCTGAGCTCCAAGGATGGGCCAAAGGGCTGAATGGTAGACAGAGCATTTTAAGAAGAGGGCCCATTGAGAGGCAGCAGGAAGGGCGAGCAGCTTCAGGACCAATGCAAATATTAAGATCTAAATAGGAAGATGAACTTTTCTTGTGTTGAGACTGAAAGGCAGAATGTGGGTTATGAGGACCCACGGAATGGAAGACATCTTAGAAGGATTTGAATATGTGAATTTTAATCTTTGCTACTCTAGGCTTGATGGCACAGAAAGTTTTGAAGTCTATGACAGGGAACATGTTGAAAAGAGGCAGGGGAAGACATAGAATACAGTAGTGAAGAAGAAATACAACACAGTAGTAAGAGAGAGAGGAACACAGATCATTAACTTTCAAGTTTGATGGAGCTGGAGAAAGAAAGATGCTTTGGACAAAGCATGGTAAGGCAGAGACAGAGCTCTGGATGTCAAAGAGGGGAGAGAAACCCAAGAAGTGATTCTGGAACCATTTGAGGGCCAATGGCCAATGAAGTTGCAAATCAAGAACTCTAGGAGGAATTAAATGGGTACCACACAGTAGGGACACAGTAGGAGCTAAAGAAAACACAGCAATGAGGAAGTACTCTGATGAAGACAGGAGGGTGAGAGCTGCAGAAGAGAGGCTTGGAATAGAAACCAAAAAAAAAATAATAATAATAAAAAATAAAGAAATGACAGAGATGTTAGGATAAAATTTAAAAAAAAAATATATAGCCTATGCTAGACAGTGGGATGTTGATCTTAGGCATGAGTAGATATTTTGAAGACTTGTTCTTTGAATAGAGAATATACGTATGAATAAAGGACTATCTGTGCCTTAGAATTAGTGTAGGGGAGGTATATCAATCAGCTGAAGCGAAAGAGACCTAACTCAAGTCCCATGTGTTCTCCTTTTGGTTGTGGAAAGGGAATGGGGGCTATGAAACCTGTCTGTGAAACTGCTTTGTTATAGCTTCATAGTATGTCAGTCATCTTGGACAGAATTAAGAAGGACAAAAGGCCCCACAAGCTGATCTGAGAGGAACTACACTGTAGGGAGTGACAACTTCCCAAGAGGGAACACAATTTTAGAAAATCCAGGAAGACAACAGGAATTCCAGAACACAGCCTGAAAAACCAGCAAATGACTGAGGACAAGCAGGCCACCCTGTAAGATTCCATAGGTGGTGCGTGCCTACCAGGAAAGAGCCTACACCATATCTAGTGTCACATAGGCAGAGAATGAGTGACAGGATAAATGACTGAGAATTTGTAGGCTATCGGAAGTCACTGTGAAACCTGGGAAAGTGTTCTGTCCCATACAATTGAAAGAGCAGTGAGTTTTCAAACAGAAAATTTAGGGTGTAATTCTGAACAACCACTTGCTGGCATCATGAAGTTGAACAAGGTCTGCCTTGTTGCTGGCTGTGTGAAAACGTTTTTGGAGAGGGCATTCCCAAGAGAGCTAGCATGGTTCATTTTCTGAGCATTGCTGTAACCTCACTCAGTGTGCCAGCAGCTACCTCTGTGCTGGGGATACAGCAGGAATAGCCTGGACTCTGCAGCCCTGGAGCTAAAACTTTAAGACGAACCAACTGACTAGGAAGGCTATTCAGATAGTGGTGAGTATACCTAAGGAATCTAAGATCAAATGAGAAGTCTGATGTTTCAGGCAGTGCTTTGAAGGAGTTGGAGATTCTGGAAGGATCTGTGTGTCTCAGAGGTAAATGTGTGAATCCTTTGAATGAAGTAGCACCTTTACCAGACAGACCAAAAAAATGGTAGCCAGAACTTTAAGTTTTAAGACAAATGGGGATGATACAACTTTGGGAGAAACAGCGTATTGTGTGCAAATTGAGATTATTGCATTAAGTTAGGCAAGACTAATGTTGAGCTAAATATTATGACATGCAGGTAACGTCATGCTATAGTAGCTATATGAGAGGAAAATAAATCCTCAGAGCTGTGCACTGTTGGGAACAAATGGAAGAGAGGCTTCTGCTGCTCCAGTGGCTCTGGACAATCTGTAGTGGGAAGCTGGGTAGGCTTAGTCTAGGTGAGAGTGTACACACTGTTGCCATCCTGGGGTACCATTGAGAGTCAACAAAAAAATGATGTGTGCATGTCTCACATTTTGAGTCCAGGCTTCTGAGTCAGACCTGAGTTTGATGATGATTACATGCTTAGATATACTAGCATGTTAGTGGCCATCTCTAAGACTTTGGGTAAAAGGAGCAATAAACTCAACTCTGGGCTACTCAATCCAAAATTGTATGACAGTGTTGGGGACACAGCCAGCTTTTATTGTCACATTTTCACATTCTTCTACATGGAAAGGCAGAGTGAATAGAAAAGACAGTACTCGTGCCAGTCAGTCGTGTTTCTTATTAAGCAAATGGGATACAAACAATTGATCAGCGTTGAATCACATCTTATTGAGTTTGGAGTAGATGTGGGAGGGAGGGGAGAGAATTTTGGAAAAGATAATACATTCCAAAGAGACAGAAGAGAATGCACAGAGGAAGATGTATTATTTTATATATTTACATTTATTATTCAAAGAAGGCTTAAAAACATACAGTGGAATTGAACTGATAAGAAGATTTAAAATATTTTTAGAAGATGCAGTAAGTTACTTGGATAAAGTAAACATCACAATGTTTATACAAATTGGTATTCAAAGACAGTTCAGAATTCCAGGGGAAAATCATCTCTATACAAAACACAAAAGAGGCTAAACTACAGCCCACTTGCACATGGTTAGTGAGATGAGTTGAAGAGAAAATGAGCAATGGTTCAGAAGAGAAAGGACTATGTAATTATAAAAAGTGTCTTTACCATGATTTAGTAGATACCCGAGGTTCCAGACGAGCCTTCTGATCAGCTTGTGTAACGAAAAATGTGTCCACAGGGTCATTTTACAAGGTTTGAATCTAGCTGAGAGCTGTGCATATAAGGACAACTAATTATACATGAAAAACCTTGCCCGGGATGACTATAATGTTCATGTAGAGAGTTGGACCTCGATCAGACACTTTGGATGAGAAGTCTGAACATAGGCAGCTGTAATCAGTGACTCTGGTACCTGGCACCTCCTGGAGAAATCTAAAAAGGCCTTAAGGTTTTAGGAGATTTTTCATATAGCTTAAAAAGATTTCAACACAGACAAAGAATTTGAAAATTAGGGAAAACCTATAATAAGAACAATAGACAGACTGAAAATAAATGCGTGAATAAGTAGTTTTGAAAATAGTCAGATAATAGGTGTTTAGCGGGCAATGTCTCTGCCCTCCACATAGCCACAGATAAGGGATTTCTACCAAATGATGGCATTCTCCTGCTCATGTTACATGGAGAGAGCTTGTGGGTTCCAGGCCGCTTAGCCTCGAAATAATCATATATAAACTTATTAATTAAATCACTGCTTGGCCCATTAGCTCTAGCTTGTTATTGGCTGACTCTTACATAGTAATTTAAGCCATCTCTATGAATCTGTGTATCGTCACATGGCAGTGGCTTACCGGCAGAGTTCTGGCATTTGTCTCCAGCTGGGCTACATGGCGTCTCTCCTCCATCACCCTGTACCGCTCTGCTCATCTCTCCACTCTTAGGACAAGGTTGTCTTAGGAGATGGGAGGATTCTGCAGACTCATGTGAGGCCACCACATGGAATTTCAGATCCATCTTGTTCTTCTGAAAGTGTGTTCTAGCAATTTTTTTACATTGTTCATCCCAGGGAAAGATTAGAACTTCCTGGTCTCCTGCCAATCATGAGTTAAAGTCATTTACTACTGATGACTAGAGTTTGACTAATAGCGTTAATTATTTCTCAGTGTTTGTGCGTGTGTTTGCACATGGCAGGTACATGTGGAGAACAGGAGTTGATTTGGAAGTCTTCCTCTATTGTTCTCCAGAGGTTTTTTGTTTGTTTGTTTGTTTGTTTATTTTGACAGTTTCTTACTGCCTCTTGAGCTTACTGGTTGGACATAATGGCCAATTAGCCAGCAGGCACTGTGCCTATTTTAAACCTGAGTTCTGAGAATCCAAACTTAGGTCTTCATGCCTTTGCAACAAGCTCTTTGTCTACTGAGATGCTCTCATAGTTCCAAACTTTATCTGTACATAGCCTAAAGGCTTTATTACCTGATAAACCAAACATGTAGACAAATTAAATGTCTATTTTCAGAACACTATTCCTCAGGAAGTGAAGGACTTCAACAAGTAGTAATTCATTTTGGCTCACAGCTCTGTCTTCGTGTTCACAGCATGGGGTTGCAACATCTGGGTTCTTCATGCAGAATCCATGGGTTGAAGCATCCAATACCTTCAGGGATCTCAGAACAGGCTTGAACTCTGAATTATGGGGAAAACTTGACTATATTAACATACTGGATTCAAGCAGGTCCATGCTTCACCTTCCATGTGTTGCCTACCTACTTTAGAATGTGATGTTCAAGCAATTTTCTTAAGTTGTTCATCCCAGGGAAAGATTAGAACTTCCTGGTCTCCTGCCAATCATGAGTTAGAGTCATTTACTACCGATGACCAGAGTTGGACTAATAGCATTAATTATTTTTCTTTTTGTCAGAACTTACATAAACTCCACAAACAAATCGTATCATGATATCTATCTAGGAAGTGGTGATGACAAGACAAATATTCATATTCATTTACAGCCTAGAAGATGGTCAGTTCTGAGTTCTGACCAGGTTCTGAGATGATGCTTTTATCACCAAATCATAACTGTCTTTGCATGTCCATTTTTTGTTGTTTTTGGATGTTATTTCTTCATATATAACACAAGGTTACAGTAAGTACTTTATAGTTAATACTCAGTACAGTACTAAGGATAAAAATAGTTGTGATCTTATGTAACTGACTACATATTACACTCACTATAAATATCATAAACTCAAAAGGCGAATCAGCCAGAACCTGGATTCACAATGAACTGTAGACTGCACTGATGGCTGGGTCCTTGATGCGTTGATGCCTGCACACAGGACTCTGAGCAACATCAATGTGGCACAGCCTCCTGATGGTTCTACGAGGCCTCTAAGTTTACAACTCCACTCTAATAGTCACGATTTCCTTTCTTCTGCTGAATTAGTATTTAGTTGTTTCTATGAAATGAAATTAGTACTTTATTTAATAGAGCATGTGTACAAAGAGGTCTCCCAGCACTACTTTTCCGTGACCCACAACTTTTTGCACATTATTTTTACATTCTCTTTTTGTTTAAGTATTTTCTAATTTCCCTTGTGATTTTCATAATTAGGATATGGTTAACTTTAACGTGTTGCTGCATTTCCACACATTTGACTGTTCCAGCAGCTCTGTTGCTTTACAATCTCATTCCTACTCTGTTGTGATTGGAAGAACACAGTCTGTGTAATTCCTGTTATCTAAAATTTATTGACTTTTTTGTGACCTAACTTACTGAAACATTTACAAGTCCAGGGGAGAATGTGCACTCTGCTGCATTTGGTCTTTCGTATGGCTGGAGACCTTTGCCTCCTCACAGATTGTTCCTGCATTGTTGTGCCCATTTTTAAATATCAGTATTGAAGTACTAAACCATTAATACACAAATGTTCGTGTCAACATTGGCTTCACAAATTTGGAGGATATGAAGATTATTTTCTTGTTTTAATGTTATTGATGTGGTCTTTTATCACTAAACATTGTTCCTTATCTTCCAGCATAGCTGTTGACTTAAAGTATGATTTTCATGGTGGTGTACTGGTCAATTTTGTGTGTCAATCTGACGCCAACTAGAGTCATCAGAGAGGAAGAAGCCTTAGTTGAGGAATGCCTCCATGAGATCTAGCTGAAAGGCATTATCTTAATTAGAGCTCAGTGGGGGAGGGCACAGCCTACTGTGGGTTGTGCCATCCCTAGCCTGGTTATCCTTGAATCCATAAGAAAGCAGGCTGAGTCAGCCATGTGAAGCAAGCGAGTAAGGCATCTCTCCATGGCTTCTGTGTCAGCTCCTGCTTCCAGGATCTTGTCTGGTTTGAGTTCTTGTTCTGACTTCATTCAATAATGAACAGTCGTATGGAAATGTAAGCCAAGTGAATCCTTTTCTCCCACTTACTTTTTTGATGATGGTGCTTCACTGCATCAATAGAAACCCTGACTAATCTGGTGCTCATAGCAGAAACCATGTGTCTTTGACTTTAACAGGTTCAGGCCTTTGGTTTACACTGAGCCTCAGGTAGACAGTGTAGGAGACATTATGTATTAAGGCCATTCTCTTGGTCAATGATTTAATTTGCTCCAAGGTAATTAAAATAAAGGGAACTTCAGGTTATTTTGTTCTCAGTTTTTTTTTTTTTGTTTTTTTTTTCTGTCACAGATCTTTATGGCCCTCATTTTCTTACTTTGCTTCTTTGGTTTTAGCTGATTTTTATAGGACATAGTTTGCTTAATTCTCGTCTTTGCCTTTTTTCCATATTATGCTTATATCATCATCATGGATTTTTAATTAGTTAATAATATCTTAAAATAATTCACTCGAATTAATAGCAGCTTGATTTCAGTCACAGGACACTGTGAGTTTACCGCAATGTCCTTTTACTTCTGCCCGAATGGCATTTTCAGTTCTTTTGTAGGCCAGCCATAGCTACTCAACTATCTAGGTTTCATCTTTCTTGGAAAGTCTTATTTTTTTCCTAACCTTCAGGGGTGGACACTATATTTTATCTGATATAGAGGTGTAGAGTTAGCAATTGACAGTTTTCTCTTTCTTTTTCTTTCTGCACTTTAGCTGTAAGATTTCACTGCGTTCTCGCCACTTCCTTTAACGAATCACCTGATGGTCACAAAGAGAGGTTCCCCTGTATGGGACAAGTTGCTTTTCTTTAGCTGCTTCTTCTGATCTGTGAGTAACACTTTACTCTGCAACCTTATTACTCCTCTCTCAATTCCCAGTCAAGTCGATGTTTTTCAGCTTGTTCAAATTTGGGCATTGTGTGGTTCTGAGCATTGACTTCTATGTCCCTTAGACCCTGACATGTTGTGTAGAATACCCAAAGGTCTGTGCTATAAATACTGAAATGCTGTCATGGCAGTCTGTATCAGAGGACTTTCTGGAAGGAACCTAAAGAGAAGCCAAGGTGTGACGCAGTTTAAATCCTTACATTTTACCTTCCTCATAGTTTTATACTTCCCTGGCTAGTGGATTGTTTTGTGAATATGCACATTAGTCAGCAGCCAAACATAAGCTATTTCCCTTGTTAATTGATGCAGTTTTTATAGAAGCTACATTAAGCTCCTTAAAAAATGGAATTTAGATACCAAATTTAGGTTCCCAAACCTAGAACTAAGTAAAATGCAACCAAATCACTGAATTAGGATCAGCTAATTTTGCCTTCAGTGTGACTGCCACATCTATTTATTGATATAAAAGATTTTGACTGTTATAAATACCCTTGAAGGAAGGAGTTTCATAAATTCACGTTCTAGTTTGTGTGCTGTAATTTTATTTTACTCATTCTTTCTCTTCCAATGTGTTTCATGCATTTTGGAGATTACGTGCCCCCAGTTCCAAAATTCTTTACCAATATAAGCAATTATTGGTAGAGGATATGCTTTAGATGAGATATCAAAATATATTTCAGGGGAAGATCAATACAGCATTTGAAAAACTATGATTATATGTATATTTATATGTGTGTGTGTGACAATATGTCCCTAAAAGTTAAAGTGCATCTGATAAAATTGAACATGTGATCAAATTCTTCTAAAGAAGTGTTTGCATGATGTTCTGACTTGACACTGAACACATGTTACACTCCAACGTTGATATGCTTCATAAAAGTCACGAGAGGTCTATCAAGAACCAGCACTGAACACCCTGGCTCGCACTGCTTAGCTTGCAGTCCGAGAGTGCCTTGTACCCTTTAGCATGAACGCAACAGATGAGAGTGATGGCTCAGGGTTGAGAACATGTACTGCGAGTGTGATTTCAATCACTTACACTGGGCAGCTCACAACCACTCTGTAACTCCAGTGCCAGGGGACCCAACACTCTTTTCTGTCCTCCACTGACATTGCACCTCATCTCCACCAACCCCCCCACACACACTAAAAAATATATTTTAAAAAGAGTAAAACGCTTGAAAGTTGGGGCTTGTCAAAGGTGTGAAGAAGCAAATGTCTCACCATTAACTCTTTCAATTGCTCAATTCCATACTTAAGAAAGCAAAGCCCACTCCCCAGAAAGAATCGTGAAACTGTGAATGCTGCCTAAAACTATATACTTCTTGGAGGTTCGGCTTCATTTTTTAAATCTGCATCACAAAAATATGCTAGACTAAGATGCTAGAATAAGATGAAGTTAGCTGAAATTCTAATTTCTACATATACATTATACACATTTTTAGGTTGGTTATGTGAAAGAATTTTCCTGGTAACATGTAACAGAGAGAGAGGGAGACAGACACACAGAGAGACACAGAGAGAGACAGAGCAGAGACACAGAGAAAAAGAGAGACAGAGACACAGAGAAAGAGAAAGACAGAGAGACAGAGGGAGACAGAGATACACACAGATACACAGAGAAACAGAGACATAGAGACAGAGTCACAGAGGGAAAGAGACACACAGAAAGATAGAGAGAGACAAAGACATAGAGAAAGGGAGACAGAGACACACAGAAAGATAGAGAGAGACAAAGACATAGAGAAAGGAAGACAGAGACACACAGAAAGATAGAGAGAGACAAAGACATAGAGAAAGGGAGACAGAGACACACAGAAAGATAGAGAGAGACAAAGACAAAGACATAGAGAAAGGGAGACAGAGACACACAGAAAGACAGAGACACGTGCAAGACAGAAAGAGACAGAGAGCCCCCTAGACTGAACAAAGTAAAGATTGCACCAAGCCCAATTTGGTAAACAATGAGTTTGTTTGAGGGTTGCTGACAGGAATATGGGTCAGGGCTTACCTACAGGAACAAGGAAGACACAAGAGCAGTTGCATCTTTCAAAATCACACCCCAACCTAGGGGAAAACTCATGAAAGCTGCAGCCAATGAGCTATTTAATCACCTTGCTTGCAGCTCTACAGATAAAGAATCTCACTCTCGGCAGATGGGCTGGTCAGTCTCCTTCCCCAGCAAATGGTTATTGCTACTATTGAGCTGGGGAGGAGCCTTGAACAATCTTGCAAGCTTCTGCTTTGTCAAACATAAGAGGGAATATTTCAATTTCCAGGAGACTATTACATAGTAAGACTGGGTAAGAAATGAACACATAGTGGGGGACAAACTGTATTAATTAGACAGAAGCAAACTATTTTACATATATATATATTTTTTTTTTTAATTTGAGCACTGGTCTTGATTTTCTGTCTATCTATACCTACAGAACAAAACTCTTATTTGCATAATCTTAATCATCCCCATATCTGTTATAAAGGCACAGACACTGTCAGATTTTTTTCAACTTAAATTCCCTCCTCCTTGACCTGGCAACATTATGCTCCTTCAGGGAAAACCATCTCATATGGTTTGGGGCTAATCATCCAACAGACTGTAACTTATGCATACTGTGGGATTGCCCAAATGCTGCAAAGCTCATATGAGAACAAACTTAAATTATTTATCGCCCGTAAGTGCGTACAACTCCCTCCCCTGCAGCAGGTCTCACACATATGTTACATATAAGATATGAAACTCTGTGGGGTTTGTTAAGAAGTGATGACAGTTAAGTTTGATCTCACAGATGATGTCTAAGAAGGAAAAACAACACCTTTAGAAGATGAATGTTTCAGGGCTGAAGACGTCACTTGCGGGACTTTATAACAAGCATGTTCTCTACAACTTTATAATTTTAGAAACTCACATTTGGTGAGTCAATAAAATTTACACTTTCTGGAAAAACCCCACCTCCAAAATTAACCACCAGAAAATGTAACTATTTTGAAAATATAAGATAATCTTGAAATTATAAAATCAAAGTAAAAAATGTTTTAGGTAGATTTTACTGTTCTGGGTCAGGGACAACTGTGTTACCCATTTGCCTCTTTTGCTACCAACATCTCTGTCCTTGAGGGTCGGTGAAGCATTGCCAGTCAGAGTACATATGGTAGTTAGCGCTAATTGACAAGTTAAGGGTCCCTGGGAGCAGGAGCTCACTGAGAAATTGCTAGATGCATTTGGACTGTGGGAATGCCCGTGAGGGATCTTCTTAATTGGGTTAATTGAGGTGGGAAGGCTCACCCTGATGTGGGTGATACCATTTCATGGTTGGGTCCTGGAGGGTGTGAGGTGTAGTGTGGGTACTAGGAGCAAGCATGCGTGCCTTTACTCCCACTCTCTGTTCACGACTGTGGATTCAAAGTGATTTTAGGCACCTGTACTATGACCGGCTGGCTATGAAAGACTATACCTCAGGATTACAAGCCAAAATAAACTGTTCTCCTGAAGCCGATTTTGTCGGGGTGTCTTATCACAGCAACATAAATAAGCAAGGTCAGCGAGGGGCCAAGTTGAGAAAGCCAAGGGAGAGGTTGCCAGATATGTGTGAAAGCCTGCAGATAGAATGCAAAGGGGTCCCATTCCTTACACTTCAATGAACTAAGAAAACTCTCTTGGTCTCTGGGATTCTGTTTTCACATCCTACAGTGTACCATAGATACCTTTGCCTTGACCACCTTTTCCCGAATCACCCTCAACATCTGGGGAACCCAAAAGTTCCCCAGAACCTGCCTGACAGAATTTCCTCTTTCATTGCCTGCTCACGGATCTGTTTTTCCTCTCCTATTTAGAGGATTTCTGTAAAATCTCCCCAGTAACTGGGGGTCCATGTTGATGGCTTCTTTTGCCAACTCCACCCTCCTTCCTGAACATCACATCATCCATTCTCTTCATTGTCTGAATTCCAGAACTGGACAGGTAATCACACTGACCTTTAGATCTTCACACTGAGGGGAGGAGGGCATCCTCAAACCTGCTCTTCATCTGGTGGGTATGCATAGCAATCCTGCTCTTCATCTGGTGGGTATGCATAGTATGAACACAAACAATTGTCCCTACACGGTAACTCAGTAGATCCCCGGCAGGGGTCATGGGCTCAGTTGAAGACTAGGGTAGGGACTAGCATGCTATACAGAATCCCTGCAGACATCTTCACTGTGATTCATCCATTCTCCTAAGACAATGAGGAGGCAACTGGGTTCCATCTACTTCTGTAGGAGACTTCTCATCCTGTCTAAAGGGTTGTGACTGTGGCTGGCTTGTGGCCTGGCTCATCAGCTTCCTCTCTGGCTCACACCTGGGCCTTGCAGACAGCAGCCCCTGGATAAACTATCTGTAACCTGAAAGACTAAGGCAGAGACATGCATCAGAAGAAGAAATATGTGGCCAGTTCCTAGAACAGTCCCAGGTTCAATTGCCACAGAACTGAATGCTGGTCTGGTCTAGAAGTATTTTGGTAGATGCATATTTTCATGAGCCTTCTTGTTATATTTTGATGTTCTCCATCTGAGATTTTATTTCTATGTGTGATACTTTATTTCAAATTTATTTAGGATTTTAAAAATGTTTCTTGAATAATGTGGGTCACATCGCACATGACAGAGTTTGGAAATGGAAAAAAAGATGACTTAAATTAAGTTCCCTGGTGATGGGTCCCAGTGCTAAAATTGCCATGGCTGTGTGAAAGCATGATTAAAATGAATCATCTGAGCTGAAGCTGCAAATACCAAGACCTTCTGGAAGTTCTCTAACTGAGCTTGGTGCCATTCACAGCAGGGACACTGGAGAAAGAGGTCCTCAGCATAAGGCAGAAAGACCCCAGGGTTCTTCTGTGTGTCCCTACCAGCTTCAGCCTCTAGAAAAGACACTGGATATAGTTTCTACTATTCAACGTTAAAATTGCCTGCTTCCTACATGAACATGATGGAGATTGGATATGTTTTTAGTCTCCACCCACACAGCCCTCTTTGTTATAAAACTCGTCTCTCTTTCCTAAAGACTAGCTGCCACTACCCCAAGCCAGGAAGAGAACCTCTCTCTTTCTCATTCTCAGTCTTTAATGAGTTCTGGATTTCTCTGCCAACTTTGCATATCTGTAGTAAAATGTGTGCGGCAGTCAACTGCTAAGAAAAGAGGTTGATCCGGGCAGTTTCCGCCCATGGCTGACTGAGTGTGTTGTGTTGGGGGCTGTGCTTAGGCAGCAAATCCTGGTGGGCACACTGGATTCAAAGCTGCTCACCTCTTGGTATCCAGGAAGCGTTAATGTGGAAGAAAAAAAGGATGAGAGGGAAACCCATCACCTTGTTTGAAAGCATGCCCCAATAAAATCGACTCCCATCTAAGCTTATCTCTGAAAGGTGATACCAATTCTCAGTAGTGCAGAGTTGAGGGCCAACCGTTTGAGAAACATTCTGGTTCCAAACTCTTTTGGAAGTGGGCTGAAAAGTAAGAGAATGGAATTATGCATCTGGGTAGCTCGCCAGGCAGCTTCAGGAAGGTTTGACTCATAAGTGACATTACAGTTAGTCATAAAAGCGTGATGGGCAGGGGTGGCACAGGGGAGTGGCAAAAATGAGATTCCAAAGCTGTTGCCCTTGACAAGAACTTCTGGGTCTAACAGAGAAGTTGTCATGAAGCTAGGACCACCCTGCCTCATGGCAGAACCCCAGAGTCATGGCTTGGGTGTTGACATGTATCATTTGTATCTAGATATAAAGACAAGTAAACATAGTTGAAGACACAGGTGGAGGGACAGAAAGATGTATAAGTGAAAGCTATAATGTGTAGAAATAGATAAAACATATATTCTAAAATTTGTAATTATATACAATTGTATAAAATCCATGTTTAAATATACCTACACCATGACGTATACTTAATGTATTTTGCTTCTGGTTCTTTTAACTATTCTAAATTTGGTTAGTATTCCTCTAGTCTTTATGAGATAGTAGTTGAATTTAAACATTCATATTTGGGTTATTTTAAAATAAACCATATTTTAACTGCTAAATGAAATAATAAA
This sequence comes from Chionomys nivalis, assembly GCF_950005125.1. NCBI lineage: Eukaryota > Metazoa > Chordata > Mammalia > Rodentia > Cricetidae > Chionomys > Chionomys nivalis. The sequence goes on along the minus strand of NC_080105.1, from coordinate 51,586,535 downwards.
ATATATCCACTATTGTAAAATCATAGCAATTTGGGGCAGAAGGCCATGAAAATGGTGATTCAGGCTAGAGTTAGAGTTAGGTAGACCCTTCTCTTTGCTGGTCAGTGCTACATTCTGAGCCCTGCTAGGTGCCAGAGGTACATACAGACCAGCTATGAAGGAAGAGAAACAGGGTTGAGTTGTAAAATGAGGTTTCATGGTTGCGCATGGTCTCCACTGACTAGCACTGAGTGAAGGAATCCCGTATGCAATTTCTCTGACTCCTTTGGCCTCCATGGCTAACTTCCTCAGAGTTGCTTGTCTGTCTATAAAAACCCCAAATTAACTCTTGTTCAGTTTCTGTTTAGCATTGCTGTCTATTCTTAGCTTAAAAGTTTCATCAGGAACAAATTTCATCTTCTGCAGCCATGTGCTTGTTTACACCTCATAGTGCGGGTGGAGAGGAGGTGCTCAGTGTTCACTGGTGTTAGGAGCCCACTATGGGTGGAGGCAGATACAGGAAACACAAACAGAAAGCTCAAAACGAGATTGAGTCCTGTGAGCAAGTAAGTGGTGAGAGGGCCCAGAGGGTTCTGTGTGCCAGCTCAATAGTGAGGAAGGGTGTAGGAGAAGCATGAGCAAAAATTCACTCACCCCAGGAATCCAGGTAAAATCACCATCAAGAGAAGCTCTCCAGCTCCAGGCTCAGCTTTGGACACAAAACAAGCCCCTCTAGGACCTCCTTGGGGAACACAATGAAGAAAAAGCTGTTTTATGCAAAAGCACAGACTTGGGCCTCATCAACAGAAGTAAGGGTAAATACATGTGATATCAGAGTCTCCAGAAACACAATGATACATGTAGAAATGAAGACAAATGCAAATCAGGGACTTTGGAGGTTGTCACAACTTTCAAGAAGGGCCCATTGTCTTCTAATTACCAGGACTTTGGAGCAGGTTGGGTAGTGTTGACTGCAAATTTAAAGACCAATGGCACCTGTGCTTTTGGACAGTTGAGAACTGGTTTAGTCTCCCTCAACTGCAGGTATGTTCTCATAACCCCAACATTAACGCCCCCAAACTACAGACAAGATAGAACCTTAGGCGTTTCAGTATTCTTCCACCATATACATACTTAGGATTATTAATAGACTTGGCACCTAAGAAATGAAGATCCATCAGAAATAATGACGTAGAATAATAATAACAACATACTGTATTAGTGTTCTGGAATAAGGCTTTGTTCTTGAAAAAACAAAGAAAAATTAATATTATAAGACCAATGTTAACAGTGAGTAACCTAGAACATAGAAAGTATAACCAAGGAGATCAGGGAGCACTCTAATCTCAAGGTGCACACCCTACATCCTACACTATGTTCCATCTGTCCAGTGGGTGTAAGCAGCTGGTCTTCCCTAGTTAGGCTCATATTTTCTTTCCTAAAAAAAAAAAAAAAAAGACAGGATAACTCTAGATGACCTTTCTCTGGTGGAAATACTAATATTTTCCACATCATAGGTATCTTTTTGACCTCCATAATAACAACTGTAGTCATCTGGGTTCATGGGGGAGAAGGTCAGAAAAGGCTGCTGAAAAGAAACACAAGTTCCCCATGATTCCAACCATGAGTGTCTTGAGATGGTGATCAATTTACCCACTAGCTGATTTAGTGCAGAGCATGAAACATGATACCACTTCTTCAAAGGTTATTAAGATGAATGGTTTTTCTAATGTGACTTTAGTTACGCTATTAAGCCAAAAAATAAGTAAATAAAAAGATTTTTCTAGTGGTTGCTTCCTTAGATTGTAACCTGTAGAATGAAGGTCCTCATGCTTTTCAGTGAGTGGGAAGGACAAAATAGCAAAATGTTGAGGGGAAACACCGTAACATCTCACTCAGCCACCAATCCCCATATTTCTAGATAATAGATCGTCTTCATTTGCTAATGAGTTTGCATCCTACAGGAAAGCCTCTGTACCAGGGCCTTCCAACAGTGTGGGAAAAGACTCTAGTGGGAGTTCATCTGCGTGTATGTATATGTACATGTATGTACATGTATGTACCTCTGTGTGTCTGTATGTCTATGTGTATCTCTGTGTGTGCATGGATATATATGCATATGTACACATATGTGTCTCTTCTATATGTCTGTGCACAAATGTGTATCTCTCTGTATGCATGGGTATGTATTTTTATGCATACACATGTGTCTCTGGGTATCTGTCTATGAGTACAAAGGATAAGTGTAATGGTATTCACCATTCATAGGACGTCATTGTGAGGTGAACAACATATAATAGCAAGTCTCTGTCTTATACACACACACACACAGTTACTTTATCCATAGAATATTCAGAGAGAAAAAAAAGAGAAAGGAAAGAAGGGAGGTAGGTAAGGAAGGCAAGAGAGGAACAGAATTATGACAGTAACACCTGTCCCTAATTCCAGTTTCCTTCCACCTTCGCATCTCATCACCTCTCAGAGATATCTTGGTGATCATCTGTAGCTTGTCTTTTGTGACCAAACGTGGGTGTCATGAATTAATCGTATAACCTATGTCAAACTGCTTCTTTACGCATCCATCAAGTGCAGACAAACTGGGAATTTAAATAAAGCTTTAAGCAATAGTCAGCCTATACATTGAAATCCAGGAAGTGGAAAGTGATGCTTTCAAGACTGGGGGCGTGCAGGGGGGGAGAGAGAGAGAGGAGATAAAGAGACAGAGGCACAGAAACACAGAGACAGAGACAAACAAAGGGAGACAGAGAGAGAAACAAAGAGGAGGAGGGGCAGAAGAAGGGCACTGAGCTAAGAATTAAGCATCTTGTATTTAATACCATCATTACTAGCTCCACCAAGACCAAAGGCCTGGACCTCTCATGGCCAGTTGTCTTTATTACTAGCTCCATTGGTATCATGTGGCTGGGTCCTATAGAGAGCCTTAATAAATAGAACACTGCAAAGCTCACTGTGTTCCTTACAAGGATGCTCCTGCTCCTGAGACATCACACCTAGCTTATTTTCCAAGGCCCAGGGAGTTTGCTCTTTTCTTATAAGTATGAAATAACAGTTGTGTTTGTTTTGATGCTATTTTCACATGAACAAAGCCACTGATTCTATTGTCACCATTTCTTTGACTGTACAAAGTTTCTTTGTAACTGATATTTTGAAAAAAAAAAAAACTTTAGGACTTCAAAACATAATGATCTCAAGTTACGTTTTAGTATTGGGTTCCAGAAGCACCCAATTAACTTTCAAGCCAACTTAAGCTGAATAAAATCTATGACAGGGTGGTAGATTGCCTTAAGGAAGCTAAGGGCAGAAGCATTTGGAGCACTGAGAATCCACTGACCCAATTTTCCTCTTTCCTTTGGGACCAAATGCTCTGTCACTTCCCAAGGTCTCCATGCTTACGTACCCTGTCTCCCTTTGTCTGACTGTGTCTGGGACCAAACACTAAACCTGGCCCAGGTTAGTTTTGTTATCTGCCTGGCACAAAATAGGACCCAGCTGGTCATGTTTTCAAGTTATTGCCTCAGCTCAATTGATTTGATTGATGATGAATGTGGGCCATTGCAATCCAAGGTGAGGGGCACTGTCCTTAGGCAGCTAAACCTAGGCTGGGAAAAGAGGGCAAGCTGAGCAAGCTTAGGGAGAAAACCAGTAAATAGCATTTCCTGTTCCTCTGGTTTCTGCTTCATTCCCATTTGAGTGCCTGCCCTGCGACCTGGAAGCATGAGTTGCAGCAAGCCCTCTCCTCCCCTTGGTTGCTAATGCTCAGTGTTTTATCATTACAACAGAAATGCAAAGTAGTTCAGAACACACTAGGCATCCACAAAAGCCCAATCCTGAAGGCTCTGGCTTACTGACAGACACCTGACCATAGCAATTGAAGACATCCTGTTTCCTAGAAGAAAAACAGAGGCAGATGCCTAGCAGCATGATGACTGACAGCTCACGGCAGGTCCTCTGCAGTTCCCTGGAGCCCTGTTTAGCAAAGTCCTTTTTAAACCCGCAAGCAAATCCCATTATCCACAACCCACCATTAGGACCCTCCTGTTGACCATGGCTCTGTTACCTTATCTGTCACCTTTGCTCTGCTCCTGGGACTCGTCTTCTGTCAATAATTAATAATAAAATTCTTTCTCACTCACGTGTTATCCTGATATTTCCCTCATAGAATTTTTGAGACAAAAACCCTAGTGTTGGCCTCTGCTATTGGGAGCCCTGAGGACGCCATGAAAGATTCATCTGAGTCTATTGACCAGATTCTATGGCACGCAAGAAGAACACCGTGATGTCATTGACATTTGAAGGTAAGATAAGATTTAACAAATCAAAAATATGATTTTAGGTGTATCGTCTCTAACTTCCTCTTGTACTAAGTAGTAGTGTTTGGGGAAGTTTAAAAACAATGACCACACATCTCCTGGATGTGTAGTAATTTCCTCCATTTAAAATGCCCCGGATGATGGCAGGAAGCCTGAGGTTCCTTAAAATATAAAACTGCCAGGGGACAGGGACTCTCTAATAAAGCTAGTGGCAAGCTGGACATGCAAGGAGTTTTGATGGGTCATCACTCATACTAAGTTTGACTTTCAATAACGCAATTGCCCAAGAGTCACTCATTCAAGAGTTTGTGAGTAAGCTATTATCAATGTTTCTGGGAGTAACCTCAATAAATTCAGTGATTCACCAAGATAGACTGGTTCTCATCTTCTTCAATGTTTCATAATTAATAAAATAAAATACATATTCTAACACCCCATGGAGAAATCCTAAGGAGTTACAGAGCCTAAGTTCTCAGTTTTTGATTCCTTGAATCTTCTATGAATAGACATTAATTACTGCACCTTCCAGAGCTTATGAGATAACAGCCTCCATCAGAGGACCAGGGAACTCTTATTGGTAATGATTGTTGGAGACATGTAACTGGGAAAACTGAGATCCTAGCTCTCAAATGTCTCTGGTGGTTAGACGCCTAGGTGGTCATTTGTGGGAAGTCTTGTGTCTCAGATAGTGTTTTATTGCTGTGAAGAGACACCATTGACCATGATAACTTTTATAAAGGAAAAAATTTAATTGAGGCTAGCTTATGGACCTATAGAGGACATTTTTATTTAAGCTACCACATCCCATTCCCTGACCCCTATAGGCTTGTAGTCACATCATAATGCAAAATGCGTTTAGTCAAACTTCAAAAGTCCCCATAGTCTATCACAGTATCAGCTCAGTTTAAAAATCCAAAGTTCAAAGTCTCTTTTGAGGCTCATGTACTCTCTTAACTGTAATGCCCTGTAAAATCAAAATCTAAAAGCAGATCACATCCTTCCAACATATAATGGCACAGGACATAAATTACCATCCCAAAAGAGAGCACAGTGTGGAAAATAGGGGGACAAAGTAAGACTGAAAACCAGCTGGGCACACTCCAAGGTCTGATTTCAAAGGGCTCTTCAGATCTCCAGCTCCTTTCAGCTTTGTTGATTGCCACACTGCCTTGGTTAGGGTTTCTATTGCTAGGAAGAGACACCATGACCACGGCAACTCATAAATGAAAATATTTACTTGGGGTGGTACCTTACAGTTTCAGAGCTTTGGTCCATTATCATCCATTGCAGATTATTTGTTTACTCTCTGTGACGATGTGTCACTTTGACTGGTTTAATAAAGAATTGGATGACCAATAGCTAGGCAGGTGAGAATAGGTGGGACTTCCAGGTAGATAGAGGCATGCAAGAGATACCAGGGAGACGCTAAAAAGGATGGACAAGGTGCAGAGTAGAGGTAGCTGAGCCATGTGACAGAATGTAGGTTGATAGAAGCATGTTAATTTAAGTTATAAAGGCTAGAGGGACAAGCCTAAGTCAATGGCCAAGCTTTCATAATTAATAATAAGTTTCCATATTGTTATTTGTGAGCTGGTAGTCCCAACAAGAAAGCATAAAAGGAATCCTCATGATGGGGGGCATGGAGGTACGAAGGCAGATATGGGACTGTTACATGTTGATATGCAGGCAAGAGGAAGTGTCTGTGACACTTGGAGTAGCGTGAGCATAGCAGACCTCATAACCCCACAGTGACACAGCCCTTCAGACCACACCTGCTCCAGCAAGGCCATGTATATCCCTAGCGCCACTCCCTTTGGGAAGCATTGTCTTTCAAACCACTGCAAACACACTTTTTTCTCTTGGGTTGATTCCACTCCCTGTTATCAGTTTTCCTTAGAAGGGATCATGTGATAGGGCATCTCCAAAATTTTGAGGTCTCTAAGGAAATCAAGGCTTTACCTTCTCAGCTTCATACAATGACCTCTCTAGGCTTACATGAAGGGACACCCCTGACACATATCTGGCCTCAGAAGCTTTCCAAAGCTATCAAGGAATATTTCCTTTCCTCTATCCTTGACTCTAAAGCCAGAATCACATGGCTGAAACTTCCACGTTCTCTCACTTTATGGAACAGGAACATGGTACCTCATTCTATTAAATATTCACCAGATTTCTGTTTTCAATGGTTTCCTCTACTGCCTAAACTTGGCTATCCTGGAACTTGCTCTGTAAACTAGGCTGGCCTCAAATTTAGAGATCTTCCTGCCTCTTCTTCCAATATACTTATAGTTAGACTAATCAGGTTCTTTAGATACACAGAGATTCTATTCTATTTCTTACTTAATATTGTTTATACTGGTTGTAATTCTAATTTTTATACATGATATCTGCTTTTATTGTATATATTTTTGTAATGGGTTTAAAACTCTCTTATACAGACAAAAGGGGGAGGTGCTGGGGACCCTCCTTCAGTCAATGGCCTTTAGGATATTTGACCAGGTTGAGCATGGTCTTGGGTACCAATAAACATGCAGCCTGTGCACTCTCTCTCTCTCTCTCCTTCTCTCTCTCTTTCTCTCTCTCTCCTTCTCTCTCTCTCTCTCTCTCTCTCTCTCTCTCTCTCTTTCTCTCTCTCTCTCTCTCTCTCTCTCCTCTCTTGCCTATATACTGGATATGGTTCCTGCTGTTCATTCATTCAGAGGCCTGTGATCTGAGTCCTTCCTAAATAACCTTTATTATACTCAATTCTGAACTAGTGTGGGACTCTCTTATTCACAATCTCACAATCTCCTACACTTATCAATGACTCAGTCCTCATGATACAATTACCTGTCAGTGAAACTGTCAGCTGGGAATCAAACCTTAAATCATGGACCTTCTGAGGGGGCTTATCCTAGCAAGTGAGTTTTCTAACCACTATCAGCTACTGCCTAATTAAATACCCTAGTGATCTGGAGAGTCAAAGTATGTAGTATGAATACAAAGTATTTCGTTTTATTTTACAAAGTGATTTATGATGGAAAAAATAAAATCAAAAATATATCTGACAAGTTCAATGAAACTTATATCCAGTTAAAATAATGTATATGATGTAGAGCCCAACAAATGTTTCAAAGGCATTTGATTCTTCTACAATGCTAGAATAAATCACTTATAAGAGAATTCTAATAAAATTAAAAACACATAAATATCTTCTTATTTAATAAACATGCTGTAGATTTGAGTAAGTGGTGAGGAGAGATAAGAAACTTACTCTGAATGCTGAATAAATATTGCATGGCATCCCATGACGTTCTAAATTTATCGTATTTTATGCTGTGAGTATTTATCCAATTAAGCGGCATATGTGTGACTGCTAAATGTTTCAAATGGGCGCTTTACACACACCGTGCTAATGTCAACCAAGGTTTTATGTAGTAGAAATACAGCGCTGAAGAGTGAACCCTGGAGTGAAGCCTGAAGGAGTGTTCTCAAGGCAGAGGGGTCCTTGCTTGTGTAGAACTTACTCCAGGTAGCCACTTTGGTTCCTTCAGAAGGTGAGAACTAACTGAGCAAGAACTGAGGAATCAGATGCCAATGACATCCACCCTTGTCTTTTCTCGATGACTAATTGCTCATGAGACTTCATCTTGCATAGATTTGGTGCCTTCTGTTGGTTCTGATATTGTTTTGCTCGAAAGGCTTTCAGCCAGGCCCTCCCTTTGTTCAGGAGAGTATTGTTTGGAAAATCAGTCTCATGTTCTCTTTGCTGGCTGCAGGATAATTCTCTACTCTTTCCTTTCTTGACTGTGATTGCTTATCTTTGAACTCACCGGTTGTGTTTGTTTACACATCTATTAGAGAACCTGGAGTAGCTAACACTGTAAAATTCATTGTGGCCTTTCAACAAAGAATCAGCTGCGGAGCCCCATCCTCCTCCGTTCTTGACACTTTCTGTTGGAACTCTTCACAGCCCTCGAGCCTCGCCCATGAACAGGAGAGGGCTTCTATGAGCCTCCTCATAACCATGAAAAGGCTCTTAATTTTCTCCTATTTCCCATCTTACTAATGCTCAGAGTAAAAATATTATGATCAGTTCACCAAATTCCTCTCTTCATATTAAAATCGGAGCAGAGAGAGTTCTTTTCTGTCAAGTTTTATACAAGAGGAACGAGCATCTCTTCAGAGCTTTTTAAAGTACTTTAGGCTGAGTGTGGAACAGTGGTGCACAAGTGCAATCCCAGCCACTCAGGAGACTGAATCGGGAAGATCACTTGAGCCCATGAGTCCAGGACCAGCTGAATAATACAGCAAATCACCCACCTGTATCTCAAGAGAATATAAAATAAATTGAAATCAACATGTAATGTCTTTCTTCTTTGCAACCCTAGCACAGCAACGGATATACTCATATATTAATAGTTTAAGTCTTTGTTAATAAACTCTGATTTTCTTCTTTCATTAGCAACATTTATTAAATAACAACTAACTATCAACCACCTATTTTATATCAGGTGCTTCTAAACACTGGACTATGAGAGAGGGAAAAAAGTGACAAAATATATAATACCAAAAAAAAAAAAAAACCCGAATCAAGTAATAAAAACAAAAATCAAAGGAAGCCAAAGATTTCAAACAGGCAGGACTCTGTGAAGAATTAAGGGAAGTCCTGCTTGTGTTGTGATCATCAGAAACAGGACCTCTTAGCTCTCCTGTTCATGAGCCTAATGGTGCAGTAGCTGCTATCAGAAGAGACCTGCTTCCCCAAAGTGTGCTTTTCCCTAGTGACAAGGCTCCGGAAAGAAGAGAATCAGAGTGTCAGTCTCTTTTGTCAAGAGGAGGATGGTTAATATGGATCTGCAGACAATTCAATTTTGGTTGTTCTCTTTCTCAGATAACTAAGGAAGAATCATGTGTTCATGGCACAGTCTTATCTTGGTTCACCGAGTGATGTCACAAGTCTGTTACTGCAAATTGTTCTTCCTTAACATGTCAGAGCCCTCCTTTCACTACGATTACTAGTTCTCTCTCTCTCTCTCTCTCTCTCTCTCTCTCTCTCTCTCTCTCTCTCTCTTTCTCTCTCTCTCTGCATGTCTGCGTGCTTGTGATGTGTGTGTGTGTGTGAGTTTGTGTGCACACGTGCATGTGTGCAGGTGCACATGCCCCAGAGTACGAGTGTGAAGGTCTGAGGGTGGCCTTGAGTATCTGTCCACATATTCTGCTTTGAGGCAGAACCACTTGCTTGCTGTTCTATATGCCTGCTTATTTGACCTGTAAGCCCCGAAAATTCTCCTATCTGCAACTCCCATCCTGCCAGACAAGGGTGCTGCTTCTGGCTTTGTGTGTATATTGGGATTTGCACTCAGATCCTCATATTGCATCTTAAATACTCTACCTACTAAGTTGCTTCTCCAGCCTCAGCTGGCTCATCTATTCTCAAGTATATACTATATTTGAAAGGTACACAACAGTAAAACATAGAACAAAATTAAATGTAGTTTTAGATACAATATGCCAGTGCAAGTGTTTTTCTGGCATTTCTGGATGCTATAGCTTATTCACAGTGACTAAAATTGGGAGTGGGAGAACAGCACATAGATCCAGTTAAAAACACAAGGGTTTGTTTTTCTATTTTAAAGCATCTCAGAGAGAGAAGCAAGAGCTAGGCGGGTTTTATTCGCTCTTGATTGATACCTATCATTATATATCTGTACAACCACCCATGCAAGCCGGAGACCTTCACAGAACCTCAGTTCTAGAACATGGTCATTATTTCTGCATATGCTGTAGACTCACAGAGGCAGGTGTCCCGCGTCCAAACAATTCCTATAGCATCTGTTAGCTGGCTGGGGCCTTCTGTTTGTGAGTAAATGGAATTTGTTTCATAAAACCCAGTAATTACCCTGTGCATTTCGTTAACCACTGAAGGTGGAAGGCAGGCAGTGACTCTGGGAAGGGAGAATTCACAACAGGAACACTAATCCGAAGAAGTGGGCATCCTCGGGTTTTTCTTGCAGGAATTCTCTATGATTCTGTTTTACTGTATGAAGTTCCTGCTGACCATAGGTCTCAGCTGCCACAGGAGAGAACACTGGCCTCATCGCTTAACCCATCACTGAGGCAGGTGAACTCTGGCAGGGACTGTTGAACAGAAAGCGCTGTTGTGAACTGCACCCTAAAGAAGGGCAGGGCCACAGCTCGCATCCAAGGACAGACTTGGGTCTCTCCTTTGTGGATACCATCTCCAGGTGCGCCCATCTCAGATCTGCAAGATGTCAGGCACACCACCCTTTGCAGAGGGTGTTTCACGAATCAAGGCCGCTAGTTTAGTCAGGGTGCCTTTTCTCAACCTTGGCTCTTAAAATGGTGCCACTGGCACAAGCCTTCAAAATAACAGGCGGTAATGTGTTATCAAAAGTCACCTTGTTGCTCTGACTTTGACAGACTGGAAAGTGTATTTGTATCACCTCTGTGATCTAACAGACTGTGTTTCTCAGGTATGAGGGATGCCTGTTCCTTTAGAGTATGAGACTGGAGACACAGACGATCCCTGAGTAGAAGGAAGGTGAATGTTTCTGTTCGTGTTATAGCAGATACTTCCTGCCGCTGATATCAGAGGCTGCAGTTTTATTGTTCATGTGTGTAGCTGAAACTGAATGAAATCCAATCATCACAAACAAAGGGTGTTTCAATTTTGAATGTCTAAGAACTCTTTTAAATTTGGAGTGGCGCCTATTCCTCTCCAGCTAAGGTGTTGTCCAAATCGATCGTGTTGGTGTGTTCGCAGAGAGCCCTTTTTCCATGAATCCAAAGCCACCAGCTTGCCCAGCTGAGCACTTAGGATGGGGGAGGGATTACAGTTGGATTTTTGCTCGCATCCTGACGAATCCTTTCTCCTCCGTTGTGTGTGTTTTCCTGTGGGATTCGGGGATGAGGTGAGGAAACATCACCTGTTGCCATGGAGAACAGCATCCCAGGCTTTCTTTTGCTCACTTGACATTTAAGAACATATGTTGCAGAAGAAAAGTAAACAGGTGCAATTTAGCAGGGTTTCTCAGATATTTCTCTCTTAAGTGGACACTTGCGGCTTTGAGAAGTGGTTCACAGGGCTGGTTATCGGAATCTGTGACGATGATTCGGCCTTCTCATTGACCTTCCTGCTGGCGGTCGTACGTGTGTAATTTATTCCATGAATTATACAGTGATAACAGCCCGTGAAGGGGAAGGCTTGGGTACACTCTCCAGCGTTACTGTTCAACACTTGTGAATTTGTTAAGTCTCTGCAAAATCCACTCAGCTAAGTCTTCAAATAAAAGTACTTTAAGTTATCTTTTGTTTTTTCTTATTGTTTTTTTTCTAAACATGATTAATTTATCACAGCATTGAGGAAAAAGACCTAAAGTAGTCCAGGAAACCAAATACCACGAGCTTTGCCAAGTGATTATCACTTCTGGATTGATTTTTAAAAACATTTCCTTGTGGAGTGGTGTCGTGTCTGGAATCTACCGCATTTTTTAGAAACCATTTTTGTAGTATTGAAAAAAAGATTAACCAATTCATATTTATGTAGAGTCTGTGCCACACTTCCATGGGGAAATAAGTTCCTTCAACAAAGACTTTATTGTGCATTAGAGTAGCAAATGAGCCAGCAGGACACCGTTGAGTCTCCATGTCTGCCTCACTGTCTTTGTTTCTTTTGCTTATTTATGTTCACTTGTGTAGGCAACTCAGAAATTCAGCAAAATCAGTGGAAATAAACTCAAAGTACTTTAAAATGTTTTTTTAGGATATTTAAATACACAAAAAATATTCTATTAAGGATGTAACATTCTTTTCCAATAACTGAGAAGATATAATTAGTTATCCAAGGCATATTGGTGCTTGATTCTGATAGGGACCATGGGTACAAGAATAAACACATGAACCCTGTCTGCTGAAGACATCGTGTTGATCTCAATTACAATAGAGGAGGAGATTATAAGTAAGAAAAGACTTGCTGCATTTAGCACAATAGTTAGGACGTTAAAATGCTACACAGATTATACACAGGTAGTTAGAGATGTTTTAACCACAGTCCCTTGTCCTTCACAGTGTACACAGAATAAGCAGAGAGGTCATTCATGCATGGAGACAGTAGTATCCAGTCACCAGGGATCTGTAAGGTCTATGGTTCTATCTTTAAGAAGGAAGTGCAGTCATTTAAATCTGATAATAATATCGACACACAGTAAGAGAATATCTCCTAGCGGTGACTTAGAGCGTGGATAGAGGGAGGGTGTGAAATTCTGCTGTGAATCGAACCAGACAAAGGCGAAGAGGCTTGGTTTCTGCACAGTCTGAAACAAAAGACCAGGGAGGCAACGATACACTGTGTCTAGACTACGATTCTGTGTGCGGTCTTTGCTTTAGTCAAGTATGGTATGTTCCCTGAAGGGACTCAAAATTAGGGAATAGGCCTTGGTAATGACAGTTCTCTGAGGGCTCCTACCCTATAGCTCAGTCAAGGAAGCTGACCAAAAATCAGAGTTGTAACTTTGATGAGTGATCCTCCAATCAATTACTTGGCAGCTGTGTGTGTCGGAGGGGTTGGTGGTGTAAAACTGCATAGAGTTTGGAGGTGTTTCCCCAAAACTCGAGATGTACAAGACATCTCAGAAGCCCAGGACTTGAGACAAAGAGAGTAACAGCAATTTGCCCCACACCAGGCACTTTCCTTAGTTTCCCTTACCGTGAGGTGATGTGCTCTGTATGGTGCAGTCCACCATGACCCACCGTACACAGCATTCTGGCCAGGCCACTTACAAAGCTTCCTATCCCCACAATATCTGGCAGCATTTCCAAGGTGATCTGTTAGTTCTCTAAATCACAGCTCTGGCTTCTTCGAAGAATCTCTGGAGAAACATTATTTCCCTCTTCTATGGGATGCTCCTACTTCACCCTCTGGAGCAACTACCATTCATGTGGAAGGTGCACTTGATCTTTAGGAACTTTACACTTTTATAATCAAGCCGTCCTTGGAAAGAATCAAACACATTGGTCTCATCATTTAGAGAAACTGACACAGTGAGTTTGAATTAGCTGAATCAATTGCGTTTGCATGATACACTGACTTGATACTGTCTAGCCAGACAGATATCTTACAGAGGCATCTGTTTGGTCTGTTTAACTACATGTTGAATTGTGTCCAGGGACCGAGAAAGGAAAAGACTCTATGGCGGCTTTCTCTCTCTCTGTCTCTCTCTCTGTCTCTCTCTCTCTCTGTCTTTCTATATTTTTCCTTACATATATAAATTGACTTTTAAAGTTGAAACTCAGCAAGGATCAAAATTAGAACACAATATCCAGAAAAAGCTAATAGGAAAATAAAAAAGTGGCAATGCGGTAACTGATTTGCGAGGTCTTAGAAACCAGGACCTAAGATGAGTTAGGGACAACTGTGACCACCTGGCTCCTTATAAGTAACTCCCAGTTCCCTGGGAGTTGACAAAGGAGACAGGGCTGTAAACAGACATTGACTGAAGGCTTCTAAGTGTCAACCCTTCCTCCGTCCTCCGGCACACCGTGCCGGTCTTTGCAGTGTCACTCAGCCCAGGAACTATACTCACTTTCCAGGCAAGCAGAGTTTAAGGGTCCCTGGAATATAAGATGTTCAGACCTCATATTGGCTAGTGATTTTCTCTTTAAAATGGGGATGAGTCAGAGTTTCAAACACCAAGTACCATTCCACCCAAACCGCCCCCCTGGCTAAAATCCTGTTGAGTGTAGGTACCACATTTTAATTATTCAGTCTTTACCCATTAACAAAGTGAGGCATATCTAAAAATGAGGTATGGCTGTAGGAAAGGGAAAATCCATTATAAAATGAATCAATCTGTCAAGCAACAGAAAGGATTGGGGATCCTAAAATTTGAAACTCACATTTTAAAACTGTTGGTATAGAATAACCAGCTTTAAATCAGTGAGTATGAAAACATTGAGAAGAGACTCCTTTACAATCTTCAATCAGATTCAGCACATACGCTGCCTTCATGTGGTCAGAATCAGCATCTCATGATTGATCCACAACAATCTCGCAGGTGCCCAAGTGAGGTCACCTCTTTGTCGCCTTTGAGATTGGATGCTGCTTCCAAAGATCAACAAGAGCCCTGAGGACTGTGAATTCAGTTCTTGTGTGTAACTCACTGGGAAGAATTAGTGGGTCTTGACCAGAGTTCTTCCAGCCCTAAGATGGCCCCACAATGATACTGAATTTGTATACTTCATGGAAAGACAGTTGGACAGTTTCTGCTTCTCCTTGATACAAGGGATGTCGTATTGATCTCTATTCTCATCTAACTGAATGTCCACCAGAAGCTATGCAGGTGAGATTGTACACCACTTTTCTTCTTAACTAAAATGAGTTTTATACTTGGGAAGCAAAACTTCAGAATGAATGAAGCTTTTGGTGTTCACCAGCTGTGGCAGCCTGCTCTTCCAGGGGGAATTTCCTCTTGGAGGGCTTGCTTAAAGCCAGCAGCACCTCTGTCTGTCAGTCTAGGTTGTCCCAGATTTGTACTATAACTGTTCAACTGTTCCAGAAATTGCTAAGAGACAAATAGTAGCAAAGCATGCCCAGTGTAAACTAACATTTCCATGGAAACAGTAGGGTAGTAGGGAAACCAAGTCTTCATCTGTGATTGTAAGCTGAAATCTCCACTTCAAATCCAAATCCATCCTTTTTTTTTTTTTTTTTTTTTTTTTTTTTTTTTACAAATGTCTTTACTGATATCATGTTTACTGAAAACAGCACAATTATGGTATTTCTACAAGGAAATGTTCCGTTGCGTTATGCAATGGAGAAAGATGAAACAAGGCAGTTCTGTACCCATCCCAGCACTCATGTTTGTGTAAGGCGTCCTGTCAAGATTTGCCTGAGTGATCTTGATATGTGCAGCATCTTAATAGAGAATCCAAGCACCCACCCACTGTTGATCTCAGAACTCACTCTCTGAGTGCAGGAGAGATGGGCTGGTCTTGAACAATAGATTCTGTCCCTTCCCGCTCCACCCCTGTCTCCGGCTGTGATAGATCTCCTCTCTACTGCTGTGAGCTCTTTCCACAAGTGATGTCAGAAGACATTATTTGTTTTTCTCTGCCAGATTTATTTAAATTAATGTCCTCTGAGCTTGCCTATGATGTTACAAAAGAAAGAATTTCATTCTTTTGCAGTGATTGCGAGTACGCCACTGTGTTCACATTCCAACTATACTTCCTCCACTCATCTGTGGGTGAAACCAAGATGTTTCTGTATTTAACCTGCTGTGAACAACATGTATTAAGCATAGGACTTTAGTGCACATATTCCTTCAACGTCTTTATTTTAGCCCCTTTGGATATTTTCCCAGAAGGAGAATTGCTCCATCACAGGGTCATTCAAATTTCAGCTTTCTGAGGAACTGCGCAGATACTTGCCATGATGGCTGTACTAAATTATGTTCATACAAGTCATCATCAATGGTTCCCTGTTTTCTGCATCCCTGCCAGTTCTTGAAACCTTTTAGCATTTTATAAATGAGCTCTGAGGTGATTTCTTATTAAGGGTCTCATGGGCATTCCCAGGGTGGGTGAGATTGAGCATCTTTCTCTGGAATTGGGGACCATTTCCACATCCTCCTTGGCAGGGGCTGTTACATCTTTGAGTGTCAACACCTTATTAGACATATGGGTTACAAATTTTCTTTTAACTCTGTAGACATCTATGTATCTCATCTGTAAACAGAGACTGCTTTTTTGTTTCCTGGATGCCCAGACCCGAATAATCACACAGATACTATATTAATTACATCACTGTTTGGCTCAAGATTCCTACTAACTAACTCTTATATCTTAAATTAACCCATTTCTATTATTCTGTGTATCACCACAGGCTGTGGTCTACCAGTATGGTTTTAGCATCTGTCTCTCTTCTTCAGCAGATATATGGAGTCTCTTTGACTCTGTTTACACTCTCTTTGTATATCTTTCAGCCTGGCTATATTCTGCCCTGCCATAGGCTAAAACAGCATCTTTATTAACTAATGGTAATAAAATATATTCACAGCATACAGAGGGGAATCACACATCAGTGATCTCCATAATTTACATTGTTGTTTAGAAACTTAATTTTGATGTAATCTAATTTCTCAGTTTATCCTTCTTGACCTGAATTTTAGAAGCATAGCTAAATAACTTTTTTTTTTGTCCAAGGAACTATTTTAGACTATATTTCCTATGTTCTCTTCTAATAGTTTCAGTTTTTACAATTTAAGTATTTAACTCATTTTGAGATGACTTTTGTGTATTTTGTAGAATCAGGACAACTTCCTTCATGTGTATACTAACTTTTAAGCTCCCCCTTTCCTTGAGTATTCTTGACATTGTGTCAAACGACAATTGGCTGTGACCACTTGGCCTTCTTTCAGGTCTTCTATCCTCTGCTCTGTTTCCATTTTAAATCAGTGCCCTGGCATTTTGATCACTATGGCTTTGTCACATATTTGGAAATAAGACAGTGTGAAATGAAAGATACTAACTTCTTTTTGTCTGGAATTGTTTTGACATACTGATTTTGTGGTCCAATGCAAATTTATGTATCTTTCATGCTTTTCTGTAAAACCATGGCATAGAATTCTTGATTGATTTCACTGAATCTGCCTATAACTTCAGATAGGATAGATATTTAAACAAAATTAATACCCCAAGCTACAAATATCTTTCTATTAATTTATATCTTCCTCCACTCTTTCATAAAGATTGTATATGTTTTGGTATACAAGTCTTTTGCTTTCTAAATTAAGTTTAAAGTTATGTATTTCTGTGGTAGTTGTTTCTATTGCCAATATATAATCTGAAGTTTATTTGGGGGTATGTACCCATCAATGTGTAGAAACAGTAGTGCTGTTGCATATTGGCTTCAAGTCCTGAAAATTTACTAATATAGCGTATCCTCCACCCCAAATAAAAGAAAAAAAAAGAAGTACTCACAATCTCATTACATGAAGCCAGTATTACTCTAATATTCCAACCCAGGTAAAGTCATAACCAAAAAACAAAATTACCTATATTTCTGGTGCACATAGATACAGAAATCCTAAATAAAATGCTAACAAACTAAATACAGGCACATACAGAAAAATCATCCAACATGATCAAGTTGGCTTTATTCATAAAAGGCAGGGTTGGTTTGACATATGTAAGTCAGTAAATAATATACCATACAAAAAGACTTAAAGACAAAAATCACACGATCATCTCAATATAGGAATTAAAAAGCCTTTGACAATCCAACAGCATTTCTTGATAAATGTCCTAGAGAGAGTAGAACAGGAAAGACCAGATATCAACATAATAAAGGGTATATATGACAAACTCTTATCCAACATTATCCTAAGTGGAAACAAACTCAAGACAACCCATTAATAATATTGGGAATAAGACAGGACTTTCCAATATCCTCTCTTCTTTTCAACATGGTATTCAAAGCACTAGCCACAGCAATAAGGCAAGAGAAGAAGATTAAGGGACTAAAATAAGAAAAAAAAGTCAAATTATTCATATTTGCAGAAGATATATTACTATACATAAAACGTCCTAAATATTTCATAAGAAAACTTCTAGAAACAATCAACAGCTTCAGCAAAGTAGCATGGCACAAAATCAGCTTACACAATTCAGTAGCCTTTTTATACACTTTTTTTTTTACAACAAAAACACACAGAGAAAGAGATCATGGAAATTCCCATTTGCAATAGCATCAAAGACAAGAAAATATCTTGGGATAAACATATCCAAGGAGGTGCAAGACCTGTACAGCGAGAACATCGATTCTCTGTATAAAGAAAGACACTAAAAACGGAAAGACATCTGTGTTAATGGATTAGTAGCATTAGTATTGAATGTCAACTCTAACAGATTTTTATATGACTTATTAAGATTTTTCTCTCCATAAGATTTTTTTCTATTAGGATACAACTCTAAAGTTTTCTCTCTTTAGAGTCTCTGAAGTAGGGAGATCTGTCTGGCTTGCTTATAGAGAAGTTTTCGCTGTGTCTGTGATGCTGGACACCATGCAAACTCCCTTTCATATGTAACTCTATCTGTGCTGAAGTAAATTGGCTTCATTCCTATTGAGAGATCGGTCATCAACAGGCACTAGATTTAGCCAATGTTTTCCCACTTTCTAGTTCTATCAGAGTAAAATGACCTCAGCTTCCAGATTTTGATGGAAGAAACTGAGTAAATATAGAACAATAACAATTAACTTAATATCTAAAGTCAAGACAAGAACACTTTCACAGAATACCCAGGTTGTGTGTGTCCATGTGTATATGTGCGCCATAAGTGTTTATTTTGTTAATTAGTTACAATACTCTCCATCTGTCTACTTCTAACTAGCACTGTAACAGACTATAGATTCTAAAGACAGCTACAACAACCCCTATTCCACATGCTGTTGCAATATGGTATTGAAACTTGGCCTTTTGAAGATGAGCAGATTCTGAAATCAACAGAATATGGTGGAAATGGCACTGTCCAAATCCAGCAAGGGCCATAGATAGAACTGGAGCTTTCTGAACATCCCCATATCTCATGTGTTCTTTTCTCTTAAACTCAGCAAAAGGGTGATCAGGGCCTCAAGGGAAGACATGTATTTTCCCTTGAACAGAAAGTCACAGATGATTCTCACCAGAAAAAGAGCTTCCATTTGTGTCAGTGAGAGCAGCAGTTCAGATATCCAGCCTGGCCAAGACTTCAGACCATGCCTCTATGACCATGTCTAACACCATGACTGAGAAACCCAAAGGAAGACAGGCTCAGCACATTCTTGCTTTTTACAGGGCTATGAGAAACAGAAGGCTCTTTCAGGAGGAGTGTGAACATCATTGGCTTGTGTTAGATGCAGTAAGTTGAGCATCACCATTAAAACACTATCTTAGAGTCTTGGAAGTTTTCTCCACATTGTTATAGGTGCCCACATTCTGTGCAGCACAGACTTCCTGACTGAGGTTCTTGTCTTGCTTAGTTCTCACAGTCATTAAGTCCCAAAGAAATCACACAGAGGTCTACATTAATTATAAACTGATTGGCCTAGAATCTCAGGCTTCTCATTAAATATTATAACTTATATTAGTCCATAATTCTTGTCTGTGTTAGCCACAAGGCTTGGTACCTTTTTTAGTGAGGCAGTCACATTTTATTTTCTCTCTGTCTGAGTGACGACTGCAGACTGAAACTTTCCTCTTCCCAGAATTCTCATTGTTCTGCGTTCACTTCCTGCCTGGTCGTTCCATCTGTACTTCCTGCCTGGAAACTGGCCAATCAGTATTTATTTAAAATACAAGTGACAGGGTACAGACCGTTGTCCCACAGCACAGACTCCTAATAGACAGGCTTTTGTGTTATTTTGTGGTTGGACTACAAGCTTATAAACAGGGCTATTTGCTCACAGGTTAATATGTTTTAGGAGAAGACTTTGAATGGGAAGTCAGCTGTGGGCTCACTGAAGAGTCCTAGGGCAGACATTTTATAGCCCAGTTCTGGATTGACAGAGACTGTGCTAATTGTCTCACTTTACCAGGACATAACTAAAAGCCAGTTAAGCACACATCCGTGAACATAGCCCTTAGAAGTGTATAAGTGTCTTCAGATTGTTCCTATGGCTACCCTATCCATTCTGTTGCTCTTCAAGTTTTTTTTTTTTTTTTGACAACTGTGCTTTCTGTTTTTAACTGTGTAGAACTAATTATTTAGAATGAATTCCACTTTTAGAAAATTGTAAAAAATAACACTGGATCACGCCTTCATCTGTCTTACCTTCATAGGAAACTAGCCAGCAACATGGTGCCAGAGACTTTTATACAAATGGCTCAGTCTGTCTTTATAAATGTGAGAATCTGAGATTTATCCCTTTATGTCTGTGTATGTTATTAACCCACTATGCTTGTGTCAGCAGGGGATGTTATAGCTAGTTCCTCTTGTCTGTGCCACTATCCTTTCCTTTCTTATCAAACATAAGGTTTCTGTTGTTATTGTTGTTCCAAGGCAAAGGAGACTACTCACCTAGGGTTTAGAGGACAAGCAAAGGCTGAAGGGCAAGGTTACTCTCCTTCTAAGCATCACAGTCCATACGGACTGAACTTGTCAACACAGAAGACTTCTTATAGTCACGAGATGCATGGGTCTTGGGCATCCAGATGAAAGACATCCTTAAAATTCTTGTCGATCTGCTGAATAAGAAGAACACAACTTGATCTTCCACGCAATATCTTAGACAACAAGTCAACTATGTCATCCCATTTGCTGGCTTCTACCTACTCCATGTAGCTAAGCCGAGCCCAGTCAGTCTGACATGCCTAGAAAGGCATCTTCATTATCACCCAGGAAACTGTTGAAGCTGGTAATTCTTAGGTCAAAATTTTGACTTTGATCCTTCTAAAGTGACTTCAGGCAATGTGTTTCAGCTCCTGCCCTCAGGTAATTTTGACTCAGGCTTAATTCTCCAGAGCCACTTTCGTAGAGACCTTTCTAAGTCCACAGTTGGCTAACAGTGCTTGATGCCGAGGAGCTGCACTGAAGGAAGCGATGCGACCTTGCTTCACCTGGGTTCTACAGGCTAAATCATCACGTTTTCTGAGGGGTCCTTGGCCACATTTTAGCTGTGGGGAGGGCAGGGAGTCTTTCTCTGACATCTAGCGTGTGAGATTGAACTAGATATAGTGTTCAATTGGGAATTCCTTCTCCACCTTGGGGCTCCCCTTACATTAGAGCACTCGGTCTAACGCTTTGTTTTATAGCATGCCAATTTTGGAGTCTATTGAGGAAGTTGCTTTTATAATCTGGGTAAATTTATAAGCTTTCATGTTATTTACGGCTCCATAAATACATCTGTTTAGTGGTGGAACTGCTTGGTCATGATGAAGCTAATCATCGTTTTTATTCTCTGAGGTTAATTTTCTTTTCCTCAGGACTGCCGAGAAAGCAAAGCTGCACACTTTCCCTCCACTGAGCCCTGTACTATTCAACATTGCAGGGCTTGGCTCCACCTGCACACAGATTAAACAGGCTGCTGGAGTTTTATTATTTCCTATGCATTGTGCTCTGCCAGTCCCTGGTGGCGCTGCCTTTAAATATTGTATAAAACATACTTTATAAATGGAAGAACACTGTGAAAATATATAGCCATGAGTAAGATTAAAGAATTTAAAACTGGCAAACATGCAGTTTAAAATTGATAAATGTATCCAGAACAATGTATTTGTGTTGAGCACTCTGCCCAAGAATTATGACAATAGAAAAACTCTAGCTTCCAGGGAACTCCAGCGGTAGAGATGTGAAGTGTTGTGCCTGTAGGTGGGTGAGGTCATTTTAATCGTGTGTGTTTGAGCCTCTAGAAAAACAACTGCTTGAATTAGCGTAGGATCTCAGTTGCTGTGTGAGAATCAGTGCTAGCTGATCAGAACACTTGAGGCAGGCAGGATTGGTTCTAACAACTCCATTCATTACTACTTGTGCTGAAGAGTTAGAAGTGACATTTCTGTGTGTGTCTTTTGTTTACTCTAAATGCTATCTGAGAAATTCTAAGCATCTCTGGGCCAGGTGTGTTAATCAAGAATAGGTCACTCTGTTTTTATATATGTGACAACCTGAATCTAATCTGATGGCATCTGCATACGGCTATAGTTAATGTTGCCCGTGACATCACACAAAAGTCCAGGTAGTTTCTGCTCTCTGTGTCCTCATATTTGTCTACTCTAGCATGTCTGTCATATAATCAATGGGACATGGTTGTGTTTTCAGCTACGAGAATTGAACTCTCAGCACCTTGACTTTAGAAGTAAGAAAGAGGAGAATTTATGAGTCTGAAAACTAAAGCTGCTCTATTCCATTTTGCCATTTTTTTTTCCTGCAGTTTTGCTTTTGGCATGCTGTCCACTCTGCTTTGACCTACCCCAAGAATGTGCATTGCCAACCCATCAGGAAGAACTTTCTCTGAAATTGCACATATATCTTTATGTCCCAAGACGACGACATGTTTTGTGTGTGAAGAGCCCATGTACCCTGCCGGAACTCTAGTGAATGAGCCCAGGCACAAAATCCACGCAACTGACAGTTCATCAAGGCAGGGATTCACAGAAATTGGTGATATTAACAGAAAAAGAAACCATGATGGACAGGGAGGGCAAAGCTGCTGATGACCAATACAGTGTGAGCTAGAAAGTCTAAAAAAAAACTGTAGTAATGGCGTGTTGAGGAACTGCATCCATGTTCTGAAGACATTTTATATCTGGAGAAAGTAATCAGCTTGGTGAGATGATCCTCTCAGCAGATATAATCAATGTCCCTAGCTTCATGGTTTAACTCTGTCTTCCAGAAATTACATTCACATACATGTGTGTGTCAAGAAATAATATTAAAATTTTAATTCACCACACTGTTGTACTAAGTGTTATAGTGAATTTCTTATGAAACATGGTCGTAAAGAACACATGCAATTAAACAACATAATTTAAATGCATTTTCTTTAGATTTGGAGTGGAGAGTATGGAGGTGTAGAGAGCCGTGTGGAGTCACACCTGATGGCTATGTGTAGAGAGCTGCGTGGAGTTGCACCTGATGGTGCTGGCTCCCGCCCTCCGCAATCCCGAAAGCGAGTGCTCTCTGTGATAATCAACTTCTAATATCAACTAAGCCTGACTTATGCTATTATCACGCAACGACTGTCAGCTGCTTGCATATGCGTGAACCTATGGGCAGTGCCCACCTGGCAATCTGAGGTTGGCGGCCCAGGCCTACTTAAGGGCTGGGAGAGGTTTGCCCGGGGAGAGAGAGAGAGAAAAAAATTTTACAATTGTCAAAAGGTCCTGAATAAAACTGCAGTGAGATGAAGGTTCTAAGGTGATATGTAAGATATTCATCAGTATAGGATAGGGTCATTTCAGGTTCCCTCTCCTTAGTTGCCCAAGGTACCAGCTGGGGACATCTCCCTGGACACCTGCTAACCCCTCTAGAGTCAAGTTTCTTGCCAACCCTAAGATGGCTCTCTTAGTTAGGATATATACTTCGCTGCTCCCGTATCCTCCCTTCCTATATCCCAACCATCCTAATCCCCGAGCTCCTCCCATCCTCCCCTTCTCATGTTTCTCATCCCATTTCCCCTTTGCCCCTTGCCACCTCACCCGCAAGTTCCCAGTTTTTGCCCTGCAATCTTGTCTACTTCCCCTCTCCAGGCGGATGACTATATGATTTTCTTTGGGTTCACTTTCTTATTTAGCTTCTCTAGGATCACAAATTATATGCTCAATGTCCTTTATTTATGGCTAGAAACCGATTATGAGTGAGTACATCCCATGGAGACAGAGTCTCAGTTTGGAGCAACGGTCTGAGCTCTTAAGGTCCAAATGAGGAGCAGAAGGAGGGAGAACATGAGCAAGGAAACCAGGACCACGAGGGATGCACCCACCCACTGTGACAGTGGAACTGATTTATTGTGAGCCCACCAAGGCCAGCTGGTCTGGGACTGAATAAGCATGGGTTGATTCCGGACTCTCTGAGCATGGCGGACAATGAAGGCTGATGAGAAGCCAAGGACAATGGCACTTGGTTTCGATCCTAATACATGAACTGGCTTTGTGGGTGCTTAGCCTGTTTAGACGCTCACCTTCCTGGACATAGATAGAAGACCTTCGTCTTCCCGCAGGGCAGAGAATTTGGACTGCTCTCCAGTATCGAGAGGGAGGGGGAATGGTGTGGGGGGAGGAGAAGAGGAGTGGGGATAGGGGGAGGGGACTGGGGGGAGGGGGCAATATTTGGGAGGAGGGGAGGGAAATGGGAAACGGGGAGCAGGTGGAAATTTTCATTAAAAAAGAATAAAAAAAAAAAATAAAACTGCAGTGAGAAGAGCTCCGGTGGTCGCGTCATCCTTGCTGGACAAGGGGGGCTGCGACATGGAGGTTTCTCAAAAACATGAAAAATAGGCCAGCTGTGTCATGCTGGGCAATTCCACACAGAGACATTGCATGCCTGTGCTACCGCTGAACCTTTCACAGGAGCCAGAGAGGGATCAGCCTGGATGCCCATCAAGACATGAACAGACAACGAAAGTAAACAAGGAGATCTTACTTGGCCATAAAGAAAAGAAAAAAAAATGTAAAATTTGCAGGAAAGTGTTTATGTGACTTTATATTGAGTGAGGTAACCCAAGCTCTTATATATGAATCATAGCTTCTAACTGTAGATATGTTTATGCGAGTGAGGGTACTTGGAGGAGGAGCCAGGAACAGAGAAAAGGGGTCCCTGAGACTGGAAAAGAGGATTTTTGTCATGTGTGTGTGTACGTGTGTGTCGGCAGAGATAAGAGAACAAAGGAAAAATACTGAGAATAAAGAGGGAAATGAGGAAGGAGCATGGTGGGATGAGTGAGAATCAATCAGAGTATACTAAAATCCTACATGGAAGCTTGTTACTCTACAATTAGGTTAAAAAGAATATAAAAAAAATATGTTTTCTAGGTAAAATATGATTTAATCCTTTATTCAGAAAGCAGTTTTCCAGCTGGGGAGGAATGCAGAGATTCTATTTTTAGCATTTACATTTAGATTCTATTTTTATATTTCTAGTCTGGGGGTCAGAGGACAAGGTTCTGTCATTCTTCTATGTGGGTCCCAGGATGGAACGAGGCTTCAGGTTTGGTAGAAAGTGTTCTTAGTCACTGTGACTGCAAAGCTGAGGGTGTCTTGAGTGCCACCTTGGCAGTCTCTGCTCTGCTGTTGGGGAGACAGGTGGGATGGGAAGGAACTTCAACCACACCTTCCCCTTTGGGCAGCTAAATCTGGGAGAAAAAGAGGACAGACCTGGCCTACTCACATTCCTATCAGTCTTTTTTATTTACTTTCAAGAAACAAGTATACTCTAATGTGGTTCTGTCCTCTTATATGAGGCGGAACAGTTCTGGAACCCTCCTAGAGGAGAGTCACAAGAAAGAGGCCCCCTGGATGGTGAGCAGAGCATTGCAAATGTGTGTGGTTTGATCCGATCAACAGAAGGTGCTTTAGAGAAAGCATGGGCTCCTTACTCCATCTCTGAGACGCTGACTGGCAGTGCTCCTGTCTCCAGAGTCAGCCCAAGCTTACTGTCAACAGCAAGCACTCTGCTCAAGAAAGCAGGAGTCCCAGGCCACCCTGCACAGCCCCCCAGTCTCGGATCAGGAAATGGGTGAGTCATAGAGACAGCCTCAATGACTATCTGGACTTCTAAATCTTCACGGCTATGCCACGGAGGGGAACTTTTCCGTCAAAGAAAAGTGAACACATGGGGAAGAGAGGATGACGAGCTTGGGAGAAAATTACGGCTCTCTCAAGATGAGCCCTAAAAAAATCATTTCCACAGGGGAGGGTTTTGCCCCACAGAACAATCTGTCATGTTAAAATGCAAGATTTAACATACAGTTTAAAATTTTTCTGAAGTGTGTAGAAAGCTGTTGTGCTCCCTGGGGAAATTCTCACTTTTAGTAGAGAAAATAGTGTCCCTTCCTGTGGTTGCAAGTAGAAACACTTTAATTTATCTGCCAAAGTTAGGGCCAACAATAATACAGGCAGAATTTTATTTTTCTTATAAATATTATACCTTTATAACCTAACCAAATATGCATACTTTCGACCAATTATTGTACTCGTAACTTGATAAGACATAGAACTTAATCAATATATGCCTTGTTTCTCATGGAAGGTCAGTGGTATACCTGGTCTCAGGCCTTTTGGTACACAAGAGAACATCTGGGATTCTTAAAAATATCAATGTTTTCACAGATAGAGCCAAACAATATTATGTAGTTATTTATCTGCATAAATGTGATGTGTTCCACTAATGTCAGAATGCTATGGCCGGGATATACCAGAGGAGAAATAATTTTGTTTTTTTAAATTTGTTTCTTTATATTCTATGTGTGTATGTGAGTGTCTGCACATATATAAGTGCACCATGTGTGTGCCTTGTGCCTGTGGAGGTCAGAAGAGGACATCAGATCTGGGAACCAAAGCTGAACTTTCTGCATTAGCAAAGAGTCCCCTTAATGTTAATCATGTTCCAGGTTTACCTCTGAGTTTTATCATCTATACACTTCATTGTCCAGATTTCAGACTCGTTCTGAGTATGTGTCTTTAGTGAGAAGATCTAAGCAGAAATAGACAGAGGATCTAGGCAGACTGACTTCACTTTTTTGGGACACCTATGCCTTCAGCAAGACTCGTTGCCACTCCATAGGCTAGTGGAATCAGGACTGATATTGGATTATCTTCAGGAAGGAAAGTCTGCAAATTTAAACATTTATAACTCACTAGATTCAAGAGTCGATAGGTTGTCTATGTTACACGGAGAAAATAAAATTTATGAAAAGATTACAGTCAATTTAAAACCTTAAAAACTACATAGGCACATGATATACATAATATTATATGTATATTTATAGATAATTATACTACAAGGGGCTTGTAGTCCAATTCTTCCCTGTGTCTTCCTAATATCTACTGTTTATGGCATATTGATAACCTGTAGAAAAATTTTAAAATAAATATGAAAATTAATAATTAAAGTATCTATTATCTTAAAAGAAAATCAGGAGAACTAAGGAAAGGAATGAGACAGACAGAAAGTTTCTATTTAAGCCTAATATTATCTGTGACTGAGCAGCTCATGTGAGGCTGATGTTTTTACAAAGTAGTTATTTGACATTTTATAAATTTTTTTCAGTCTATAGAATCTGCAGTTTCTATAACATCCTTTAATGTCTATCTATTTTAAGTCTGCTTCCACACCTATCACAGAATATTCAGTAGCTATGGGGATTATGGGCTCATTTTTATACATTTCATATCTTTAAAATAATAAAGTCTTATATTCTTGCGTGCTATTTCCATAACGAATGAAGTGAGACTCAAACTGAGTAATACTTCAAACCTTTTTTTACTTGAAAGCACCAAAGACAGTGATTAGGGTTGATTTTTTTTCTCTTCCTCTTTTATAGAGAAGAAAATTCTCTCAGGGCTCTTTTTATCATCTAATACTTCTGTTATTGAGCTAAACGTAACAAAATTAGCACTCCGCTGCAGCCAGTGACTAAGCCCCTCGTGCTGATTTAACTTTAGGATATAAACTTATTTTTTGGATCAAGTGTAAGTACAGAATGGTATTCGGAGATCCTTCTTACATGTGGCATTTACTAACAGGATGGCCAGTGTCCCAGGTACTTTCCTTAAGGAGACACTGCCATGCTCTAAGTTCTCATCGTCACCATAGGCTACTTCTGAAAGGGGAGACCAAATAGCTGGGTGCTGGTAGTGCAAGCCTTTAATCCCAGCACTTGGGAGGCAGAAGCAGGCGGATCTCTATGAGTTCAAGGACAGCCTAGTCTACAAGAGTAGTTCCAGGACAGATTCCAAAGTTACAGAGAAACACTGTCTCAAAAGTGTGTGTGGAAAGACCAGGAAGTGAAGAGGAAAGGGAAGACACACACACACGTGTGTGTGTGTGTGTGTGTGTGTGTGTGTGTGTGTGTGTGAGAGAGAGAGAGAGAGAGAGAGAGAGGGAGAGAGAGAACTTCGTATAATGATTTTGATCATATTCACCCTCCCTCCTCCTACTTTTCCCAGATCCACCTCTCTCCCTTCTCATTAAACTCTGAGTCTTTCCCCTCTATAAAGACTAATTTGTGCTACAAAATATTCTAGGATGTGGGCCTTCCACTGGAGCTTAGCTGAATTATCAGGGGTTCAACTTTTAGAGAAATCTAACCTATGCTCTCCAAGCAGCTAAGAATTCCTAATAGCTCCTTGGCTAAGGGTAAGACTTTATGTCCAACTCCCTTCTCTAAGCCTCTATCCAAGGAGACACATGGAAGCTACCATCCTCACTTTCCTTTGTTAAGATCTCGTCACACAATTGCTGTAACATGTGGAGACCTGATGAATTGTACTCCCAAATCATTTCTGAAAATACTTATATTCTGCTGAAAGAGAAGTCGTCATTTTTGATATTGTATCTTATGTTCTATTTAATCAACTCAGCATATTCGATAGGATCATGAAAAGATTCGCAAATTTCCAAAATGCTACTTGATGCAGACAGGTAAAGCACTGAATTCTATTCCAAACTGAAGAGTGACGGTGACGAGCATCTTAGTTTTGAACTGAGATGTGTTAGCATCTCCTGCACACCTCTATTTCCATCTCACTGGAGAGGGTTCCCTAGCAGGGTGAGAACACAGCAGGTGTGGATAGCCCAGGCTGAACAGTTCCCTGTGTGACAGCCCACATGAATGGCTTTCACCTTCATTGTCTGAGTTGTTTTCCAGGATGTTAGAAAGAGCACTTGATGGGGAAGTGTTTGTAAAGCTCTGGTACTGTCTGTGATCTTATTGAGAGCAAAATGCCGACGTAACTTCCAATTCTTATGGAAAAAATATTGGAATACAACATAGGATATGATCATTTCTCATGATAGAGAGGGTTTTTCTATGTGGCCCAGGGTGGCACTGAACTCGAGAGCCTTCTGCCTCAACCTCCTGGGTACTGTGATTACAGGTGTGTGATACAATACTCAATAATTCTTACTAAGAACTGCTTGCGAAATAGGTTGTATCCCTGGCTTTTGTATACTCTAACTTACTTTCCCAAATATCTGTGACAAGGAAATGTTTTATCACCAAATAATACCTGAAGAGCTTTAAAACCTAAGTGCAGATGGCCTCTCCAAGATTATAGTGGCGAGGGTTTGAGTATAAATGTGTTCTACTGAGGCGCACTCCTTCCTCTCGTGAAAGCTGGATTCTGATGCAGACTCATGTTAATGTCAGGTGGGATTAGATTTTTTGTTTTTTGTTTTTCAAGACAGGGTTTCTCTGTGTAAAAGCCGTGGCTGTCCTGGAACTAGTTCTTGTAGACTAGGCTGGCCTCAAACTCACAGAAATTCGCCTGCCTCTGCCTCCTGAGGACTGGAATTAAAGGCATGCACCACCAGCACCCAGCATGGGATTGGATTTTTAAGGAGTTCTCTGTCTGAGTGCATGTTGTATGTTTTTTCTCCTTCCAAAGTCTGTGCTTGCAGTCTTCAATAGTGATCTGATAAAAATGAGATGCACAGAAATTATGACCGCTGCCCTTGCCGATGAAAAATACTCCACAAGGTTAGCGAGGTCATCCCTTCCTCAGCCATCATCTTGTGTGTAAATTCCCTTAGTGAAGGTGTATGCCCTTACATACTGATGTTTGATGTTTCTATCATCACCAGAAAGCTACCACCTGCTCGGCTCTAGGGAGGAGTCAGCCAAAATACACGCATGGCTGTGATGATGATTTAATCAGATAACAAAAAGGAGGCATCTCAGGACATGCCTCATATCACACTGACCCAAATTGCTCATGCAATTCCATGTTTTTGTAAGATACTATCTAATTTGCCATTATAATTCAGAGTAACTTCATTTTCCCTGGTGGAGCACTGAAAATTACTGTAACTTATAATTTTATGGTAATTATAGAGAGAACTCACATAATTAGTGCCGCAAGATCACTGTTCCATTTATTTTCCCAAATGAATCACATCCCTAGGACAGGAAACCCTTGCATGTAGTTTTAAGGTCTCAAGTTACTATCGACAGATCAGCTGATGTCTCAATAACTACATGTTCTCCTATTTAATTCTAGAACATTCTGCCTGGCAAAACTGAGGAAAGTGCCACAAAGAACTCAGAAATTCTTGAAGTCTGGGCATGCCTGGATTGCCTGAGTTCTAAATGCCTGAGGTGTACGCACACCTGTGACTTTTCTTCTTAGAATCTGCAACTATCTGATCTTGAATTTTCTCATGAAATATGAGTTGGGCATGATATAGAAATATGAAACTGAAACACCACAAACTCCAAACTTATTTCACACATGATCTCACATGAAGGGTCAAGATGAAAATACATGTGTACTAAAGTATTCTCCCATGTTCATTATGTGTTACACAAAGTTTCTACAAAACAGATTGCATGTTTAGAATTGAGGCCCATTATACATACATACATGCATATATATATATATATATATACATGCATATATATGCATATATATACCTGCATATATATATATATATATATATATATTAGTATTTCCAAGCTAAAATATGAAAGACTTTAGAGCCTAAGCATTTAGAATAAAGCATGCACCATGCTAGGGATGTAGCTTAGCTGCTAAAGTGCTTGCAAAGCTTGCATAAAGCTCTCGGTTGATGTCCAGCACCACATTAAACTAAATATGCCTGAAATTTCAGTACTGGAATTCAAAGTCAGTCTCAGCTACATGGATAATTTAAGGATTTCCTGAGATACATGAGACCCTGCTGTCCATCATCCCCAACCCACCCCTAAAAATGTATGAGTGACATTGAGATTTTATATATGCACTCAACAAAAATGCTTTTTTCCCTTCTGAACACAGGCTACACCTGCTCTCTCTTCTATTCTATATGGATGTTGACCCCACAGTAATAATCCTCATATTCTCCAAATTTCATATGCCTGTTAAATTCCCACTCTGTGTGAGCAACTACTTATTAATAGTAGATCCATGGATTATGTGTTTTAGTTTCTTCAAAATTTGTTTTCTAAACCCGTTGTTTTTCTTTAATTTCAAGATCTTATTACTTCTTGCTTTGTTTCATCTTAATGTGAACAAACACTTCTGCAAGGTCTATGAAACACTTGGTAGTTTCCAAAGTTTAAACTAAGCTAATATTGGTTTATTTATTATTAATATCTTGAAGCATTTATTTAAGTATTCTTTATCAAGAAAAACTCAGGAGTCAGATATCAGGGTAAGGACCTGTCTGATCAGACAAGTAGCAGAGAAGCAACCAGGGTCCTCCTCTTCTCTCTCCTTCCTCAATTCAAAAAAAAAAAAAAAAACAAAACAACAAAAAAAGCAAGAATTATAAACCCCTTCCTATTATTTCCTGTGTTTCTCTGTATTTCCTCGGTCCTCCAAAACTTCTATGGCTTATTTTCGTCACTGGATAGCTAACTCCACCCTCTGATTCAAGGTAAACTTTATTAGCAGTCTCAAAAGTATCAAAGTGTGATTAAAATATTCCACAATATTCCCCCTTCCCTCTTTTTGTCTAAATAAAAAAAGGAAGATTAACTAACTTTTTAGATCTCAAAACGTTTTCTTATATAATCAATTTAAGCTTTTATGTCTCTAAATGTTATACACTTTATACCTCTTTTGTGGGTTATTTTTTTTCTGAATTTTGTAATAGAGAAAACTGTAATTATAACTATCTCATTTTCAATTCCATCAGAGACCCGAGAAGGATATAATATTAATTGAGTAAATAAGAAGTGCAGGGCAAACAACTTTTAAAACTATAGAAATGGCAGGAACATCTGGCTGCCTGGATAGTCACTCAAGGTTTCTCTGCAATTTTGGGGCATTCATCTTTGGCTGACATGCCTAGATTATTTCACAGATTTTTCTGTGAAACTGGAATTTTGAAGGGCTCTTCTACTTTGACTTGACAAATGAGTGAGTCGTACTGTGTTTGTCTTCATGGGTCTGGGTTACCTCACTCAGAATTTTTTTTTTCTTTTTTTTTTTTTCTAGTTCCATCTATTTAAGCAGGCATTTTAAGTAGGCACTCTGGATGCAATTTTTTCTCTATTCTGTTTTTTAAAGGTGTAGTAAAAAATCAGTTTTTTAAATCACCACTATAATAGACCATCCTTTAGGTAATAAAGAAGGCAAGGGAATTCCAGACTGTAAAGAGACCATTGACTGAATTACCTACCTTATTTATAGCTCATAAATCTAGTAACATTCTCCACTTTCCTCATTTCCTTTTAATGACAAACATAGGAGAATTCCAAAGACTGGTTGATTCTTCATTATGTTGAGCATTTACCTGCACCTGAACCAGCTGTTCTAGTGCCTACAATTTTTTTTCTGATGTCAAAGACCATTGTTGCACCCAGACAGGCTTGTCAGTTAACCTAAAGGTAGAGCTGTTGGTGCTTTTAAGGGCTCAACAGCTGTTTTGCCTTGTGTACAATTTCAGTAGTTGGGGAATTTTCTTGATAATACCTTTTACTATTTCTTTCTGAAGCATTCTTTATTTTATTGTTTGTTTCTTAGACTGAAGCAATGTTAATTTTTGCTTTCCATCGTAACAAATCACGTCCCCATAAAGTCATTGGTATGTCAACCACACATAGCTTTAATTTTCATACTTGTGCTTCTGACCCTATACATTGGACCCACTTTATTTTACCTGAGATAAAGTTCCAACTTCTAGAAACTGAATATTTACCTCTTAAAGAAGTTAATGTGGATGCCAAGATTTTGGTGAAATTATTTTTACATCCAGACCTTTGTCAAATAAATCTTCAATTACAATGTCATTTATTTCTATTTTAGCTTTGGTCTTTGATCATTTACAGAAATTTGCCAAAATACTTGTTTTATTTTTTTCTTCTAAAAATTTTGCTTTATCCTATGAAGCTGTTATGTCATCCAGAACAGTATGGCTTTTACCAGCAGAGATTAAGTCTTTTAATTGCTCTGTGGAGGTGTTTTTCCAGTGCTGAGAGGGAGTGAGCTAATTTTGACATGAGGGGCAGTGAGAGACCCCCCCCCCCTAAAGCATTCCGTGGTGGCGAAGGGTTACTTGTTTGTCCTTTGTTGGTCTGCATTCATTAGTTGAATGCAGGCCTTTGTCACACCTTCTGCATATATGAGAAGCCTGGGATTTTCAGTTTGGATTATCTCTAGAAAAAAACTTGTTTCTAGGAATGCCTTGCCTATAATCCCTTTTCGAATGAACTGGTTTACTACAATTAAAACATCTGGCCTTCTGATTTTTCTTAAAATTTTTAGAAATCACTTTTCCTATCCAAGTATCATCATAAGTGTGAGATCCAATATTAGCTAAATTTTTTAATCAATTCTTCTGTTGTTGCTGATCTTGCCTATAAAGACTCAATCACCCATTTGCATTATGAATTAGCATTTTTTAAAAGTCAAAGTTTCAATTAATAATTGTTTAACTTCTGGATCTGATATATTTCTAATTACAGCTGAAATCAATCTTTGTAAAAAAAAAAAAGCAGTGAAAACTTCTTTTAGGCCTTGTATAATTTTAGTAAATGACTTAGTCCTCTTTCCTAATTCTTCAACACTATCCCAAGCATTCAAACCTACTATGTGACATAGGGCAAAGGTATAATCAACAAATTTAAAACGTCTTTGCTAATCAGCATAGTGGCCTTTATTGAGAAACTTATCTTTGGCGATTTCCATATTTCTAGTCCTAACTTCTTATTCTATGACACTACCTTCTTCTCTGCACCATGTTTTCCATTGTAACTGAGGATCAGTTTCCAACATTGCTATAGTTAAATCTTTCCAGTCTTCTGGAATAATTCTGTTCTAAGTTGCCCATGGATTTAACATCTGCTTTAAAAAGGGTGACTGTATACCATATGTAGCTACTGATTTCTTAAATCTCCTCAAATCTAACAGTTCTACAGAATCCCAGTTAACTTTGGAATAGCTTTAGAGGTGCATATCTTCTGGTGGTTGTTCTTGAATGATAACGGGATAAACTGAGGTTCGTTTTCTAACAGTCTTGGACTGCTACTCCTCGGTTTCATAATAAATGGTGAGGTAGGTTCTGCTCTATCTACTCTGTTGTAGGAGGCCGTTTGTTTGTTTCTTGGCTACCCAGACTCCCAAAATAATCACACAGAAACTGTATTAATTAAATCACTGCTTGGCCCATTAGCTCTTGCTTCTTATTGGCTAACTCTTACATCTTAATTTAACCCACTTCTATTAATCTGTGTATCGCCACGTGGCTGTGGCTTACTGACAAAGTTTTGGCATGTCTGTCTCTGGCATTGGCTTCATGGCTTCTCCTTGACTACACCTTCTTTCTTCCAGTATTCAGTTTACTTTTTCCCACATAACTCTACTCTGCCCTATCAGGCCAAGCCAATGTCTTTATTAACCAATGGTATTCACAGCATACAGAGGGAATCCCTCACCACTCCTCTGTCTGTGTGTGAATATTTTCCTCATTTCATTACTAGGTCTTTCTAAAGACTGTATCTTATCAGACATATTTTTTCATATTTGGTACCAATATCAAACCACTTTTAAAGGATAAAACATGAGTTACCAAAATGGATAATGATTTTAATAGATATTATGTATGGGGACCCACAGATATGAACCTGTTCTACCTTGACTGGACGTCAGAGAGCTTGAGTTTATTTGTTGACAACAGATGTGGTTACAAACAAGAGATTCTTACCTAGGGAGGGGTTAATTAGTATTTTGGGTATAGAGATGAATCTGCTCCACCTGAAACAAAGGTCAGAGAATTCAAGTCTATTCGTTATATTGTGTTAATAAAGTCTATTGCATCCCCCTTATTTTTTGGAGTGAAGTATATAAGCATGTGGAAAATAAAGGATTCAGGATTTGGTATTCAAATCCTGGTATCCTGAAGCTGTTCTGTGTTTCTTCTCTGATTTCTCTTATGTCTCTCTTTCTTTTGCATGATAATTCTAATCCTCACACTCTTAACTTGGAATGTATGAATACTGTCGAGACTGGTCTTTGACAATTATGGTAAATCCCAACTAAGTTGGTTATCCCTTCATTTAAATTTTCCATTTTCAAATCACACACTGTGGAACCATACAGAGACCTAACTCCCTGCATCATAATATTTTTTCCTACTTGTAAAAATAAAAATCTCCTTTATAAAAGATAACTCCGCCTGTAAGAACTTCTAGGCATCTCTCCAGATATCTTGATGATGACAGTGAAGCGAGTAATTAGCTGTTGCTGAACCACATGGCTGGGCAGAAAATGTAGACAGTGCATAGCCTGATCAAGGGCAGCCACAGTTGCTTGTGTGTAGCTAGGAATGAGAGTTTGTGGCAGTGGCAACAGCAGTAAAAGCCAGAATAGTATATAGGCAAGCAACATGGTAGAACAGTGACCAAGGAAGTGTCCAGGGGAAGCCCACAAATCACAGTGAGAGGGACTAAACACCTGAAAAGCAAAAACAGGCAAACAAGAGGAAGAAACCTATGTGTCAGAAAGTGAGGGTATGGGGGCTGCCAGAATGACAGAGCCAGCCGGTGGTGTGTTTTAACTTTAGTGATGTTTGGGGCTCAGCACCTGTGGCATTTGGGGTGGCAACTGGAGGCTGCTGTAGAGAGGCTACAACGGGGAAACACCACACTTGGGGAGAGGGACTGGGGCAATGGAGGGAAAGCTAGCTGCAGTGGTAACTCTGGTGACTGCAAAGCCAATGGCGAGCTGCTGCTTTATGATCTCATGCACCGTGTTGAAGAATTTATGTAATTATCCTTATCAATAAAAACTGAAGAGTCAGGTATAAGGGTAAGAATCTGACTGATCAAAGGAGCAACAGAGAAACGACGAGTTCTAGAAGTTAGCTCCATTCAGGAAATAACCAGGCTAGCTAAAAGAGAAACAATTAATTTTTTATTTATTATAAGGGGAAAACTCATGAAACCAGAATGAGAAATCCAAGTTTAGCTGTGTGGTGCACAGAGAGAGTGAGAGAGAACCTGGGCTGTGCACCCAGTTTTCTCCGATCCCAGAAAGCCACACCCTAACTTGGTCCCACCTCTATAAGATAATTGGATAACAAAGCTTCCCCCATCAACTCCCTGCTCCCTCTGAAAAAAGGCTGACAATCTTTCTAACCCCCTTCCTAATATTTCCTGTATCTTTCTATAGATGCTCGGCCCTCTGAAACCTTCTCCACTCTCTGATTCAAAGTAAACTTTATTGGCAGTCTTGGGAGTGTCAGAGTGTGATTGAATATTCCACAAGAGTATGTAGCATAACAGAAGACATGGTGAAAATCTGTTAGAATTTATCTATGAATATGATGAAGGAAGCTCACTGTAAAGGTGCAGATAGATTGCTGGACAACCTGCAAGTGTACCTGAGGTCCTAAAGATGTGCCTGAGGACCTGCAGGTTTGCATGAGGACATGCAGAGGTGCTTGAGGACCTGCAAGCATGCCCAAGGACCTGCAAGCATGCCTGTGGACCTGCAGAGATGCCCGAGGACCTGAAGGTATGCCTGAGGACCTGCAGAGGTGACTGAGGACCTGCAGCTGTGCCTGAGGAGCAGAACAGAAAGAGGGAGCATTCAACAGGGAGTCAGTTGAGCAATAACCACTGAAGCTAGTTTTCAATGTGGAAACAGTGGATAAAAATAAATAGGCATTCCAACCCAGAGTTGGAGAATCTCACAAGGTCCAATCCCTAGAAGAAGAGCTACAAGTAATTAATTACTATTGAGAGGGATGAGTCCCTGATATATTATCCAGTTCTGGGTGAACAGTTTTAAATACATATACATACAAGCAAGATCAAATAAACTCAACCAAAAAGTACACACACACACACACACACACACACAGAGAGAGAGAGAGAGAGAGAGAGAGAGAGAGAGAACTGACAACAATAATAATAAAGAGGCTGTGAATTTTAAAGGTTATGAATTTGAAAGTTAATAGGAAGTTAACATGGAAGGAAGGGGTAGAAACAATGGAAATACAGTAAAATTAAAATTAATTCAAAAAGAAAAATATATAGAAATAGAAACAGTCACAGACATTTTAATGGCATAATGGTCCCCCAATGAGCTTTGAACTGAATGACTGATGTCAAAAAGATCAAGAAGTTCAAATAAATCAATGTCCTCATCATTTACTAGATCTTATATGACACAATCTACTCAGAAACAGAATCACATCTCAGATGAGGCCCTCCACAAAGCCACCCCCAAAACAACCAGGCAAAATTGGTAATCCTCCTTCTGCCACAGCACATCACTGACTTCCAAACCCTTATTTGATCCTTAATACCTTCTTTACTGTTATTTTATTTTACTGCTCATGCCATACCAAGCATCCCATGGGACAGCCCCGGGGCCTCCTCTTCTCCACAGGAATTCTCAGCATGGCATTCGCTGGGAGATGTTCAGTAGTCTGCTTAAAAAACAGCAGGGCTGAATACTAAATATGGTTTGCTTACACTGCAATCTTCATTCTTGAACTGCCTTTCATAAGACAAGAGAGAAACACGCCATTGGGTTTTGAGAGACGTGAACATTCTTAATATATCTGTAACAAGGACTACTGTCACAAAGACTCCTGTTTCAAGGAAGGTTTTTCAAGACAGGGTTTTTCTGTGTAACTACCGTGTCTGTCCTGGATCTTGATTTGTAGACCAGGCTGACCTAAAACTCACAGAGATCCACCTGCCTCTGTCTCCCTAGTGCTGGGATTACAGTCATGCACCACCACTGACTGGCTGAGGATGCTTTTAGACCCCAAGAGGACATGAAAGATTTACCTTCAATGCAGTGGTTACTCAATCAGGGTAGCAATTTTGGGTTTCCTATGGTCTTGTGTGACCTTGGGGGTGATGTGTCCTGGATTCAAGAACAAAGAGGGTGAGAACACCCCAGGGTGAGCAGCAGGTTCCGCTGTCATGTCCAGACACTGCTGTCACTTCCCAAAAAATCAGCGTCCCCAAGAGACTGAACATGGGAACCTGAGGGCGTTGGGCAGGTAGAGGATTGACAATGCCCACTTGTGTTGGGGCATCATCGAATCCATGTTATAAGACCACAGAAGCCTTAAACACTTTACACACATCTGCTCACTCTGGCCACTCAAGGAGCCAGTCAGACTTCACCACCAAGGAAGATGCATCAGACTAAAAAAACATAAGCCGCCATGTCCTTGATCATGATTAACTGTAGTCATGTGATTAATCACATCCTTATTGACATTTCACAACAGCAAATACCAGAGGTAAGAGAACTTACAGCAATCACACCAAGACAACTGAAAATTACTTTTGATTAGAGAACTCACTCTAAGGATGAGCATATGGCATTTGAAAGGAACCTCATATATGGTCTAATCATATAATTTTGCAACACACTTGGATACAAAAATGATAACCATGTGAATGATTAATTAAAAGCAACATTTTTTTTCACATTATTCTCTGGAGTGATGGAAAGCAGTTCTGCTTGCACCGTGTAGTGGCTTTGCACAGTCCACCCTCATGTTGCACTTGTAAAGAACGGAGAAAGGATCGTGTCCTGTAATTAGTGTCAACTTACAGACAAGCTAACCTTCAGATCTCCAAATATTTCTCCTTGGATTCTGCAAATGGTAAGAACTCTTGTAAATGTTTAAAGTTCATGTTTCAGAAAGCGGATCCCTAGGTACTCACCTGCTCATGAACACACTTGCACATAAGTTTGCAGGTCACGTGAAAGGCACTTTTTTTTGTTTGTGTGCTTCAGTAAAATCCAACTTCTTAAATGCCAGACAGAAGTCTGGAAAGTCTGTGTAGGCAGCCACTTTCATTTCACATCTGAGGAAATGCCATGAAGTCTCCAGTTGTGAAGTTTGAATTCTAGAAAAGAGGAATGGACATCTTCGTGGAGACCGGATCTAAGCTTGCTTTTCAGTTGGTCCCTAGAGCTGGGAGCAGAGACATCTCTGTCCTCAGATATTTTCCCTGCATGTTGGAGAATGTTGAACAACCTGGACTGAGTGAGCATCAACTCATCAAAAAGACTTTGCAATCAAAGCCTTCAGCAAATAAAATAGAGCAAACAAGATAGATTTTGTGCATTAATGCACACAATAATTTCAAAACGATGTGGGACATTCTAGAAAGGTTATTTTAAAACAAGTTTGCCTCACCGTTGGTGAAAGGAAACACATTTTAAACATATGGGTGACCCTGTTTTTGGTTCTATCATCATGTCATGCTGCTTAGTTGAGAAAATGGCCTTCCAAGAAGGCATACAAATCGTGTATAAAAACAGAAAGAAAACTGGCCAACATCATGTATCTCTGTTAGGGTAAGCAGCTTAAGGGATATGGATGGCCTGTGAATGAATGCTGGAGACCATGTTTGCCAAGCACAGGTCCAGCTGGCCCTGAAGGCAGCACAGATCAAAGAAAAGGAAACAGATCTTGGAGCCAGGCATATCTGGGCAGAGAGCACACTTTTGAAACTCCACTACTCAGCAACTGGATGACTCTGGATGGGTGATCTAGCATTTCAGTGCCTCGCTTGTTATCTTAGGTAAAACCATTATCTGTTTATTCTGATAGGAATGGCTAATTTTTGAGTCATCTCTGCACAATAAATAGTGGTTTTTTTTACAATAGGAGGAGGTGACTAGCTGTCATAGAAGAAGAGCAAGTGTGGAGGGGATGTGGTTGTCATGATCAACTCCCATTCCACACCAGAAATGATGCTGAAGATAGGGAGGGTTACAGGACCAATGGAATTTGGAAAGGAAGGGCTCAGTGGAGGGAATCTTGTGAGGATGAAGAGTTCTGTGCAGATACTGTGTAGATAATGTATCATTTCATCAATGCCTCTATGTTCATTAAGTCTTTCATGGTTGTAACAAATTACCTTTCAAATGCAACTTAGAAAGCCAGGACTGATGTGTCTCACAATTCAAGAAGGGGAGGCATTGGTGACAGCTCTGAGGAGGCTGGTTACGTGCCATTGGCAGTCAGGAATCAGTCAAGATTTTTCAAATCTACCTCTGAAATGATTACTTGGTAATTTTAATCTTAAAACTGTTTTGTTTTCATATAGACATGTTTAGATTAAGGGCTGGTGAGATGGTCTAGTAGGTAAAATGCTTGCTGATTAGCCAGATGGTCTGAGTTCAACCCCAGAGTTCACATGGTAAGAGAGAAATGGCTTTTATGAGTTTTCTGACCTCTATATGCCCTCTATATGTGTGCATCCATAGCATGTAAGTATGTATGCATGTGTGCACACACAGAGATCAATAATAATAAATAAAAACATTATAAATATTTTTAGATTGGGATTATCTCTTCTTTCTGTGTCTAGTATTACTTCTTGACAAAGGTCTTCTCCTTTCCTCAGTCATTGGTTACTCAAAAGATAAAGGAAGAAAGATAATGTAAAATGGTTTATATAGGAAGGAATGCATACTAGATATGTGTATGCATTCCATATCATGGAAATGTCACTGGTTGGCACTCAGCATTTTCCCAAATTTTAACCTATGTTGAATTAAAAGCCATCCGTATTCCAAGATTATGCCTATTGCTGCCACACAGCAATAAGTTTAGAAAGCTCTAGAAATCCAAACACCTGAGCTTGAATCAGGCTCTGTCTCATTTGTCTTATCCAGAAAGAGGAACTAAGAAAATTTGCCAAACTCAAGGCTGATTGTAAATATCGGCTAGTTAAGAGAGTTAGACACTGGATGAAAGCCTGGTGCGTTGGAGGATCCAGGACTCACTGGCTGTTGATGACTGTAATTCAGAATCCTTCTCTTATCCTTGATTCCCTGTCTGTGTTTTCATGCATCAATGGATACTCTGTAGGTCACAAGATCACTGATTTTCACACTGAGTGAGACTCAAGAGGCTCCTTCTGAGAGCCCTAGAGACTGGGATCCATTGGGGGCCCTACCTTTTTGAGCATATCAGCTTGAGGTAGTTTTATAAATAATTTTATTACATTTACTTGCATATATTGTATACTAATGTATTGTATGAATTATATTTGTTTTATTAATAATTATGATGGTATGATCACATATTATATGTGATATATGTAGATAATACATTCCATCTTATTATATATGGATACATATCATGATGTATCACAATGTAATAAGATGCCACATTTCTGTAAACATTTAAGAAGCATATGTCTCATGCCAGCTATTGCTGAGTAACATAATATTGTGCATTCTGTACCTATTGCACTTGGATGATTTTAGGGCTCATCTTCCAGGGCTGATCGATATGTTCCTTTTGCCTTAGTCCTATAACACACTATTCTTTCTATTTTGCCAATGTCTAAATGGGTCAGTCTTAGATTATATTTTCTTTACTCAACTAAAGTGTATGTGACACATTGAGATGCTCCACTTGAGATGCCATTGTATGTAATTTCTCATTGTCTGAAATCAGGGTTTAGCTCTGTCTTTTGGCTTAAACTTGCTAACAAATCTAGAATGTAGGACCCTTAATGGAAAGAATAGATCTCAGACATCACAGTTATTGCCACCCAGACTCTCTCTCAATCTCTTTTCCCTCTCTCTCTGTGTATTATATATGTGGAATCCGAAAGAAGAACAGACACTCAGTTGATACCAAGTCAATGAACAAAGATTCCATGAGTCCACAGGGCAACAAGAAAATAATAAATATCTTTCAAGTTTTCTTATTTTTTCAATCTCTAAGTAAATCATTCTCATGGATATGGGACACATCAGAACTAATCCCTACTGAAAAATACATCATACTGAGAAAGGAGAAGAAGCCCAATGTTCATTTGCAGGAGAGAAAATATGTCAGCAGTGAAAAGACCCAACTGAATCTAACATGTAAATGGTGTGATAAACGACAAGGTAAGACACTTCATTCCCCAATTACCTTCGATGATCCAGATATAAAGGATTTTCATGTGTGTTTCTAGGACTGTTTATCAAACTGATGCTACATTACTTTACTTTTTATATTTTTGTTTTCTTTTTAAGAAAGAAATAGAAAGAATGGGAATTTGGATGGTTAAGGATGTGGAGAGGACCTAGAGGTAGTTGGGGGAGGGGAAAAAATAGAATCAAAATAAATCACAGATTTTAAAAAAGAAAGAAAGGAAGGATTTTAGTGGTCATGTCATTGTTTAAAAGACAGCCTGACATATTAGAACTGGAGCCACCAGTTCTCTGGAAGACAGGCGTGACTGAGCACTGACAGGATGTCAGGTCATTCATTTTAGGTCTCCTCCAGAAAGGCTTTATGGGGCCAAATGATCTACAAGAAGGCTGCTGCTCAACCTGCAGGACATTTGTGGCTAGTCACCTACCAGGACTTGTCACATCTCCGTGTCAAGATGAAAACATGGGCAGTGTTGCCAGGGGATGAAGCAATGAGATGGGGGAGGGCTGTGCAAACCCAATTATAATCAGCTGATTATGTTAAAGCCTCTAATTAATGAGACCTTAGAGATGTGAAAGTGTGAGCACAGGCCTCTGAGGTCAGGTGACACACACTGCCGGAGCGGCAGGCACCAAGGACACTGTGTAGCCTGCCTTCTAATACTGAGAAGCTCTGATTGTGTTTTGATTTTGTTTTTCAGAATTACAGAACTAGGGGTATGCAGAGATCGTATCCGCCATGCTTACACAGTGTCTGGATTTAATCTAATCTGCAAATGCCACGTCCTCCTGGACATTTGTCTCGAACCCTTCTCTAAAATTAACCACCTAGCAACACTCCGGTTCACCACCTCCTTCAGATCTCCCGTTTTCCACAGGTGAGACCCAAGGAGGCAAAAGACAAGCTCAGTTTACCAGTTTGCCTGCGGCTCTGAAGAAGGCACATAAGAGACATGAAAGCAGTTCCCCAAACCAAAGGGTACTGCAGTAATTTCCACAAGAATACCTACTTCATGTGAACCTACCGAAATGCAATGTCAATTACATTTATCTATAGCTACTCAAAAGAATTAACTGTCGGGAAGCAGCCTACCACCCTGACCGGGGATACAGCAGTGGCTTCACAGCTATCATCAGAGAACTTCCTTCTGAAGCAAAAGGGAACAAATACACAAAACCACAGCCAGACAATATGCAGAGTGAAAGACGTTAG
The DNA here is from genome assembly GCF_950005125.1 of Chionomys nivalis. Classification (NCBI taxonomy): domain Eukaryota; kingdom Metazoa; phylum Chordata; class Mammalia; order Rodentia; family Cricetidae; genus Chionomys; species Chionomys nivalis. The sequence goes on along the minus strand of NC_080105.1, from coordinate 51,543,456 downwards.
AAAATCTCCCCACCCACCAAATCCTTCCTCTCCAGACTCAAGGAACCTGTGGAGAAAGAGGTGAGAAGAGGTTAAGAGCCAAGGAGGTGGTGGACACCAAGAACTCAAGACCCTCTAAACACAGCATGGACAACACATGTGTACATATATGAACTTACAGAAACTGTGGCCTCAGGCACAGGGCCTGCATGGGTCTGTACCAGATGGAGTACGAGAGTGGAGAGTAGACACATGTCCCCATCATTAAGCCAGACACTATCTCCAATTAATAGTCACTTGCAAATGAAAAAAAAAAGTTTTCTCCAAGGGAGTCTCAATGAGGAAGCAAACCACTATTTAAGGCTTGTTTCATGCCTAGAAGTAGATGACCAACACAAAATGAACTCCACTGTACCTTTGGAGGTTCTTTGTATCATAAGGTCAAGTCAGAACATTTTTTAAACCTTTCATGTCCTCTGCACATGTATTATGGCTTCTGGTTTGTGCTTTTCTGTGATTCCTGTGGGTGCAGATGTGTTTCTGCATCTCATGTGTATCTTGCGGTTTTTCTTTAGCTTTTATTTTTTGGTTTGATTGGTTTTTTCTTATTCAGATATATTTGTGTTTTTTTGTTTCATATTATTTTATGATTATTCCTTTGAAGCTTGTTGGTTTTCTTTTTTCTTTGTATTTATTTTTCTTTCATACATCCCAATCATGGCCACTTCTCCCTCCACTCCTCCTTTCTCCCTACCTCTTCCCCTCTCCCCCAGATCCATGGCTCCTCTCTTTCCCATCAGAAAAGAGCAGGCCTCCCATTGAGAGAAGTAAAAGATGTGGACCTGAATGGCAGAGAAGATGGGGAAGAACTGGGAGGAGTAGAGGGGTGAGGAACCATAGTCTAAATATATTGAATAAAAAAATCTGTAATTTTTAAAAGAGAAAAAGTAAGTAGCTGTTATAGCTATTAATTAGTGAGATATATGTTTAAGATTATCAAATATTAAATATAAAACATGTACATAAATAATACAGAACTCTAAACAGATTAGAAATCTATATATTTTTGTATAAAATGTATACATTTTTGTAAAAAAAACTAAGAATAAAATAAATTATTGATACATAATACAAATACTATAAATGCCAACTCTAGTTGGATCAAAATTCCTGGTTTGGGTCAAATATGGGATCAGGGTTTGAGAGGAATAAATTCCCCGTATCACTGAAGCAGAAACAGTTAATTTAATTCTGAAGTAAGTTTTAGTTATATTATCATAAATAAGACATAGAGGTATTTTGTTTGCTTCAACTAAACACCTCCAAGTACAGCCAGGGGTTGGGAGTGGGAGTGTGAAGTAGGATTGATCTCAGGGAGCGCACGTTTCCAGTGTGCAAATGAGCTGAGTTTTAAATACAAACTTACTCACTCTGCTTTAAATCAAAGCATCTTTATTGAGACAGAGCTCTCCCATCTTACCGTTGACCTATTTAAAGTGTATGATTCAAGGGTTCTTAACACACTGAAGGAGCAGTGCGGCAGTCACCACAGGAGTGTCTGAACATCTTTATGTCTCTAAATTGAAACTCCAAAATCCTTCAAGTACATCATCCCTTCTTTTCTCCTCCCCACCTTCCCTGACCCCCTGGCTCCAGGCATTTGCTCCCATCTACTGTCACATTGATACTTATCCAGAACACGATTTTAATATTCCTGCTATTTAAGTTCAGCTTTATAATCCTTGTTTGAGATCTCCTTCCTCTGCTGAGTTTGCAACTTTCTGGTGACCACCAGTCTTTTGGTGGCTTCATGACATCAGCATTTATTTAAATGCCAACTATGACCAACGTCTTGTGGTACATGCCTTTCTTTCTTGTCTTTATATAACAACATTCTCTGGGATCAATCAAATTGTGCTCTATGAAAATATTTTATTTTGATGGTAGACTATTACCATTACCATGTTGTCTATTCAACCAGCCATGCACAGATGGGTACTTAGGTTGATTCTAAACCTTGGGTCAGACAATATGACAGGACATGTGTCCATTTGATATGTATATCCAATTTCTTAGATATAGAATTAAGTGCTGGGGTTTCATTATTCTAACATCAAAATAAAGAGACAGCCCAGAGAAGGATAACCAGTACTTGAAACTATACATCAATATGGTATTCATATGCTATATTTATAGGCAATTCAAGCCATTTAACAACAAGAAAGTAAATATCCTTTTTATAAAAAAATGAGCGAACATGTCCCCAAACAAAAGTAGGCTCCACACTGATGACACTGATACAAAATCACACTCAGAATCCCCATGCACCCCTTCCCACATACATGCACACACACACTCAAGTGCACACACACAGAGGCAAAGACATGCATACACTCAAACACATCCATCCCTCCCCACTCCACTCCCACAAGATTAGCTTAGGCTTTTACAGCTGATCAACTGATGTTTTACCAGACAATAATACCATTCTGGTCACAACAGCGCCACATATAAAAACTGATTATCCAAGACTTTGGGCGCTAGACCACTGCTTCCACAAAGTTCTTCTTCTTCTTTTTAAAAAATGTACTCTTGATTACTCTTACTTCAATTTCTTCACATCACAAGCCTTGGTTAAAAGAAGGGAAGGTCAATTTGTCACAACAACCTCACAGGTCTTAAAGGCTGCCTATAGGAGTGAGTTTGTGCTTCAATCAGTTCAGGAAAGAGGTGCAGAGCATCGAGGATTAAATGAGCCTTTAAAATGAATGACTTGCATTTTTTGTCTTACTGACTTTAGATATGATGACCTCTGGCTCTGTGGATGATATTCATTGCTGACTTGCTCCTCTACCAGCAGCCAAGAATCCAAGACCTTTTGCCTGTCCTTTCCAATTTCCATAGAATGTTCTCTTATAATCAGAATGATATTGCAGAATTTAAAAAACTGAACTCTAAAATTGAATTTTTTCAGTCTACCTGTGGATTACTTGCTGTTGTCAGATTTTCTTTGGACCACTAGCTCCCAAGTAATGGCACAGAGTCTTCTTATTAATTATGAAAGTTGGCCTTAGTTTAGGCTTGTTCCCAACTAGCTCTTATAATTTAGACTAACCCATTTTATTATTCTACAGTTTGCTACTTGGCTTGTTATATCTCCTCCATACTGTCTATCCAACTTCCCTTGAGTCTTGCTGGTGAATTTCCCTCTCTTCTTCCCAGAGTTCCTCTCTCTTCCAAGTAGTCCCACCTATCCTCTCCTGCCTAGTCACTGTCTGTTCAGCTCATTATTAAACCAACCAGAATATGCCTTGGCAGAGATACATCTTTACACTGTACAAAAAGATTATCCACAACACTTTGGTTAAGAAATGGAGTTGTCTACATAAATCAAATTAAGTATTTCCTTTGTCACACTGAGTATTTGTAAGGGAGGGACCATGAGCTTGCATGTTTGACGTCCTAGTTGAGAGGGATAGACGTTTCATGTTTCAGAATGAGGCAAGTGGGCAGGAGGATGATCATTGTGGAACACAGAGGACTCTCCTAGGGGTTTTCCTAACACATTCATTTCCAAGCAAGTAGGACTGATATTACCTCGCTTGTTTATAGATGACATATTCTTATAATAATTATGTACTCCAAAAAGTCGGTCTTGAAAAAATCTGTATGCTTCCTCTTCGCATCATCTTGGAAGAACATTTCAGAGCAATGTATGACACATTTAAGAACTCTAATGAAACTTTCATAATATTTTTTTATTTAAAATCATGCAAACACTTAAAAATACAAAATGAAACCTGTATTGATAATTAAACATTTGATTATAATTTTTCACATCTTTTTCTTATTACTGTTAGAGACTTTTGCTACCCCAAATACTGGCCACTTTAAGAGCATACAAAATGTCTCTTGAAAATATGAATTAAAATTACTTCAATACGAATGATATGGACAGATGATCTGAGGTTGAAAAAAACACAAGGAACTTCTCATAAACAGCATGTACTCAGGGCTCTAAAAATACAGTTGTAAGTAGACATATACAATTGTATGCTAAAATAGAATGACCTCAGGCTGGAGATATGGGTCAGCATGGAAAAACATTTGCTATTCTTTCAAAGGACCTGATTTTTTTTTCCATCACCCACCTTGGGAAGCTCACATCTACCTGTAACTCTAGCTTCAGGGGATACAATGCCCTTTCCTAGCCTTACTGGGCATCTGCATACATGGGATTACACACACACACACACACACTCACGAATTCAAAACATCAATAAGCTTACTAGGTAGATAGTGTGAACTGCTAACAAATGACTCAGGCAGTGATGTAGACACCGATTGGCAAGATCTATTCTTGGGTCTTATTTAAGAAATATTAATTACATAAAAACTAATGTTAAACAAAACCTCATTTGGTATAAAGAATACAGAAACTCAACCAGCAGAGTAAATATTTTCCAGGTGATGTAAATGTGGGCCAAGGCAATAAGAGTGGGTACTCTTAGGGGTATTCTGTGGCACAAACCACAAATGAGGATCCTGTTTGTGTGCATACCCTTGCATCTCTTCAAAAGGAGGACCATGCTTAATTTTAAAGAACCAAGTACTATTTGAAAATGGCATTAAGGATTACAGTACTTAAATCAATGCCGGCCACTTATAAAACAATTATTTATAGAAAGCATTAGTTGGAATTCTTGAAGACAAAAGAGAGGTAAAACTTTATGTCAGCTATTGACTACACAGTTTCATGAGTGTCTTAATAAATAAGTTTAAAAAGTTACACGTTGCTTAGGATACTGATATCACAAATATTCCTATGCCTGAAGAATATGCAATTAGTTGTAACTGTTAGACACAAACCCACAACAGTCTGCTCCTCTGTGGATGCTACTGAGGATTTTAATAAGATGTTCTAACTTCATGGATAGACACACAGCAAAGGGCATTTTCTAGCAATAATGACAGATTCCTAAGGTCTGTAGACTGGTTTAAAGATTCAATGAGACGCTATAAATCATTTTTATAGAATATGAAATCATCAGGTGTTGGGAAGCCTCTTATTTGAGCAGTCTTTAGGGAAGTCCTGTCTTGTGCTCTGTGCCTGATTTCTTCCCTTGAATCATTAGGCTTTTCCGGTCATCTTATATCAAAATAGGCCAAATCCACAGGGCCCATTCCAGCTGATGCTGAACTCAATCTCGTGGCCAACAAAGACTGTGTCAAGTTTTTGTGTAAAGTTTCCCCCTCTATGCCTTTCAGTGCTGGGCCCTTCAGAAGAAAGCCACCATAAAAAAGAAAAAAAAAAAGAAAAGAAAAGAAACTGAAATCTAAAAACTGTGGCCTTAACTTTAGTTCCCTGAAAGACAAAGACAAATATCTCAGGGAGAAATGCCTCTTTCCATCCTATTTATTTATATGCTTCTTCAATCATTAGCCTACCTGCTGTTGCCATGAAGAAAAAGACTTACATCAGAATATATTACTTCAGTTTCCTGGGAGAAATACGGAAAACTGACTTTACAAAAAACTGTTCCCAAATAGTTGGGTAATTGACCAATAAAATCATGTTGACCAGGTGCTTCTCTTTTAGAAGGCTAATCATTGCTAATACATTTTCTTCAATGGGCAGAGCACTGTCTGGATTGTCTATTTGGTTTTCTGTGAGTTTGGGTAATTTGTGTCTTTCATGCTGCAAATTATCATTCTCATTCTTCCAAATTATTAAATTTATCTGCATATGTCAAATAAATCAGTTTCTATTGTTTTATGATTTCTTCTGCATTCCATGTGTTCAGAGGTTATGGTCCCTTTTTCATTTCTGATAGTAAGAGTTGTTCCTTCTTCTCCCTCTTTATTTTTGGTATGCTTGTCTAGAGTTTTATCAGTTTTATTGATCTTTTCAAATATTCATCTCCTGGTTTTGTTGATTTTTTTCTATCGCTTTTTTGTTCGCAATTTCATAGATTTATCCAATATATTTTTCGGGTGCTTGCTTTACCCTTAAATTGCTTCCTTCACTATTTCCCAAGGTGAAAGCTTGGGCAGCTGTTTGAAAACATTTTTCTGTATAAATATATGCTTCTAATGCTATAAATTCTTTCTGTCATATAAATCTCGTAAAGAAATGGAGTTCAACTTTTACTTTGTTCAAACAAATGTCTTCTGAAATTTAAAGTTTTCTGAGTACTCATCTGACCTAGACATAGGTTAATTATTCCTATATATCTTAGAATTTTCCAGATGAGTATTGGTGAAATTTTAGTTTAATTGCATTCTCTTTGGTTAACACTTGTTGGGGGGTTTTAGAAAGAAAGAAAAAAACAGACAAGGCTAACAGATGGTGATATTCACATCTACTGTACCCTAAGATGTTTCATGAAGTAATTAATGAAATGAGAAACACTAAATGATTCAACCAAGTGGAAGCCTGATCACTTCCTGCTCTATTAATTCCGTATCTTTTTAACATATATTTTGATGTTCCCATCAGGTGAGTGCACAATAGATCACTTGAAATACACCTCACAAGTAGGATTATATACAGCGTTCTGTGAAGTTCTTTCATGTTCCAGAATGTTTTCTTGGTTTAATCTGCTTCTCCTGAGTTAATGTGGTGGATTGATCTCAGTTGTGATTGCCTATTTGACATGGCCTCTCTCCTTCTTGCCTGCCTTTTGCCCTGCATTGTTGTAGACATGTTGTTGGGTGTTGTTCTCAAACCTTGATAGCATCTAGCTTTTAATACATGTGTTTGTTGTTTCCACAGCTACAATGACAAGTTGAATGGAATCTATTGTGATTTTAGCCACTTTATATGTGGTACAATTGGCCTTTGTTTCATTTTTCTAATACTTTTACACCATCTGTGATATTTGTCAAAATAGTTATGTGATTGTTTTCTCTTATGTGTTAACACATGCCTGAACACTTACGTGTTTACAATTCATTTAACTCCACTTAGAAGCCTCATGTCACCTAACCAAGCTTCATGGCATTGTGGAGGGTTATTTTTGAATGGATAATTGGTTTCAGTTTTTCAGCTTTCTGGAGAAAGATGGCAGTGACATTTTTCTTACTGCTGAGATGTGTGCTCAAAAGTACTTAAAATGGTGAGCCTTTGTTATACACACTTAGCACAAGAACAGAGAGTAAGTATGACATCTTAATTCCCTTTGTTCTCATCCCCTGGAGCTCTGCTCTTTTCCGGAATTCTTCAGATCCAACATTCTTGCTTGTACACTATTTTTCTCCCCAAACAACTTCAGGAGTTCTTTCCAAGAAACAGGTTTGTCTTAACAGATTATTTCACTTCCTTTGAGAATTCATCTCAGTGGACACAGATTTATAGTTTTTTCTTCTTCAACATTTCAAATATTTTAATGGACACTCATTGCTTTTTGGTTTCTGGTGAAAATCCTTTCTTTTTCTTCTCCTCTCTTTTACTCTCTTCCTCCCCTTGTAACTTCTCCTCCATCTTTCTCTTTCTTCTTCTCTTCCTTTACCTCTTTCTCCTTATTCCTCTCTTCTCCTCCCTCTGCTCCTCTTAATTCTCCTCCTCTTCTCCCTCTTTCTCTTCTTCTTCCTCCCCCTTCTCGCCCTCCTCCGTTCTTCTTCTTTTTTGTCTTCCATTTCAATTTCCTCCTACTCTTCCAACTTTGTATATGAATAAATATGGTTTCTTCCAAGGCTTTATCTTTCTCTTTTGATAAAGAAAGACACACCTTATACAAACTGAATTTGATAAACCCAGACGATTTCTGAGCTTTCCCTCCATCCTTTGTATGCCCTAAGATACTTTAATCTGGTTTGAGCATGTGAAGAATTTGTAGACTTGGCATTTATGATTATTCTATAGGCTTCTTCAATTCACTCTTCTACTTGGCATCTCACCTTTCAAGTCAAGCTCTCTTGTGTTTAGAAGTGGGAAGATTCTGATCTCCCACTCCCAGAACATGACTCCTTCCTTGTGTTTACTTTGCAAAGCCATCAAAGACTTTCTCCATGTTAGCCAAAGAGAAGGGCTAATTGCAACCTCTTAGCTTTCCTTGGAGCTCCTGGTCCATTCTGGGCTTCTCTAAGTCCTCCAGTTCTTCATGTTATCCACACTTTCTCATTCCAACACGAACACACTATCCTGGTCATTTCAGGTATACTGCCAAACTCTCAGAATGCCCATAGTTGCTTTTCATGTGAATGTGTTTAATAGCAACTGGATTCTCTAAATTTCTCTCTCCTCTTTCTCTTTTCTATTCCCCTTCTTCCTTTCTTTTATTTAAAAATATTTTTATTAAATTGATTTTTCTAGGTTTGTAGTTTTGTGTTTGAAAACTGGATATGATTTATCCAGAAATAGAGACTGAGTAGAAGTCATCATGAGTGAGTATTGGCCTACATTTAATGGTTTCACATTAAACTGGCCAGAATCTGTAGTTTATTGAATGCCTGATATAGAGAGATTAATTTTCTCTCAGCCTTTATTTTGGTCTTCTCCCCTAAGGAGTTCCATGAGATGAGCTCTGTCCCGGGACTCAGGAATGGTACTGTCCCCATGTCTCTGTGATGTGAAACTAGAGTGAAAGAGGACTCTATGAGCCTTGATGGAATCTGGCCCTTTCCTAAGCCTCTGGCTAGACTGTGACATTGTCACTGTTATTACACCATAATGGTTTTTTCTAAAGTCTTCTTCTGTAACTGGAGACTGCTCATTTGTTTCCCAGCAACCCAGACCTGAATAATTGCATTGAAACTATATTAATTACAACACTGGTTGGCCAATAGCTTAGGCTTCTTATTAACTAGCTCTTACATCTTAAATTAATCAATTTCTATTAATTTATATTTTATCATGAGGCTTGTGATTTATTACCTCTTACTTCTTGAGCTGCTGCATGGTGTCTGCCTGCTTCAGCAGCTACCTTGCATCTCTCTGACTCTGTCTTCTCTCTCTCTCTCTCTCTCTCTCTCTCTCTCTCTCTCTCTCTCTCTCTCCACATATATGTTTGGATTTCCCACCTGGCTTTGCTTTGCTAAGCCATTGGCTAAAACAGCTTTACTCATCAACCAATAAAAACAACACATATATAAAAGGATATCCCACATCATTCTTCAGTGGAATAGGGAAGCCAGAAGGCACCAGAGTGGGAGCAAAACCTCTTCTCAAAGAAAAAACTTTGCCCCTTGATTCAACTCACAAAATCCCATTTTCTCTTCTTACAAAGAATCTTTGGAAATATTTTTTTTCTTTTCATGTTCTCAGAAAGAAAAAAAAATAATGTGCTCTCCACCAAGACTGTTCTCAGGTGCTCTTGCTCCCCTCCACATCCAGCCCTATCTCTCTACCCCATTTGTTGCACATTTCTGACGCTGTGGCTCAGGGATTCAGTCATATTCCGCAGCTCTTAGATCCACCTCTATTCACCCATGCCTCCTAATCTCCCAGGACTCACTCCCCTGGAAAACCCAACCCACACATGTATCCAAAAAGGTCACAGATTGTCAGTTTGCTCAGGAGCTGCTTGTGGTGATTTGAGCAGGAGTTCCCATGCCTCATAGATGCTGGAACCATAAACAAATCCTGTATCTGCTGTATGTGTCAGAAGACATACAGAGAGTAAGTACTGCTATTTAGCAACAATGACTCCTGGGAAGCGACTGAAGAACCCCAATTCCAGCCAGATTTTACTACCTGATTAATGATAATTTGCTCACAACTTGAAAGAACAGCCATTAGCCTAGGAATACAAGGCTCAGGAACAGTAGGCCAGTGTGAGTCACTGCCACTTCCTTCTGCCAAGATATGTAGGATGCTTGCTTCGATACAGTAGCTCCTGATACTTGGCTGCCTTATCAGGTGCTGCCATCTGTCTGCTTCTCATATAAATCCTCTCCCTTGTTGGTTGATATACATCATGTTTTGTAGATGATTCTCTGAGGAGATTCTTTGTCATTCTTCTGCAGCCAGGTCTCTGCATGTCTTTCCCACAGGCTTACAAGATAGCTTTTAATGTGTCTCCTAGTGAATCGTGTTGTGTCCTGGCTAATATACAGCTACCTATTGTAGCCAGGTTCGCCCCTCCTATAGTTCTGCTCAGTAGGATTCAAAAAGTGAGTTTAATAGATTGTACATGGTAATTTGGAACACTAGCCACAAGAGCTGGGGAAAAAGCCAGATATATAGTACCATTGACTAGCACAAGGCAGTGATTGTGTATGTCATCCTGTTTGGTGTTCTGTCCCCTTTGGACATTTTCCAGCAGCTCAAATCAGAAAAGCAAAGATGCCTCTGTGTTAGACTCTGCAGAAGATTCCCAGGCATGGAGGAGGGGGTTGCTCATGGTGATGGCCTGTGACTGTCAGACTATCTTGGCAATAAGCCCAGAGCTTTGTTTATTTCTATTCTCTTCAACACTTGTGCAAGAGTAGAGTGAGTGATGACTTTGTAGATAGCTTTACCCACAATGAAGTTAACGCGAAAGAAACCCAATGTTGGCTCTTTGGATCCAAAGAAAGGACAGATGAGCTAAGTCAATTCATCACAGCCTGCAATGCATAGACAGACTGGGCAGAAACTGTCTGGTAAATCTGTGGCTTAGTGACACTCCTCTCATGTTTCTGGGAGAAAAAGAGTTCATTAAAACTGTTCTGAAAAGTTAGGGAAGGGTGACCTCAGTGCTGAAAAGGAGGGTGATGTTTATTTTTTTCATGATGCTCTGTTTGTCAAACTCTTAAGAAGAGAGGGAAGGAGAAAGGGAAATGAGGGAAAGGCATAGGGAGAGATAGTGGGGAGAGATTTATCTAAATAAATGTTATTGTTTAAAAACAAGATGTTGTGTCTACTATGCCCTACCCACCCTTCTGTCTTATACTTAAAGTGGTTCCCATGATTGTCTTTAATTTCTACTTTAGCCAAAAGATTATTTAAGAAAATGAAACCATTTTAGGGACAGCTATGAGCAGAACCCAGGCTGAAACTAGACAGAAAACTGATTTAAGAAAACTACTCTTTACTGAGAAAGTCCCACAGCCCATGGTAAAACAGCAATACCAAGTCAAGGTGGCCACATATCCGGCTGCCCTGAAGCCAACAGATAAAGAAATTAAAACAGCACACTGTTTCTTTTCCTTCCAAGCTTTCTTAACGATGCAGCATCATAGAGTGCACACATATTTCCATTTGTAGGTTTTACCTGACTCAGTGAGTTGGTTCCTTAGGAGATAAAAGGGAAGTGGTGTGCAGATAGGGCCTGGGCACCAGCCCTTCACTGCCGATTCAGCTCCTGCCTTTTGCTTTAGAGACTTTAGGTAAAATTGAAGCCTAATTTCTTTGTCTTAAATATGTTTAAAAATTATTTTTCAAAATTACTGGAAGGATGTAATCATTTCTTGGGTTTAGTTATGATGCCTGTGAAAGTACCTGTCTAGCAACAGGCAAGGAGGATACTGAAGCAGAACTGCAAGTTGTGCTGGAATGCCCCCTAGAGGCGGGACTGTGACTCCCTGGCAGTCTGCCCTCCCTCTGCCTTAAAGAGAACTTCTGTTTTCCTCCACTGTTACATTCTTTAATGGTTGAACTTGATTTTAGACTAAAGATCACAGACTCTGTGTGTTCTGTTTGACGTTTTACTTATTTCAAAACTCCTGAAAGAGGCATGACTTTCTCTCTATCTGAAATACATGACCAGGATCCCTCTTCAAGGCCGGCTCACCCATCTTGCAGACACAGACAATGATAGCAGCTGGTGAATCTGAGCTACAACTTTAAAAAAAAAAAAAAAAAAAAAAAAAACATTAATTTCTTTATTGAGTCTTTGGGAATTTTACATCACGTGCTCCAATTCCGCTCACCTTGACGACAGCAAAAGCAAATGGTGAAATGCCCATACCTGTGCTTTTATATGGGATAATTGGAATGTGCCGTCCAGATCTCCTGACAGGGCTGGGGAAGATGCAGTCGCAAACTGGGGGCAACTAGTCCTATGCCCTTCATCCTGCCTGTTCTCACTGGAGTATAAGTGTCTCCCTAAGAGAATTCCTCAGCAGGCATCAGACTCATTGCCTGTGTTCAGAGTCTATTTTGAAGGGACTCAGAATGATCGTTATCATAATATAACGATTTTCTTCACTTAGTTTATTTACTACTTACACTTAAATGCATTTTGTTCAACTTGGAAAATACAGAAGTATTTCATAAGCACATATATGTATATAACATGTATACATGTTTTACTCAACAAAGCATATTAAGAAAACTTATTAAAAGTTTACAATAGCCTTTAACAATAGGCTATTTTCCACCTGTGCCAACACCACATGGAATTTATGGTTCACTTCTATTATCTCATTTGTGTTTGTAGGGCCCTGGGGCCAGAATTCAGAGCAGGCACCTTTCACAATAATCACTTTACAGTGATTAGCATTCCCAAGTCCTGGACTTTTATTTTCCTTTGTGTTGAGAAGCCTTAACCCTCCTCTTTCCAAGTTCTTTATAAACACAGCAAGCATCCCTGAGAGCCTGACTCAGCCCCTGCGCCAGAGCACTGGTCCCTCCCCAGCACGCTGTGCTTGCATGTGTTATCGCCTAGGGGTGGTCTCTTCATCCCGGTTCTCTTCTCCAACCAGATCTTCTGTTTGGCTTTCATGAATGAGAACAGTTCCTTTTTCTTTATGGATTGGTTTATTCTACTGAAAATATCCTTCAATTCAACTCAGTTTCAGCAAATGACAGATTTTAGTTTGTTTTTTAAATCATTCATTACATGTATACCTCTTTTAGCTGAATTTTAATGTCTCTTAAACTATATGTCAGTTTTATAGATTCTTTTCCTACCTTAAGTTGAAGGAGAGTTCTATAAGAGAGCCTGTGGAATACAGACAGTATCAATGATTCCTTTTCATTTATATGTATTATACAAATAATGTGATATCATCAAAGAGGCTTTAAAACTTCCAGTGGGGTTTCCCTGAATTAGATAGTTGTTTTTCATTTTTGAACATGGCACAGAAAATCACGGAACATCTGGTCTCATTTTCAAATGGGATGAAAAATTTCAGCCAAGCTTTGTGCTACTCTTCTGTAGAAAGTATCAGCTCAAGTTTCTTGCTCATAAGGAGTCAGTCTTATGTTTTTTTGTTTCAAGATGCTTTAAATGTCAGCATTAATTTTGTCCTTTGCCATCCACAGTCCCAAGCACATAAAACTATGATGTGGCTCGTGTCTCTGGAATGGAGGCTCCTCTTGCAATGTTCAGCTATGGAATGTGTGCTGCCTCTGTATTTGATTTGAGTGAACTGATCATTCAAATTCATAAAGCGAACTTATCCATCCAAGGTAAAGAGCTCCCTGAATGTACCTTTCCCACTATCCCGAATGCCCATTTGAATTACTCCCATCAGTACCCCTAGGTACTATTTGGTATTTGCTTCATGGTTTTAGGACTAACCAAATCACCCAGATCCCAAAGTCTGGAAATAATGACACTTCTCCACTATTTCAGAGAAACCTCAGTTACTCCCTTTTTATTATTTTTATCCCATCACTTACATCCACATCTTATATCCAATATGGGTTCTGTAAAATCCAAACTGACCTAATAGGGAGTAAAACTTTAAGTAAATCTACCAGTAGGTAGGTAGATAGATGGATGATAGATAGAAATATAGATATATAGATAAAGAGATAAAGGATAAGAAGGTGGTGAAAAGAAAGAAGGGTGAAAAAGAGGAAAGAGAAGAAGAGAGTCAGAGAAGACAGATCTCAAACACATTTTTGCATAATAGTGAAATCTCTTTAACTCTGAAATGACTAGGATTCAAAAGCATGGTGAGTAATGATCCCATGTCTCCTAAAGTGGCACTCACATTCTATGTGGCCTGTCATCCTCCAACAGGTCTGTGTCTCAGAAATCTACCTCAATCCCTTGAGCTGGGATTCTGGAATTCTTCACATCCTTGACTTTGATGGGGAAACTCTGTGTCTTCCTTGGCCAACATAATCTCAGGATGACTGAGGTCAGAAGGAGCCTAACTAGAGAGCATCTTATATTCTATGTCATGTAATAATACCATGGACTGAGTGGATTAAACATACTTAATTCTCATAATTCTGGAGACTGAGAATTTCAAGACAGGTCTTTGGAAGATTTATTGCCTCATAAGACTGAGAGTTTTCTCAGTTTTCCTTGATCTTTCTGTGTCATTAAGTGGGGGAATTAGAGAGCTTTCTAAGGTTAATGAAGACAGTAAATTCAACTGTTGTACTCTCCACCCTCTGGGTCTAATTGGCTGCTAAGATCTTCACATAAGGGGTTTGGATTTTAGTACATGGATTTGGGGGAAAAGAAAGCATTTGTTGGGGCACAAGGAAACACCTCATGGATAATAAGAAGGAAAAACAGATTATACCTAAAATATGAAAGTGAGAGAGATAACAAAGCACTGTAATATCATTTGGTCTTGCATTGTTTTCATCATTTCTGCCTTTATCAGTATATGGCTAACTTTATCTAGTCATATGTTTCAAATCACTATGGAAATACTGCTCCCCTCTCTATGTGTAGATATTTGAAACATTCATTTATTTTAAACTAAAAGTAAAGAATAAAGATGAACAATGAACATCCAGGATCCAGATAGTAGATGCAGTCAAGTTTGTAAGAGAGGTGTGTGTAGGTGACTGGATCAGGGCTACTCAGCACAATCTGGAGTTTTGGCATCTGATCTCAGAAGACACAACAGAACTGCATGATCAACAGAAGGAAAAAAACATATTTCATGTTTCCACAGTGTACAGGCTGATTTTTTGCCAACTATACAAGCTAGAGTCATCAGGGAAGAAGAAGCCTCAGTTGAGAAAATTCCTCCATGAGATCCAGCTGTAAGGCATTTTCTCATTAGTGATCAATGTGGGAGGGTCCAGCCATTGTGGGTGGTGCTATCCCTGGGCAGGTGGTCCTGAGCTCTACTAAAAAAAACAGGCTGAACAAGCCACGAGAAACAAGCCAGAAAGCAGCACTTCTCCAGTGCTTCTGCATCAGCTCCTGCCTCCAGCATCATGCCCTGTTTTAGTACCTGTCTTGACTTCCTTCAATAATGAATAGCAATGTGGAAATGCGAACCAAATAAGCCATATTCTCCACAACTTGCTTTGTAATCATGGTGCTTTGTTACAGAAAGAGAAGCCCTAAGTAAAGAACATATAGACTTCATTAACTTTCTGTTCCCACATTTGAGGTTAGTTCAGAAGGGGGAAGAACCATCTTCTATTGTACAAGAAGCATGAGCTACAGGCAGGAGGAGCCCAGAAGCCCCCGGACTTTCAGGACCTTGGAGAGGGGCACCGCCTCTTCTATGAGTTTCCTGCCTAGGTCATCAATCACATCAGGTCATGAATCCTGAATTTTCAGCCATGGGTGTCCTCCGTGTACTCCTTGTGTCTCATTTCTCTGCATTTTAACTTTCCTTCTTATCTTGTTGACTAAACTGAATAATATAACTAAACAACACACTTTGGGGTATTACTGTCGGAATAGTCTATCTCACATTTATTTTTTAGAGTTGCAGATAATCATATTAAACTAAATCATCTCAGGCTAACTCAATTGATCCTCAAGAGAATATTGAATTAAGAGATTGGTGTCAGAAAAGTTTGGATGTTCTTATGCCTCATTCACGTTTATGAATATGGCACCATTAATTTATGTTAAATGGCCCCAAATGATTTTATATCTGAATGAGCACGTTCATGCCATGCATACAATACACACACCTGAATTTGAACCCACAATTTATTTGCTCATTTTATTTATAATTTGACATACTTATATACATTTTATGTATAGGTTGCCATGACACCTTTGCACAGCTATAGTGTTCTAGAGGTGGACTCATCCTTCAGTATTACTTCTAATAGTTTAAGGCAAACATTCATTGTAATCAATCATTCATAAAATGTTAATGCTGACAAACTAAATGGCAATCCAAAAATAAGTTTGCCATCGTTAACAACAATAATGGCAAATTATGCATGAATGCTCAGAGAACAAGAACTAAAGTGTATTTGGCATCTAATAGCTTTGTAAAATATTGATATGTGGAAAGAGGCCTTCTTAAAATCAGACAAGGCTTACTGGAAGACATATATTAAAACACTATTGGAGCTACTGTGAAAGCACTGATGGGCTGAGAGCAAGAGCTACATTTGTAAGTGGAGTCAACAATACTGCGGTACCTCTATCAAGCCTTATGCCAAGATTCTTGATTGATAAATAATTACCTGATCAAGCTAAGCTTCTGTTACCTAAGCCAAACATGCATATTTGAGTAACTCTATGGCTCAGCTTTGTTCGAAAGCAAGCATGGTGGGAAAGGGTGAAGCAAATAAATAAATGAATAAATGCACTTTAAAACCAGAGCATGAATCAGCAGAAGCACAAGCCTGTGGCTCTCAGAGCCACTCATTGCCTTGTCTCCAGCAATGCAGAATGTCAATACGTCTGGGTGGGTCTAATGTACTAACTTACTGGAAGGAAATTGGATCATTCTATGCACAGTGGCTACAGCTGATTGCATAAGAAAAGGATGAGAAGGAGAATAAGGATCAATGGTTCATTTGAAGACTTGCTTCCATCGCTTACCTTAAAATTATGGCACCAAATTTTTTTATTTTGTAATCAAGGACCATGAAGCTACATATTCCACACTAAGGATGAGAATGGTTCCTTAAACCAAGATTATTTTTATCTAGAAAACCACAGATGTGGCTTCACAGAGCCTCTAAACACAGATTTATTAAAAATTTGTATCAGCATTTAAGTTTCTTTCTAAGAGGAACATGTACAAAATTACAAAAGTTTAAATGACTTTATTTGCTTTAGTTTTTAGAGACAGGGTCTCTCTACATAGCTCTGACTGTCCTGGAACTTTTGGTGTAGACTTAGCTGGCTTTGAACTCACAGAGATCTAGCTGCTCTTGCCTCCCAAGAACTGGGATTAGAGGCTTGTGCCACTACACCCAGCTCAAATGATTCTAAAATGACCTACAAGATAAAGTTAAACAATTATGCAGGAGTTTCAAATAAAATTATTTGCAGAAGTAATTACATTTTGTGGAGATAATTCCCATAGGCCCTGTGTTTGTATAGTTGCCCCCAAGTTAGTGTTCTGATTGTCTTGTTTCCAGGTTTCTTGCCAAGAATGTCTGTTTGACTAATTGTGACCATGCTCTACAACAAAGACTTGAAAGAAACCTTAAAAGGCACAGAAATTATCTCTCTGAGGAGCAGAAGGAAGGCAACAACACCCTGCAAATTTGCATACCCTAGACTGATATAGGCTTCTTATACCCAACGTTTGTCTCTTGTGGTGAACCCTTGAAGACACACTCATTACTTGAATCTCTTTATGGGCACCAGTGGATTGGAACCCAGGAAACCATGGCAAGAAAATGCTAATACTTTTACAGGAAATTCAAGACTCCTGCTGTGGACAGCTCTATCCTTTTTCTTGACCCCAAAGCTGCCTGTCTTCATTTCAGATACCCTAAAAACGAAGTAAGCTGTCCAGTAGCACTTCTTCAGTTTTAAGAAGATGATTTTGGCTACAAGCACTGGGTACTGAAAGTGTATGGCTTTGTGGAACTGGAAAGGATGGTGGCCTGGACTAATTCATCATCTGAAGTCATTGATCATAGTTCAAAAGCAATGAACAAAGCCCACCCAATGGAGCAAAACAGTGGCTTCTCTTATTACTGCTGTCAGTGAGTGGAAATTGGGATGGGTTGCCAACTGAGGCCCTGAAATAGGGTGAAAGCTGAGCCCTGCTGTGGGAACTTTCAAGATTCAATCTTCACATTAACTGCAGCCTCCTTCTGCTACAGAAATTTATACAAATATACTTCCTGGATGGACAAAATTTTCCACTCTGATCAGAAAAGGTGTGGCAAAGGTATGACCTAGAACTAATGATGGAAGAGGGACACTTGTACCCATTAGAACAACCAGGCACATGGGGTGCATTAAGTAGTTGTATTGGAAGTTGAAAGTGCAGGGAATGTAAGATTTCTTAAAGGTAGCAAATTTAAAGATAAAATATTAGGACTCAAGCCTAGTTTATCACTATAACATCAGAGCCCATCAGAGATGACAGTTCAAGGCCTGAGATGTTTGCAGTGATTCCTGGATGCTGGGATGAAGGCTTGGCCTCCTTGGGGAGATTATCTTGGAATGATGGGGATGAGTATCAAAGCTCTAAGCAGCCTGGATGGGCTTTACAGTGTAGATACCGATGAGCCCCCAGAGAATGGGAACTTGGAAAAGCAGTTTGAGGTTAATTATTTCAGACATATTGGTATCCCTGGAAAGCACTCCTAGCCTGGTTACTGGAAGCAGATATAATTTAATTAGTGTTATTAGGATAACTGGGTATGGGGTTGAATTACTTGAAAACTATGCCCTTATGTGAGTTTAACCAAAGTTAGCAAAAAAGGCAGGGGGGGGTACTATATGCCCCACTAATATCAACAGAATCCAGACTGCTAAGTAAAGAAGAGCCTAAAACTAGACTAGCAGATATATCAGCTAATACTCCGCAATGCTGAGTGATCCCAATACCTAGATTGTGGGAGCTATGATCCAAAGCCAGGACATTCAGAAGAAAGAACACTAGAATATCACACTAATCTACCCCATTTGCCTCTCTGCTATCTTACAGGAAGAGACAACCAAGGACTCTCGACTCCATAGATAGGTGGGACCATGTTCCTGTGGATCAAAGACACAGGATCCCAAGTCATTCTCTAAATTCTCTGATTTTATTTGAGAAACTTCACTGTTTTGTTCTGCTGCCAGAAGCAAACCCACACACATTGCTGGATCCTATTAACAGAGAACTCTCCAACTTGGAGCTGTTATAGCTCCTCAGCGTCCACATCAATCTTGTATAAATGGAACTATGAATGGGTGTGGTCACTGCTCAGCTCTGATCCATGTGCCCTTAATGAACTATGTCACATATTTAGTGACAGGCTGACTGACAGTGGTGTAGCCACATAGAGTGTCACTTAGGAACTGCAGAGTGGATTGACATCCTTCTCTTATTTAGGTCAAGACCTCTGGAGAAAAGCTCCCCAAATGAACAGTCTGTGCCACTCACATCAATGCTTAGCTAAGACTGAGTCTCTAGAATACCAAGTAGACTTGTGTTGCCCATGGGAGCTGCGCAGACTCAGAGGTCGCTGGTAATGCATACCCTTTTTTTGCGCCCAGCATACAATAATGGGTTCTGTTTCTGATGGGCAGGCTGAGCTGCATATCTAGCTGCTGCCTAAAATTGGCCCACTTGGGGTAGGAAAGAACACTTTGCAAGGTTTGTTAGCCACCACCACACTTGGCATCCTTGAACCATCTAGGGGCTATTTCTTCCTCTATAAACATTCTGCCCCAATCTCACAAAGAGACAAGAAATCTTATGTAACTCCTCAGAGATACAGTCTCAACCATCGGTACTGACTTTGTCTGAGCATTGTGGGCATTTTATCACATGAGGTCAATGGTCTAAAGGTTACAATATTTATGCACCATCTATGTCCCTTACAACTCCCAAGCTTCAGATACATGGGTTGTGGGGAACCATCCTCTGAAAAAGATGTAGTGTCCATGCTGATACCATCCTTCCATGCTTCGGACTAATAAACTTCGGTGAAGTCAGTCCGTTCACCAATGAAGCTACTCTCCAAACGATTCTCAAACATTCCAAGGGACAGAAAGAATGGCCACCCATACTGAAAAATAACTTTATGGTACTGATAAGGGTTTTTGACTTGTCCCTCTTTTATTCCCACCAGGAACAAGGTGTTTCTATCCTTATCATTCTTCTCTTCTGCTTCTTATGCACAATTTATACTGTTTTAATAGAAAAATAGAAATCATGATAGTCTAAAGTTTAATTTTATGCATTCAATGAAGGTGTTTTTCATCAAGGCTCTGAAATCATAGCCTAAATGTTAACAGTTCACTGTTCTGCATTGTTCCTCCCCACAGATGTGAGAAAGACTGTCAGTACCAAAGCAAGCAGAACTTGTAGAAGCAAACAGTGTTCCCATTTTGGAAGATGAGTTAATGGGAATTTAAAAACAGCTGACTGATAGCAATTATGCACATGGACTTGTACTTTGAGGAACAATAATTATGGGGTTTCCCACGTGATTTGTCCGAAATCTGAGGCTTGAATCTTATTCAATTTCTTTTCTAGATTAGTTACTCTATGGAAACAGTTTATGCTACCAAAAATTAAACAGAAGTGCAATACTGTACGATTTTCATTTAAATCTATTAAAGTGAGGTTATTTTTAGAAGCAATGATTACTGAGGACGGGGGAAGTACTTAGAATCAAACAACATAATTTAAGTTAGTAACTGAAGTTTAATGATCTCACCCAGAATGTTCACCTAACTGAAAGTCGAAGAAATAAATATGTCATGTTGCCTCTGCTTCTCCTATGGTTGTGTGTGCTTTTATCCCTATTATCACAGGGCCTAATGATTCTCACAATGGATGGTGTGTTCAGAGGAGATGATATATCCAGGCTTAAAGTGTAAGGTCTGTACTTTGGACACTCACTGGGAGATAAAGCATCTCTAAAATGCATGTCATTAAATGCAGCCTCAGCAGACTTCAGAAAAATCCATTTTTAGACTCAGTTCTCTTGTTCTTTTATTTATGTCAGAAATCATATCCATATTGCGTGTCCTTTATCTCTTCTAGAGATGGTGAGTTATAACCTTGACCCAATCTCAGTGTAAATTCTTCAATATTCAGATCCATTTGAGCTGTTAATGCCAGGTTTTGTGCCGCACTGCCTGGCACTGTATGTAATCCCATCCCTCCTTGTCCAGGAGGCCCTGGTGGAGGCTTACCACAGTGCACCTTTATCTATCAGGCCTGAATTTGACTGGTCCCTACAAGAAGCAATGCCAACATGATGCAAATCACCCACACTTGGAATAATTAATGTGATGCAATTGGGCCCTCAAATTCATGAGATGAAATCATTGTCACTAAATCCTGGAGGGAGGGAGGGAGGGAGGAAGAGAGAGAGAAGAGAGAGAGAGAGAGAGAGAGAGAGAGAGAGAGAGAGAGAGAGAGAGAACACGAATGTTGAAACAAGTCAGTCCAGTTAGACATGCCCTAGAGACTGAGAGAGATGGGTGCTGTGGTCTGGAGGGCTTGCCAACATCAAAGTACTAGGATGCATGCCCTGTTTCATAGCTGTTGCCTTCTTATTGTGTCTTCCTGTGGTAAAACTAGGAAAGGTTTTCAGTCTCTCTTACAAAGGTAATGATTCCATCAAAGAAAGGAGGTTCTGTGGTCTACTCATGTCTTGGGTGTCCCACTTCTTAATCTATCACTCCAGGTATCAGGACACATCACATGAACATTAGCAAAGACGTATCTTCACACTGAAAAGTCCAACCACAAAGACACTGGAGGAGACCCAGGACCTCTCTGGATACTCTTCTGGTGTGCAGTTTCAATCTTGACAAGCGGCACCGTGCAGAGCTACAACGAATCTGACTTTGAGTGGTTAATGAAGCTGTGGAGAGTGAATCTTAGCAGACCAAGATTAATTCTAGGGCACAGGAGGTGTGGCATTTGCTGAATACCTGCCCCTGCTGTGTTAATTACATACAGTGGTCAATTACAAATGTCAATGTTCTCCTATTTTTCCCCCCGGCGGAAAATCAAAAATTTCAATACTTTACTTAGATCACACACAAATCAGGTTTCTTTTGAGTAACAACATCCTTGACTATGAAGGCCAAAAAATAACCCTTTAATTACCATGTTTATGTCTCCTTTTTTAGTTTCCCATAGAACGTAAACACGTTTAAGAGCACCCCGGCAATTACAGCCTGCTTTTCAGACTGTTTAATTACGAGTGAATCAATCAATCCTGTTCCCCTCACCGCCTCATCCCAGTGCATCAAGTCAGTTTCAAAAGTGATATTTGTCTCCCATCATTTCCATAATTTTAGGCTGTGTTTCACTCACACGGTTATCCCAACCTTTAAAAGTGATTATGGCTAAAAGGCATTGTTCCTTCATGTTTTACCTGGTATGGACTGTTTCACAAGCTTTTAGTGACTGTCCACTGGTTGTCCTCATCTTCAAAGCCATCCCTGTAGGCAGATGGCCGGTTTTTACCACCTGTCCAGACAAGAGGCTTCTCAGACACACACCTCAGGGACTACGGTTTCTATCACAGGAGGGAGGCCATTCATATCTCCACGGAGTGGCAATTTTAATCTCTAAACACTTCAGTGTGCAGGCTGTATCTGTTCTGCCTTAGGCGGCTGTTGGTGACCTTGAACTAGAGGATGTCAGACTTCCCCTAGGCTGTAGCATCAAATCAGGGGCTGGCAAGTTTCCCAGGTTGTCACTAACTCCTCCATGACATTCAGGGTCCTGCCTGGACATCCATACATTTGTTCCCCCCAAATAAGCAAAAGTCACAAATGATGCCTAGGACACTGAGTTACAGATTATTTACTCTTTGAGGTCAGTCACTTCTGCTGGTAATTCCTTAATGAGTCTCCATATTCTTGTGTGTCCCTGAGTTAATCTTAGCTAATGTTGACATCCTTCTACCATGATGCAACTATAACTATTTGATTATAATCTTAAAATGTAAGGATAAATACTAAACTAAAGGCAAGATGAAAATTTGGCAATTCATGGATTATCCTACTTGTAATCCTAACACCAGGAAGCCAGTGAAAAGATATTCACTACAAGTCTGGGGTCAGTTCTGTCCACACAATGACTTTGTGTCTGGTCAGGAATATATAATGAGACCAGACTGAAAAAAATATTCATCTGTAAAACAATTAAAATAAAATCATGAAATTATCAGTAAAATGGATGGACCTGGGAATTATTATACTAAGTGAGGTAACTCAGAATCAAGATAGCTACAGCGTGTTCATATGCATGGACAGATAACATCATGTTCTCAAACGTGGACAGCTACAGCGTGTTCATATACAAGTACAAGATATGGCATGTTCTCATACATGGACAGATACAGCATGTTCTCATACATGGACAGATACAGCATGTTCTCATACATGGATAGATACAGCATGTTCTCATACATGGACAGATACAGCATGTTCTCATACATGGACAGATACAACATGTTCTCATACATGGACAGCTACAACATGTTCTCATACATGGACAGATACAGCATGTTCTCATACATGGACAGATACAGCATGTTCTCATGCATGGACAGATACAACATGTTCTCATACATGGACAGATACAACATGTTCTCATACATGGACAGATACAGCATGTTCTCATGCATGGACAGATACAGCATGTTCTCATATGTGGATCTGAGATGTTTAGAGTAGTATATATGAATTTACATGTGGACATATGCTTGGCCATAGGTCATGAAACTAAAAAGGGAACCATGAGAGGGAGAAATGTTTTTTAAAGGTTGGGTAGAGGATGGCTGAATACATGAGACATGGAAGTGGAAAGGGCATTGCTGATTGGGATAGAAAGATACAAACAAGACAGGACCAACAGGAAGGGAAGAGGAGTCTCCCCATCAACAAAATATTATGAAAATGCCAATACCCAATATAGTGTATTAGCAATAAATAATAAAATATAAATCAATAAGTAATTTTATTAGGTCAATTAATAGATTTACATATTGATAATGTGTCCAAGACATGACTTTCTACTGATTCATTTGATATTGTAAGCAATTTACAGCTAAGTCTGTAATTTATTATCAATGATCACTATGATTATAGAACTCTTCACTCTATTAATTAAGGGAAACTTGACTCATTGGAGAATTTTTTTCTTTTTTGTTTTGCCCAGCTTCTTACCTATTAATTTAAGGAAATAAAATGTAGAGGTTAGCTATTCTATCTCTCTAGTCTCTCCTTGTTCATGGAGATAAAGAGACTGGAAGGGGTTGAGTGTGTTGTCCTGGGCCCCATGCCCATATCAGCAAGTGTGGTGAGCTGGCTTCTGACCCCAAACACAATACCAGCTCCAACACTGGGTGTTGACATTTCCTAATTTCTTTTTTGACAAGTGGTAATTGATTAAGTTTTAAGAAAGTCCCAAGGATGTCACTAAAGACAATAAGAAACAGTTTGTGAAAGTTAGATGCTGACATGGCCCAGACCAGCATGTCATGCTTCATTGACAGGTTGTGACACAGAGTCAGGAGATGAGAAGGTAAGGAAGAAGACAGGAAAGTTTGGGATCAGGGAGACTTTAATAAGCTGATGGTTCTTTCAAGTTGATTTATTAAGAAGTATAGCCTTGTATATACAATTTCTAGGGGAGAAAGTGGACAGTCAGTATAAGTCAGTATAAAGCTGCCATACAATGGGATGAAATCTACAGGAGGCTAATCAAGCAATAGTGCATAAAGGGAGCACAGAAAACCTCAAG